>NC_139258.1:972231-1402231 GCF_977018435.1 Lepisma saccharinum | reverse complement strand
TGCAAACTGAACGGCATAACGTAACGACTGGGCGTTTTCATATCCTATTATTTTAAAAGCACAATCTCTTGCAAGAGAATGCACGCTACTGCATGTTATCTGGCACTGAAACTGAAAGTTAACCATATTCCTTGCGGCAACCTTGCTCAACTCAATAACTCGCTCAGTCTACTACTATCGGATTAAAAAAAATATAGATACTCGATGGAATGGGGGACTGAATTTGGATCCCAATTAAAAGTTAACCAGTAGACCTACATAAAAACGAGTTAATTCAAAATTTAGCTTCTTCAATCGTAACAAAGCGTAAGTCTGTACATTTTCTACAGCATTCCCTGATATTCGCTACGAGACTCGGCGGCAAGAGACTGTGGCAGCTGCTTGAGCTTAGGATAACCTTTATATTGAGTAAATTTTTGAACAGGATGGAGCGCCACCTCATTGGGTTATGAATTCAAGGGTACTCTTCAACTTTCCACACCAGTGGATTCGTGGTGGTCCCTAAAGTCGCCCGTGTCTATAAACATCAGTTCCTACTCGACTATCTTATGATCATTTAAAACTGATCACATCTTTTTTGGGACATCCTGTATAATGAAAAATAACGAACGTAATATGCCTGTTATGTGCTATTGGACTACGACCGTGGCAAAACGAAAACTCCTCGGGGGTGTGTGCAGGAAATCTCTTGAATTAATTATGACGTTTTCATTACAAGCGGTGCACCGAGGATACATAACGGTAAGTAGTATGAGATGTGGAATAATTTTTCATAATTAAAATGGGATTTTGGAAAGGTTGACCAGTCGCGCTGTTAGTATAAACTCTATGAGCGCTGTTCAGCTAATAGTATCAAACTCACGTACCATTTCAATTATCTTAACTATAAATTTGATAATTTCAAGACAATTATTTTTACTTTCTTATAATTCAAGAAAGTTATCACTTAAAGACCGTCTTATGTAAGAATCATAGCCTTACATACTCGTATAAACGAATAACAACAAAATGAAACATAACTGAATGCGTTTGAGGTTCTCTTTTAAGTCCACTTCATGCACAGTAAGGCTAATCGGGACTGGACCTACAGCTTAAAAGTGGGATCCGAACCACTATGTGCCTCCATCGGGGAGGCCCGAAAATATATCTGAGAAATAAGAGGCTATTGCAGAAATACTGGACCGATAAAATTATCGGTAAATTGTTTCCTTGAGTTTGTTTTCACTTTATGCACCAATAGGCTAATCAGAACTGAGCATACAGTTTAAAGTGGGATCCGAACCATTATGTGCTTCCACCAGGTATCGAACACGGGAACCCTTGATATAAGTATCGTCGATAAGTTGGCATCTCAGCATTGGCTAATAATGGTGTTCAAGACGTCAATTAACCAGCCTTCGCGGCGGAGAGGTTAGTGTAGCGCGTTCCGTAGGTTTGAATTCGGGCTAAAGCATGGATGATTCATCGTGTTTGTTTCTACATCTACTCGCGATCATCCTAGATGTAGGAAATCGACGAAAAATAACGAAAATACTGATAGAAATACAAGGATTTCACAAGCAGGGTTGTTAAAGGTTCTGGATCCCATAAATTCTAATGGGTCCTATTGGGTTCCCTAAGATCACCGAAACCCTTCCTTTTCTTTCGCACAATTTAAATTCGGTCTAAGTTGCGTATTGTTTTATTTCAATACGGAACTTCGACACTACTACTGATCCAGAAAAAATGTTCCTGTACCATCTTTAAATTGATCCGGAAGAAAGGTTCCTGGAGCGTATTTAATAGGTATGTGCCGAAGCCGCTTACAGATGTATGAAAATCGGCCGAAATTGACACATCGGTATCGGTATCGGCAAAAATCCGATATTTAAACAGGAACAGATTATACTAGAGTTTTTACCTTCTAATAAGTTTTATATTCTAGTTTTGTAAGATTTATTGAAAATTTGGTTATGATTCGTCATTATTGTAGAGTTTTTGTAATAAAATTATAAAAAAAGTAAAGTGTTCCCCTGTGCATAGCACCACGCCATGAAGGCGTATAGGGGGTGTGGGGATAACGCCCCACACTTTCTTGATCCGGTCGTGAGTGGGGTGATGTGATCAGCATCACGCCCCTGACCGCCTTAACCCACCAGAGTTTCCCCCAGGTACCCATGTTATTCGACGCTCGGTGGGCGCCGGGGCCGCTTCCATCGTTAGAAAAGTTCCCGGATTTGAACCGGCCGGGGATCGAACCCGGGACCTTTAGCATGGTAGTCAGACGCGTTACCGACTGAGCCACCGCATTATTGCAAACTCATTCAGAGGATCAACCTAAGTATATATCGGGGGGAAAAAACAGTACATTGCTGAACCAGGATCTGCTGTTGTATTGGAAATTCAAAAATGAGTATTCAAACCTGAAGCAAGTGCTGAGAAAATACTTGGGCATACCTGCTGCATCAGTATTCAGTGATTGAGTGTTCAGTTTTGCTGAACAGATTTGCGATAAGAGAAGAAGTAGGTTACTTCCTGAAATGCTTCCAAATCTCGTATTTCTGAAGTTTAATATGGCAGAACAGGAATTCATTTCGCATTTCAAAGAACTGCTTGTGTACTAATGTTAAATCTATTGAGAATCCATGTTCTTCTCAAAGGTTCACATAACATTTTGTAGATGCAAAACTTGAGAATATATATGTATATACATATAATATGCAATAGAAATGTACATAGCAAATATATTTTTGTCATGCTGAAAATAACATCCCATTTCTGTTTCATAATCTTATGTATCGGAATCGGTTCCAAAAATTATCGGTGAGTACATCAGCATCGGTAAATTTATAGCTTCGTCACATCCCTATTGATCCGGAAGAAAGGTTCTTGGAGCGTATTTAAATTGATCCGGAAAATAGGTTCCTGGACCGAATTGAAATACTTTACATATAAAAAGGTTCTTTACGGTCCAGAATCCATTTACGCTTGCTGGTTTTCTCTCCCGGATCGGAATTGAATCAATTAAAAATTCCTGCACCTTTCACAACCCTGTTCACGAGTGCAATCTGTACAAACAACGCCGAAATGTACACTCACACAGCTTTGTTTTCATAGAAGCATAATTCCGCTCGCAATTTTAACGCCACGAAATGAAGTGTCACGGGAGCACTTGACCCACCTTGTGCTTGACGGATGAGGACGATTGTTATGAGGAAAATCGATGCATTCACAAAGCCTTATGAGAACACATCACGCACATACGTAATCGTGCTGGGGATGAATACAGCAACAGCAATAGGCCGTTTGGTTCGCTACACTTCTTGACACAAGATATAGTGCAGCCCCGGCCGTAACCAAGGTGACAATTCACGTTTTTATGTGCAATGACGTGTAAGCGTTAAAGTGAATGCATCACTTGAATGTGAAGGATGGAACAACAGTGTTGCAATATGCAGATATTAAACACCGGAACAAGAACAATCTCTAGGTCAGAATGTTAACAATAGCCTATGGAAAAAGAGATACGGTAGCCACTAGCACTGTCAAACTGTCGGACGAGAACTTGTAGTTACAAAGCCATAGACCGTGGCTCAAAAAAACTCATAAGAGTGATTTAATAAACTTCATCATTGTAGGGTGTATTATTTTTATCACATTTTGTGTTTACATTTGTAACACATTGAAACAAAAAATCTTACTGCTCGGTTTAAACACTGGGCAATAGTTTTTATTGCACGTTATGCATACTAAGTAGCTACCCATCAGTATATTAATTATCTCAACCATTAACTGTACGTGGGTTTATTGTTTACTAGCTCACTACCCGGCGTTGCGCGGGTATTTATTTATCCCAATCTTCTATTAGGCAGAAAAATAATGAATTCTAACTATAGTGTAAAATGAACTTGGAGTCGCATGGCATTGGGAGTGTCGCTATTCATCTTAGCGACCCCGAAAACTATGGATTCCACGCTAACATCGGTCGTTTTACATGTCACCCCACCCCACCCCCACCCCTAGGGGTGACAGGAGTGTGTTGGAGTCGCATGGCATTGGGAGTGTCACTATTCATCTTAGCGAACACGAAAACTATGGATTCCATACTAATATCGGTCGTTTTTTTTATTATTTTTACATGTCACCCCCTTCCTACCCCTAGGGGTGCCAGGCGTGTCTTACCCATCCAGTATTTCTTTCCAGATTGTAAGTCATATGTGTACCAAGTTTGGTCACCGTGAATGTCATCAATTAGCTTACAGACTCCGAAAACTATGGATTCGACACTAATGTAGGTCATTTTTGACATCTTAGTTCTCACCCACCTCTCAGCCTCCATCCCGGTAGGTGATGAACTTAAAGTTGAACGGCATTCCAAGTGTCACTATTCATCTTAGCGACCCCGAAAACTATTTATTCACACTAATATCGGTCGCTTTCGATTATTGTTACATGTCACCCCCTCCTACCCCACCCCTAGGGGCACTAAGGGTGTCTTACCCTCACAGTATTTCTTTCCAGATTGTAAGTCATACGTGTACAAAGTTTGGTTGAAATCGCTCCAGGCGTTCGAGAGTTATGCCGGAACAAACATACACACACATACATCCATTTTTATATATATAGAAGAAGATAAAAGGAGAAAGCATTGCAAATCAGGAAATGCGCATTTGTGTTCAGTTTCTGACATATCTACATATTGCAACACTAGTGCATAGATGTGGAATTCGTTTCAATGGTTAAATTCACTTCTTACCGTCGTTTCATCATCACGAGGTAAAAAGCTATTGGCATCCTCCCTCGGAGGCCAAGTCGAAGATGGACCTAAATGAAATCGGTAAGGATGAAAAAGAGAGGATAGATCTTGCTCAGGATAGGGGCGGATGGAAGGCTTGTGTTGCTGCAGCTATAAACCTTCGGGTTTATGAAGGCTAGAGAGTTAGTTAGATACACGAGTAAATATGGTACATTTTTACACGTACGCTAATGCGACTGTGGTAAGGCTATAGCTGAGTTCTTCTTTCCCCGTAAGTCTAATCAAGAAAAACTTAGGAAACATCCTGTATTTACAGATTACAATGAAATTGTTTATCCTGCTAAACAGGTTCCGGCGCACGTGGAAACGTTAACTCGGAATTCATCTACTCGAGCTGTTAGGTCATCAATTTATGATGGAAAATCTGCAAAGTGATTGGACGTGGGTGCATTCCCTAGTTAAGTTGTTTGAAGTTAACTTAAGTACGTGCCAGCTAGAAAGGATTGGACCCAGAGTTGTAAATGCGACGGGAATCAATGACATATTCCTCCGCCGGGAACCGACCAGGAACCATTCTAGTGGGCTCCTGAATAGCCAACGAGGCGAATTTATGATTTACGCTGGAAAGATACGAGGGTTAAGTCATAAGTCATGGCAATTATTTTTTTCCTCGCGAACAGGGGACAACTCGAAAAAATTAAGATATACGAGGCGTATTAGGAAAGTAAGTACCGAAAGGGTGTAAAAAATAAAGTAAAATAGTTTCGTACCTTTTTTATTTGCATTGTATTCTACAGACCTTAAACTACTTTTCTACGTAGTTTCCACCATTGTTCAAGCATTTGCCGTAGCGTGGGACGAGTTTTTGTATCCCATCATCGTAGAATGTTCCCGCCTGTGACGAAAGCCATCCATGCACTGCTGCTTCGACGTCGCCATCCTCGTCGAAACGCTGACTAGCAAGAAACTTCTTCTTCAGATGAAGAAAGAGATGGTAGTCACTTGGTGTCAAGTCAGGGCTGTTGGCGGATGAACAAATTGTTCCCAGCCTAATGACGTGAAACATTTTGAGTTTATTGGGCCGTATGCGGACGAGCATTGTCGTGAAGCAACACAATGCCTTCGCTAAGCATTCCGCGTCTTTCTTTTTGAATTGCACGACGCAGCCGGATTAATGTGTCACAGCAGGCATCTTTGTTGATGGTCTGTCCTCTAGGCAAGAATTCAACCATTCTTGCATTGGGAAAACAAATCACAGACCGGACTTCACAGTCGGCGGGCCGTTTGATTTTCTTGAACATTTCAAACCTTCAGAAGGTTATGACGTACGGTAATACCAAATAAGTTAAGGAATGCCTTCTGACACAATGATATGTAATATCCACCTTTGCAATATTGTCTACAACGCCACCGAACTCGTAGCGGACATAAACAAAAGCACACACATTTGGGATGTCATTTTTTCACTGATAATATTTTCAATTTCCTTACGGACGAATTTTAAAGGTGGATTATGAGAGTTTTGGCATATCCCAATTCTTTTGATACTTCACCATATGAAAGGTAGGTGGCAGCAGTAAACCGTCATAATTGTATCTCAAAATTCGAGGTCGGTTGGGATCTGCCGTTATTATTCTGAGCGCCTCAAGTATTATTACAATAAAGAATTCTAAATGTGAGTTCCTGGGTCTGGGTAGACAAGGCTTAGCATTGAAAGGCATTAGTGCAGGAGAGCAAAATTGGTTATTGGACTAAATGTACCCAATATCGCACTACAGACTGCCTCTCTACACGACAAACACATTCATTTATGCAAGGACAAAACTGAAATTTTTACAAGTTTGAAAAATCGTCGATGTTATTTTCGTACCTTTTTATAGGTTCACATTTAAAAATTTCATGGCTCGAGGGGGCTCCCCTGGGTACGGGCCTGCTCACACGCATATTAACGAGGCCAACCGTGCGAATGTCAGCAGAGAAAACTAGGGACTCCATACAACTGCAGACGACCGAAATTCTTTGCAGCAGACACGCGACCTTCTAAACAACGTATTTCCCTGAATGCAGCGGCAGGGAAATTGGTCCAGAGGTTGAAAAGTCTATTAAAAGGATTTTTATTTTTAAGACGAGCTGAAAGCCTTTGTAACAATTGGAGCACTCCCACCAGCACGTGGTCGGGGAACAGCGGGATTTCTCGACATACATTCACACACATGCATTCTGTTCTGTGCAAACCCGTTGCAACCATAAAGTTATACATGAATACAGGGCTACTACAAAAGAAATATACACTTTCAATGCTTTATAAATCCAAAACTATTTACGTTATCAGGAAACACTTTTCACTGTTTTATACAGTAATTCTTTTAAGTTTTGTTTCGGGAACTCACAGATGTTCAATATGTGCTCCTTGTGTAATACGGCACACATCAAGACGATAATCAAATTCAACCCAAACCCGGTGTAAGATACCTGCGTCTACACTTTTGAAAGGTTGTTGAATAAAATAAAACGTTGGTACTATTATAGTATGGGGGAGACACCTATGAATCATATATTTTGCACTTTTTTACATTGCTAACGTACTATTTTGGAATGCGGAACATTTCCTAAGGTGAAATAATGAATTTCTAACTAATATAATGTCTATTTCTTACATTTACGAGTACTTACTGTTACTTGTTATTTCGATTCTGTAACACATTATGGCGGGCGATAGCGTACTGGTTCATCGCGCGTTGTGATAGTGTTTTGTCGATTTATGCAGTGTTGCACCCTCGGTCACCGGAAAATACATACTTTCGTGCCCGGATTTGAAATTATGCTAATACCTCGCAAACCATTCACGTTAGCCCCAAAAAACATTTTCCATAAGGTTAGGTTACGTTAAGTTAGGTTAGGCAAGCATACTTAAAAAAAATACTCGACACGTCATGTTCTAGTGAAAACACGGCGAGTTTGAAACACTGACTACGGGGTTTACGTCATCTAACACACGGAACATTGTGCTCTCGTGCAGAAAGCAAATGGCGGCAGCAGAAGCAGCGTGTCGGACAGAGATTTTCGCACAAAACAACATGCATTCGCATTAAAATGGATCAAAACTACATTCACGAACATCCACAACGCTACAGAAAATGATTTCCTTAAGAACTTTCTCCTGTAAATTTGAAGAAATCCGTCTCCCCTATACTATAATGTTACCAAAACGTTTTCTGAATGTTGAGCACACACAATAATTTGTTGTGGCATTTGTAGTTGTAAACTCACCCTTGGTGTGGACTTCGCTGGAAAACAGCACGGACACGATCCACTTTTTCTTCCGACACGGTGGGTCTTCCAGGACTTTTGTCTTTATAAACACCCTGTTGTTTCAAATTTTCTGTACCAATCGCACATCGACTGTCTAGTAGGTGCTGAATTTCCGAAACGTGTTCGCAAATGTTGTTGTACGACAGTTTGTTTTGCTACTTCAAGAACACAATATGATTTTTCAACAGCGTTTGCAGCCATCTTAGCAATTGTTGCGCCGGAACAACAATCAGCAACAACAACAAACACCAACAATGTGTCCAATCGAACCTTCCACAGTTCCCCAACCTACCAGCGCAAAATTCATGTCGATATTACGAATAGTTTTTGTTTTATAAGACATTGAAAGTGTATTTCTTTTGTAGTGGTCCTATATATTGAATACAAAATATACAGGGTGTCCCAGAAGTCTTTCCCTGATTACAAACTATTCATATCCGCTATATGCAAGGTAGAGATGTGAAAGTGGTGCCAAAATGTTGGAAAACTAACCAAGTTTTTTTGTTGCAGGTTTGAGTAACGTGGCTGTAGTGTAGCAGTGTCAGTGCCCAGGCATGTCCTCTGGTATCACGAGACCCGGTCACCAATAACAGTGCTGAGGAACTTTCAAATGTACAGAATTCTTTCGTCTAGAATATCTGACATCAATAAGCTGGTATTTAAAAAAAATGGAATTTATCTTCATTTCCAAATCCTGTCAAGTCCAAGAAACATTGTATGGAAAGATGCCACCCGATGTCAAGAGCATTAATTCTGGATAAAGTTTGTAATCAGGGAAATACTTCTGGGACACCCGGTATATCTACTGCAAATAGTTTTCGTGGAAACAGTAGGAAATATTTCATTAATGAACATTCGCTTTGTAGAAACGTACAGATGGAGCTAATTTTTTGGAAACTTGCGATAATTCAGAACTTGCTCTATCACGTGTTAGAGTTACATTTTAATAATTTATTTGGCCAGTTGCGGTGTAAGTTCCTGCAGTTGTAAAAATGCTAGGGATGCAAAAGCGCCCTATTACGAGTGGATCCTGCTGTATGCAGATGAAAATAGTGTTCGGAGGGCGTTGACAGCAACAAGGGCCTCCACGAAGGCTGTCACCTTGTAATCACAGGGTCTCGAGTTCTAGTGGGGCACATTCCACTCTATGACCATGAGAAAATGCAAGTATAATTCCCGGTTCTCAAGGTGAACTACCCAAATATTCAAGGGCACAAGCAGATGTTTTCTCTATTCCAACCTTACGTACTATAGACGGATAACTAGAGCTCGGTTGAGGAAAAATCCTTTTTCTTTCCTAGTGTCCGAAGACGAGGCCCAACATAATATACACTGCTCTCCATAAATTAAGCAACAAATGGTGATCATCCAATAGAATGAAACACAAGGCCTGAGGGTGTACATATTTTATTTGTAACGAAAGTGACCATTGTCTGACACTAATAAGGGATATGATCCCTAACGCCTTCGTTGCTTTCTTTCAGCGTGCCCACCACTCTTCTCTTTTCTCCAACTGTTTTCTCTTTTACCTCACATTTTCTTGTTGTTGCTTAATTTCTGGAGGGCAGTGTATGTTCATTTTGGGTCATTGTAGGCCAGAAAAAGGTGGGTTTTATTTGTCCTTTTTTGCCTTTTTCGGCGGTTTTTGGCTTATTGGTCCTTTTTTTAGGTCTTAACGGCTTTTTTTTTTGCAACATCATCTTCTTTCGACTACGTTTTCACTGCCCATTCTCAATTCGAATCATCATCAGTTCACCTCTTAAATATCCTTTCTGTAGTAAAGAAATAAAGAAAATTAAAAAATAAATATATTTCAACCACTCCTCAAACGAGAGAATTTTTTTTTTGGACGACTGAAGCAGGTACGGTACAGTACAAGGTCCTCTAACCGTAACTTGTCTGGAAGGTCGCACTGTGTTCCATACCACCAGAATTTTGTATTTTTTTATTCATTAATATGTAATTAAAACTGGTTATTAATTAATTTGAATCACATTGATACGTCCTTTTTTTTTCAGTTTTTAGGTCGTTTTTTGGATATTTCTAGGTCCTTTTTTTTGGCAATTTATAGGTCTTCACAAAGAACCTTCGGCTAAAATCTCTCGCGCACCTTCCCCTCGATCCGTTCAGCTCGGGCCATAAGGAAGCACGCTCCACATTGCCCCTCCCCTCCACGCTGGAGTACGGTGCACAGGAGTCGTGGGTCTGCGCAGTTTCTTTTACTGGTGGTTCCACTTTACCACATTTCACTCCCCCCTTACACACACACACACACACACACACACACACACACAACTATATTAATAATATAAATGATCTGTATGATTCCAATCCTATCCAAAAATAATTCTAATTCAATTCAATTAAAAAGTACTTATATGCAGTAAATATTGAAAATATTTAATTTAAGGAGCGGAATTTACATTTGCCATTTTACATATTCAGGCTCGAAATACATCTTCAAACATAAGTCACAAATGCTACGGGATCTAATCTACGAAAAACTGTTAATTGTATAAGAATTTCAAACTCAAATTTACCTATCAACTTCAATATATCTAAGCTTTCGTATGTCAGATAGATTCTTCTGCAAAGGACACTACCAAAGTAAACTGACTGAGAGAATTCTGTTGTATTTTCCACGTAACTTTCTTTCCTTTCCTCGATACAAATAAAGCTAAAGTGTGAAAAAACGTGCCTTAGCGCATTTATAATTAGGTATAAATTTAATGGGATCTGGATTAATAAAAGATGAAATTTTTAACGTCTGCGGAGAAACATTCACGCAGAATGCACGCACAATTCCCGGTGAGATCCCACTTTAACCCTAGCAATACCAAGGGGGGCCTCTCAGGCCCACTGATTCATTTTTTGCGTATTACATGTATATCCATCAATGTAAAAATTCATAAAAAATAGTAATTGTTCTTTGCAATATTTAGAATGACACGTGATTTTTCCCAAAAATGTTCATTAAAAAGTTACTTTATTTCGTTGATATTGTTTATGGGCCTCGAAGGCACACCCCTTGGTAATTCTAAGGAAAGATTTCGCAATGATGTTTTAACGGTATTTCAATACATGAGAGGATATATTCAATTGCTAAACTATAGTAACAATTTGAAATAATGAATGTATGGGTAGTAGAAAAAGAAAAAAAAAACCTTTGCTAGAATTTTGCACAGTTTAAGCATTGTTCCAAGTACCAACATTGTAATTGAAGAAAAGTAACAAATGTTACAGTGATTTCATTATGTAACTTATCTTCCATGTATAAATCCATAACAAAACATGAAAGTAGTGTGTAATTAGTTAACTTATGTGCACAAATTACAGAAAACACACATCAGTCCAGTTCAATTGAACTTTCATTAATGGGCCTCTAAGCCCCCCACCCCCCCCCCTTTTGGTAATCCGTGTAACAAAAAATACCTTGGCATTGCTAGGGTTAACCTGTAGGTCCAGTGACGATTGACCCATTTAAGAATACAACAAGCAAAGACAGGATTACGCTTGGCAACGGTATCCAGGACAGCGGATGCTCTTTCTGTATCGTCCACTTCGCAATTGAGCTTGCCACCTGCTCCATCATCCTCGAAAACGACTGGCTCATGGAAGTAGCTCCCAATGCCAGTACTTCGCTGTAATGATTAGTTGAGTTCCAGCAAAATTCAGTGGAAACGCTCCCCAACAATATACGAATTTCGGATGCATAAAATCATAGCGCAAACCCTGCAATGCGTTACCAACAGGCAATGACAAACTTCCACCGCCACAGTCCTCGTGCATTAAAACATCCCGCAACAATGATTAATGGAACGCGGAAAAACATCATTTACGAATTGCTCTTGAAAACTCAATAAAACGGGATGTGACGCAATAAAAAAGCTCTGATTCCACTGCGAAGCCAAGGGCGCTACCTGCGGAAGTGCGTATCTAGCAGGGAGCATAAAGTTATCTTTAAAATGAGATATGAAAACATACACTAAATTGCCTTTAACGCTGGGTCCTCTGACGTGTATATGCCAGGAGTTCCCAAACTTCGTCGTTTCACGGCGCCCTTAGTGTTTCAAGATTTTTTAGCCGGCGCCCAAGTCAGAATGTAGGCTTATCTAACACTTCCAACGCTCAGATAAGCCCGCTTTAGCCGAAAGCATTTTCCGTGACATTTATACCATGACCAAAATGCTACCGTGTAAAGTGAGAATTTTTTGGCATTTCTCAAGGATAGGCTCGGTCCGAATCATTTTTCGTAGCGTAACCAATCAGAAGCGACCTCTAGGTCACGAGTGCAGTTGTAATGGCGGCCGCATGAGATGTAAGCAATGCATCACTTCACATTTTTAAAAGGCGATAACTATTGAACCAAGAGGAATAACGTTTCGTATAAAACGTTATTAGGTACAAAACAATGGCGCTGATTAAATACATACTTTATTGCATTTACTGTACACGCATGGAAGAATATTTTAGTTGCTTCAATTGTAAACACCGTGCACTAACCATATATGGTGTAACTCGATGTGCCTTTCGTGCTGTATCTATTACACATTGCAATCGCAATAGCTAACCGAAATGCTTTCGTGTAAAGTACTCTCTGCTATAAGATTTTTGGAAGCATTTACATAGCATTTGTGCTAGCAAAAATGTTAAAGGAAATGCTTTCGTCTTAGTGCACTTAGGTTGCTTGCTTATATGTTGTTAAAAAAATTAACACATATTTCAAATTCAGAAACATGTGTGTAAAAAGTATGTGTAGACTAACAAGTACGTGTCATTTCAGTGAAAATGTTGGAACATTTCGCGGCTCCCCAGGGTGCTGCGGCCTACACTTTGGGAACCAATGTCGTATTCCTTAGTGTAGGGAAAGTACAAACACGAAACGAGACTCGTCAGTCTTGGTCTGTTGGTCTTGTTCCAATTGTGAATACAAGATTTGTATTTCTATTTGTTATTTAGCGTCGCTCTTCTACCATTTTCGGGTAATCGAGACGGTGGGGATGAGTGATGATATGATGAAACTGACTGAAGGGACCCATGTCCAAGCCGGGATTCAATCCCGAGACCCTTGGCGTCGTAGCGTGCTGTGCTAATCATACCGACACGGTGGTCGACAATGCCATTCGTTGTATCGTCTCGAATTGTAAATGCCTTTCTAGTCTCGAAGTATAAACTATAACCAATACGTGAAAAGACTTAAAATATATTACCGAGTAATTACAGTAAAACCTCGTTAATCCGGACAGGCAAAAGGAAAAAAAAAGCAGAAGGCAAGGTTTTAAATGTGGCTAGAAGCACTGCATTGTCGTATTGCTTTACATTTTACTGTACTGTATAGTGTATATAGGCCTATGCCCTTTAAATACACCATAAATAACGTGTCTTATTGCTATAAACGTAGTTTTAATGCACTTCCTACTGTTATTTTAGGTTATTTAAGTTAATCCGGACTTTCGTTAAACCGGTCACCTTATCCTCGCATTAGTTCGGATTAACGAGGTTTTACTGTATAAAAGATTGAATGGGTTTTCGACTTGATTAACGTCGCTTTACTGTATCGACAGTATAACTCCCGTGAAGGTGAGGGCGTCTCCAACGGAGTAGTGAAAACATCGTCCCTTTGTAATAAAGGGGTCCCTGGTTCGATACCCGGGTTGTGGTTGGGATCCGACTTTAAGCTGCAACGCGAGAAGAAATAAAAAATCTAAAAATCGCTGTCCTCTTTCGTCTAACACTCACAATCGATTTAACAGATTGAAACAAATGTCCACCCTTATGCGAAACTGTACCTGATCTCCATAAGGGACGTCAGTGGGTTCGCTCAATAGGAGAAAAATGTGCGCGTTAACTAAACGCACAGCCATGAGAATAGGCGGCTGGGCAGAATTGCGGGACAAACGTTTGCTGGTTCCCTCGCACTATGTGGCAACGTTGCCTAGTTCGAGCGTCAGACCACCGGGGCATACAGTTGTCATCCCTGACCTTTCGAGCAAATACTGTCAGTTTGTATCACATGGATTACGAAGAGTAACTCTACAACGAGATCTTTCATTCTGTTGAACCCCCAAACGCACGGGGTTGTGCTCCGACGTGGCAACAGTACGAACTTCAGCCACCCGCCTAATTTCATGGCCGGGCGTTTAGTGACTTTGGACTGTAAAATAATTTTTATTTCTGACGCTGCGACGGGCTAAATTAAATGTTATAGCTTCTAATAGTTTAGACGGAAATTCATTTTGAAAAATGCACGGTGCATAATTCCTCGCAAGACAAAGGAGACAAATGTTGGGCTACAGCGCCTAGAATAACGTAGTGTGGAAAACGGCACGGTTCTGCGCTCTCAGGCTGGTTCCACTCGAAAATGATCCGCTAGAGGCGCTGGTGTTGACCCCGGTGCTTGGTGTTCGACTGCTTATAATGGAAGTAAATGGAGTTTTCGCTGCAACGTCTGATTCTTTTACTGGAAACATTTCTATGAATGTGATAATTGCAATGATATTTGGTACAGTGGTCGCGAAGATATTAACGAACATTCTAGACAGTCGACCACGTCCTGTTATCGTCATACTTTCGTTAATAATACGGGAGAAAAAATACGCGTGGAATGCTCTTGGCAACTAAATTTTTGTGTATGAATTAAGTTCGTTATTATTATCATCATCATTTCTTTTAAAGATATACACACTGAAGCATTTGTATTTTTTATATTTACTGTCTCTTTTCTTCCGCTTTAAACTAATCGCGGCGATGATGATAATGATGATTGCATGAAACGACAAGGGGAACCCCACAAAACTTTCTTAGTGCCATCGACATGATTGTAAGGCAACTTTCAAACCAATGGGACAAGCGACACGGGATGTTCACACTGTCACACTAGTGACACACACTTCCAGACTGTAAAATAGCATTCATTGCACATGAGGGTCCAAACAGCAAACGACACGTTCATATGGCGTATTCGCGTGCTACTTGTTACTTCGGGCGGAAAGCTCCTTAAAGGAAGGGTGCTGAGACCGAAGCGACGCGCTACAGGGGGAGTTACCAACTAAGTGACAAGCGACATGATGCCTTCAGTCTATTAGCAAGCGTTCGCTGCTAATTGTGCGAACAACAGATAGGCGACACGATAAACCGCACATTACAACAACAGATCTAGGCGACACGATAAGCCACACGTGTCGCTTTGTCGCTTCTGCGTCGCTCAAACTGGGCCATTTCCTCAATAGCTTGCAACATGTTGCCGTGGTTTGTTGTTCGCTCATATGTGATGCAATGAGTGTTTTGCTTTAGTGAGATTGCACACCAAAGCGGCACGCGACACTTATCGCTTGAGGATTTCACCAACCGAACGCTGGCCTGTGCTTCCCGTCATGCCGCTACGATGTGAAATGTTGCTCTTGATTGGCTCGTTTCCAAGCAACATGTGTCGCTTCGGTGTGAAAGTTGCCTTGGACCGAAGGACCCGTGTCGCTTTGGTGTCAAATCCTCGTATCGTTTGTCGCGTGTCGCTTTGGTGTAAAATCTCCTTGAGGAAACGGTGCAGTCAGAGCTTTTGTCCCTACGGTTCGAAAGGCTGCATTGATTTCAGACTGCTCGCTTTCAAGCGACACTTGTGGTTTGTCGCCTCGGTATGAAATATCTCTCAGGATACTATTTATATTCTAATAACATAGAAAAATAAACTCTAATACACAGTCCAAGACCTGACGTCCGGAATCACATTGCGATGTTTCTTCTTGTGTTACGCATGCTATTTATTTATTAATTTTATTTTACTTTTCTTTCCAAATTAATGCCATTTCGTGACTGCAAATCACTCCACAAATATAACTGTTTCCATCAATTCACTTACCGCCTTTCTAGAGAAACAAATCTACACAATATATTCCAAAAACTAACTAAGCCGCATTACTTTCATAACAAAATTAGCACCTGGGTCGATCGCACTGCCATCTACTTGTCATCGTCTCGGGGAACCAGTTTCTTGGGTCGTTTTCCACACTACGTTATTCAAGGCGCTGTAGTTGGGTTCAGAATCAACGAGTTCCAGTTTCTTTGAGAAGAAAACTGGGCTGAATCGTGCAATCTGATCCCCAGACATTGGAGGAAGAGATCTCTCTTACTTGTGAAGAAAGTGAGCTTTGGTTTTAAAAGACACGAAGAACTGAGAACATCAAAGCGCCAGCTTTCACCTAGTACTCTACACTGGACGGAGAACTTGCTGTTCCGAAGAGTCTGGATTCAACGCCTGAAGAAAATCCCTCTCTTGATGCAACCAGTCAAACAACAGAGCGAGAAGGTTTCTTTCTAAACGCACAGCCATGAAACTTGGCGGGTGGCAGAAGTTGGCGCTGTTGCTACGTCGGAGCACAACCCCGTGTGTTGTGAAGTTTAAGAGAATGAAAGATATCGTTGTAGAGTTGGTCTTTGTAATCCACGTGATACAAACTGACAGTATTTGATAGAAAGGTCACGGAAAGGGGTCGGCCAGACGCTCGAACTAGGCAACGTAGTCCAGTTGACTGCGCGGAAATGAGCGACTTTTGTCCCGCTCTCGCTTTGTTTTTCCCATATGTGGCACCAGTGCAATTCTGCCCAGCCGCCTAGTTTCATGGCCCTGCATTTAGTTCATTTCACGCACAGAGGCTGACCATTCCCATCAAGACCCTACCGCAGCTATAGGTGGTGACTCTGGAAAAGTGGATCGCGACATTGTCTTCGAGAGGAAGGGGACACACAGGGTGTCTCAAAAGTAATAGCGTAAACTGACACAGGCGAAAGTACGCGATAATAGAAGCAAAAAAGGTCTCAGTAAACATGGGTCTGTAAACGAGCCGTTTACGAGATAATCGCGAATGTGTGATTACAAGCTGCCACTGACTTCATGGTTTGTAAACGTCGTCGTAGTTGGTAAAATGCTAATAACATGTGCGAATGTGTGGTTAGAAGCCGTCACTGATTACATTTTGCTTTACTCCTTGCGCGTTCCGAGGTTTCCTCTTTGTTTACAAAACAGAACATTTCCGAGAGATGGCGTTGGAATCAAACAGGAGGGATACAATCAATGCACAACTCTAGCAATGAGATCTCCAATGATACTATGACAGTTCCAGTTCCCCTGTTTTTCTTTTTTCTTTATTGTTCAATTTTTAAAAGCTGTCTTAATTCTACAGGTGTCTTGTACAGACATTCTGCATGTTCTGTTCCTGGGCAGTTCTGTAGTCCTGGACAGCCACGGTTTAAAAACATAAGCTAAACTATTAGTAGGGTAGGTAGAGATTAGTGAGGTAACTCTGTACAATGAGATCGTCGGGTCCCCCTTTTTGGACAACATTATAGAAACCTTGCGTTCTGACGTCACCGGGGAATGCTTTTATTGTTAGGATAAATGATCAAGTTGTTAGGTTTAGTTCCCTTAGCATAAATAATAAATTTTCAGTGTATTTATTCTAATAGAACCAAACCTAACAACGTAGGCATTCCTCGTCTGACGTCAGAACTAGGGATGGGCGATATCAGAAATTTGATATCACGATAAATCGTCAAAAAAATATCGTCATAAACGATACGATATTTGTTTCGTGACACGATATAAATCGCTAAAATATCGTGATGATATATCGCCGACACGATACATATATCCAAATATCGTGACGATATATCGCCGACACGATATATATCGCCAAATATCGTGACGATATATCGCCGACACGATATATATCGCCAAATATCGTGACGATATATCGTCTCCACGGTGTATATCGCATAATATCATGACGATATATCGCCGACACGATATATGTCGCCAAATATCGTGACGATATATCGCCGACACGATATATATCGCCAAATATCGTGACGATATATCGTCTCCACGGTGTATATCGCATAATATCATGACGATATATCGCCGACACGGTGTATGTCGCCAAATATCGTGACGATATATCGCCGAGACGATACATATATCCAAATATCGTGACGATATATCGCCGACACGATGAATGTCGCCAAATATCGTCACGATATATCGCCCAAATATCGTGACGATATACCGCCAAAATATCTTGGCGATAGTTGATATCGCCCAACACTAGTCAGAACGCAAGGTTGCTCTAGTGATGTGCGATAAGGAAGAGCCGAGATTGTGTATATTTCGTCGATCGCTAAGTTTTAAAGGAATAGCACTCTGCCCGTTATGGTGTTGGAAGTTGCAGTCGCGAAGGTCGATCGTCGTTAAAGAAAGCTAACCGGAGCAGTTGGTGCAAATCCAGCCGCAATGTGGCATCATAGCTTGGAGGACGGTCATTACCAACAGCTGACGCCCTGATCAATCCGCCTGCATGTCATTAGCATGTCTAAACGATAAGGTCTTCAATTGGCTACAATCGCAAGAGGGGGAAACGCGCACGCCATACAGTCACACGACGCGACAAACCCAACAACTTTTTTCTTTCCCGTCGCACGAAACGTCTCGCAACCGAAATGACACGCACGCAGTTCTCTTTTGCGGATGTGAAAACAACTACAGCAGCTGCCGAACATCCACACTGCACTCAAATGTCACCGGTTGCGTATTTACAAACCCTATAGTGCTGCAGAATCTCCAACGATATGTGGCTTCTGATTGGCTATCATTCCGGAAGTAAAGGCAATTCAATATCTAGTGTTCCTTTAAGGTAAATAATGTTAGAGAAAACGCTACATGGCAGGGCTGAAATTTACATTTTAGATTTCAGAGATCCGTCCCAACAAGATAAACCCTTTTAAAGTAAGGTGGATTTTTTTAATATTTAATAAAATTAATGTTTTCAAAGACAGAAAAGCAAAACTCTTCTTGAAGTGAACGACTTTCCTTTTTAAAATGTCATTGTAACTACAGGGAGGTTATTTCAGTCGTTTACCGCCAGAGTGTCGGCCTCTCAGCGGCCCCTTCATTGAACAGGTCCCGGCAAATTGCGTTACAGGAAGTCCGCAACAGAAACAGCTTGTTTTGTAATGTTTCCACTTTTCACAATTACAGTTACAATTAACAGTTGGGCTGAAAAGTTCGTAGGCTGACTCATAGATGGCGTTACTAGAATTAAATCCATGTGATTTTTACTTAGTACTAACCTTCAAAAGATACGTGTATAAATTTCACAGCTGCCGGATAATTAGTTCCTGAGATATAGCATTGTGAGTGAAGCAGCTTTTGTTATTGTGAAAAAATGGAGAAAAAAGAATTTCGTGTGTTAATAAAGCATTGCTTTTTGGCGAAAAAAAAAATACTGTTGAAGCCAAGGCTTGGCTTGATAAACATTATTCGGACTCTGCACCAGGAAAATCAACCGTTGAGAAGTGGTTTGCTAAATTTAAACGAGGCGAAATGAGCATCGAAGACGATGCACGCAGTGGACGCCCCAAAGAGGCTGTTACCGACGAAAACATCAAAAAAGTCCACAAAATAATTTTAAATGATCGTAAAGTGAAGTTGATCGAGATAGCCGAGACTTTAAAAATATCAAAGGAACGTGTTGGACATATTGTGCATGAATATTTGAACATGCGAAAGCTGTGTGCAAAATGGGTGCCGCGCGTGCTCACAATCGATCAAAAGCAACAACGTTTTGATGATTCGGAGCAATGTTTAGCGATATTCAACCGTAATAAAATTGCTTCCCCATCCACCATATTCTCCAGATCTGGCCCCCAGTGACTTTTTCCTGTTTGCAGACCTTAAAAGAATGCTCGCTGGAAAGAAATTTAACACTGATGAAGAGGTAATCGCCGAAACTGAGGCCTATTTTGAGGCTAAAGAGAAATCGTACTATAAAAATGGCATCGAAAAATTGTATGACCGCTATAATCGTTGTATCGCCCTCGAAGGCTACTATATTGAATAATAAAATCGAATTTTGTCAAAAAAATATTTTTTACTATGTTAGCCTACGAACTTTTCAGCCCAACTGTTACAATTGAAATAAACACTTACCTTGTCGCAAGGATACTGGAAAAGGTGTCCTGCTAAATTCAAATATTTCTGACCAGTGGCATATATGATGAAATGATTACTACATTGCTATATAATTTATGGCATTTTCAATGGTATTTCCAAAGATTATTGATATTGTTTAACAATATTTTGCTTAACTCAACCAATATAAATGATTTTCCAACACTTTCCTGCAAACAAGGAACGATGATCATGGAACACAAACATTGCCAGTTTACACAGCCAATAAGAAAGCTTTATATCCCTCTGGTTCTACATCACTCTAGGGTGTGTAAATATGCTTACCGGTTACTTCTGGAAATTATTGAATGGGTTAGCGTTTTCGGTCCACTTTACGCATAGTAAGGTTAATCGGGACTGGACCTACAGTTTAAAGTGGGATACGAACCACTATGTGCCTAAAAGGCGGTGACGTTACCACTACGCCATCGGGGAGGTCCTTTCTTCTGGAAATGTAAAAGTACTAGAGTCTCTGGGCGCGTCAGCATAGCGGCTACTTGCGTCCGTAACATAATAGCAGTACAGGTTTGTGGGACCCATACAATAAAATAAAACAGACCATTTCAAAACTCATTACTGGCCGACCCCCGTGGCGGAGTGGTTAGCACAGAGCGTTACAGCGGTTCCAGGTTCGAGTCCTTGTCTGGACGTGTGTTTTCTTTGCGAGTGTTCCTTCACCAATATCATCATGGACGTCCGCTGAATCTTTTCCAGGGAGGGGCAAACAAGGCACATTTCCCCCCCAAAATAGGGTTGTTCCCTAAAAAAAAAAAAAAAAAAACATTGCTTAAATTTGAATTTATCGTGTTCATACAATCACTATAGATCGACCACAAGGAAAAAAACCTTGGGACGGAAAGTCCCCGCGCAGCTTTTCCTTCTTCCCTCCACCTCGGGCCATAAGGGAGCATGGTCCACTCTCCCCCTCCCTTACTCGCGGGGGTACGGTGCACAGGACTCGCGGGTCTGCGCAGGTTGTTTTGCTCGTGGTTCCACTATAACACATATTATTGTGGCTAAAATGAAATTATATGTGTGAAATATATATATATTTTTTGTTGACTTTTATTTTCCGGGGGCCCACGGCACCACCTTGCCCCCCTTCCGGACGCATGAATATCATCATTTCATCACTCATCCTCATCTTTGCGATTAGTCAAAAGTGGCAAATCAAAACAAATGTAGGGATTATCTTCTCCACATGAACTAAAAACAAATCGTATCTTATGAGTAAATGTATTTTGTATTTTAATTTAACCTAACCTTTCTCCATGGCCTGTTACGCACAGGATTATTTATTATTATTTCTCCTCATTAGGATAATCGAGATGATTCAAAACGCATGAGGTAAAACTAATGCCGTATATGTTGACGTCAAAGTGTTGTACCAAATACCAGGCTGTGGGATTCTTATGGTATTGTAACGACCCTGCGTGGTCGCCACATTTAACGATCCTGCGTGGTTGCAATATTATATTTTTGTTAAGAAGGTTTGGATAAAGAATGTCCCTGTGAGGCGTACACTTTTAGTTTAAATGTGTTAACGGATCCACCTCTACGTTTATTAGTTTCACTTATTATTAGACCCTGCGTGGTCACTCTATTCTGTAAACGTTAACGGATCCACCTCTACGTTTATTAGCTTCGACCCTGCGTGGTCGCTGTATTCGGTGAATGTTAGCATTTATTGTCATTTACTCGGTTCAATTCGTTGCAAAGTCCTGCGAGGCTCATTATTAATTGTATTGTCTGAATGCACACAGTTTTAGTTTATATTGACACGTGCATCTAGTGATTTTCCCACTAGTGTTTCCTTAATGTTACTCCTTGGATGTTTCTCAGTACGAAGTTTGCTATATGTAAAAAAATGAGTTAGCAACGCTTACTTGTAGTTAAAATTTTCACCACTCATGCGCCACCGCGAGTATAAAGCCAGAGCAGCGAGGCCCGCAGTTCCTCAGTCCTCTTGGACCTGGCGTGGATACCTCACGGTGCCCAACGAAGCGCCAGTTTCGACAGCAGAGCATCGCGCCGAGCTCCAGCCACTCCGGCGTGATGGTGAAGCCAACGAATCAGGACGCTTCCTCCACTTCAAGAAGAACCAATAGCAGCGCTTCAAAAGGATCCAATAGCAGCCACTCCGCAGAATCTCGGGCACCCAATCAGAGACGACCAGTGACCGACTTCGGTGATTCGTCTATGCTCGTAGTCAATCAGAAGCCTCTTCACAGGGATTGTGCGACACGACTTGAAATGGAAGACCAATCGGAGCGGTGTCCCGGCAGCCAACCGCTTGACCTTACAGACAGTTCGTCTACAACATCAGAATCACTGTCGTCGAGAGGGAAGATTAAATCTATCTCTACTGGGGCCACCAGGAAGCATCCAACCACAAAAAGGGGCAAAACTAAACAAAGAAAGATTGATAAACCAGAAGATATCAATATTTCTTCTCCTCGAACCACTGATCAGGAGTTTCGGCGACCCAAAAATCCAGTAATCGATGCGGAAGGTTATCAACAGGCACCCTACCGGAAGACAAGCGACCCGCAGATACTAGCCCAGAATGTACCTCTCTTGATTGAAACTTCAAATATATATGCAAGCCTCCCACAAGAAGACAATAGAGAAGAAGAAGACGAAAACGATATGCAAATAGATGGGGCAGTGGGGGGTACAACTGGCCCACAGGAACCAGCTGATAAAAACTTAACGGTCAATCGCCGCTGTCCATTACTATATGTTTATGATCAACCTTCGCCACATAACTTTGTTAGCACTATCTCGCAGCAGTTGAAAATCAATCCAAAAATCCGGATTACTCGAGATAGTATCAGATTTCATCTCTACTCCAAACCAGAATTTGACCGCTTACGTGCTCTCTTGGAATTCAAGCAAGTACATCATGCAGTTGCACCGGAGAGGACGAACGACAAAGTTAAAGTCGTTCTTCGTCTTCTCCCAATTGACCTGGATCCCAAGGAGATATGTGAGGCATTGCACGCCGAAGGTTTCGAAGCATTATCCGTTCAACAGATGACTCAACGAGCCTCGTCATCTCTGGGAAGAAAGAAGATTCCGCTCTTCTTAGTAACGTTACTGAAATCGCCAGAAGTCGCTAACATTTATCAATTGGAAGCAATTGGAAGATACAGCGTACAAGTGGACCCATACCAGCCATCACTGATATTACAATGTTTCCGATGTCAGAGGCTGGGAAATACCCAGCGCTGTTGCAAAACAACGCCTCGTTGTGTGAAATGTGCGAGAGCACATTTGGCATCAGAATGTCCCTTGACAGACGACCAACCACCGACTTGTGTCAACTGCGGGGGTGCCCACCCCGCAAATTACCGAGGCTGTAGCACCTTTACATCGAGCCAAAATTATTCAGCTTCTGTCGCTCGATCACGTCAACTTCTTCCTAGAACAGCACTATTGCCAGATACCAGACCCACCGTCACTCCAGCATCATCGGCGGGACCATCCAGCGGATCGCAAGAAGAACCATCGACAGCAAGGCAGGCTCCAATTCGACCTACGGCCGCTTCTCAACCAATATCTTATGCGCAATATGCGGATCCGCAGAGACGGCAACGAAGAAGATCTTACGTCCCTTCACCAACATCTACCGGAGAGGGTTTCATCGCACTCATAGACCTGGCTAAACATTGGAATTTTTCCAAAATTTGGCGCCACTTATCAAGAGGACTTCAACAGATCTCACAGGCGACGACTGGTATGGCAGTAATTAGCACCATCATACAAATTTTGCTTGAAATGCAATCAGATGGCTGCTTCTAGGCAACGCAATTTATTGCGACAACTGAATATGCTAATTTATAATGCAAATGGCATAAAACAGCAAACACCTGAACTGTACCAGCTGCTAACAGATAAACGGATAGATATAGCTCTCATTAACGAAACACACCTAAAACCAAACATTCAATGGAACGTATCGAAGTACCGCATTATCCGTGAAGATAGAATAGGCCGACAAAAGGGAGGCCTAATAATCCTTGTACGCAAAGGCATGAATGCCGCACAAATTGCAATTCCTCACTTGTATTCAATCGAAGCAATTGGCATTCGGCTGCATGCAGCAGATAAAGACCTTATTATAGTAGCAGCATACAGATCTCCCGGCTCTGCTTTGCAAGAACAAGATATCTATACACTACATTCATTAGGACCCCATGTAGTGGTGGCAGGAGATCTAAACGCCAAGCATCCCACGTGGAATTCTAGGGTGTCCAACACGGCGGGTAATTTACTTTACCGAACACTTCCAACAACTGCATTTGTGATATCGGCCCCGAAGGACCCAACCTTTTACCCAACGGGTCGAGGACTTCCTGATGTTTTAGATGTCCTATTATGTAAGGGAGTGGGGACGAGTATTGCGCCCTACGTTGAAGACTCGCTAATTTCGGACCACCTACCTGTCTTCACAGCTTTAGCACAAGGGGTCTATTGCTATCGCTTCCAACTACCAAATGCATATATTACACAGTGGGATCAATTCCAGCGTCGTATCCATCAAAAACTGGATCTCCATCTAAACATGACAACCCCAGGCGACATTGACAAAGCTGTGCTACATTTTACCATCGAAGTAGCACAAGCATACAGACAAGCTATTACTGTTCAGACGCCAGACAGGGGCAGGATTAATTCTTCTCCTATTCTTACAATTCTCCTGCACCTAACTCGCTGGGCGCGCAGAAGATGGAAACGAACGAGATCACTGCACCATAGATATGAATGGAAGTTCATTGCCCATCAATTACACAACTATTTGGAACGGGACAGAATAGCTCAATGGGATGCAAGACTACAAAACCTTACTGAACAGGACCCATCCTTTTGGCAATTGGCAAGACAATTGAACGCCAGAAGCACAGGCACTCTCTCTGCACTTACTGGAAATAACCGTACAGTATTGGATCCACGGGAACAAGCGGAACTTTTGGCAAGACACTTCACTAAAAACTTTCAATTAAATGATGACCTAATAGACTTAACAACGGAGCACGTAGTGTCACAAAGATATCAACAACTACAACAGCTTCCACCTCAATTAGATGCTCCACATATTTCACCTCGAGAAATAAGTAACATAGTTAAAACTCTAAAAACTACTTCCGCTCCCGGTTTAGATGGAATTCCCACGTCAGCCTTACAGAAACTGACACGAAAAGGTTTTGTGTTCCTGGCAAAATTATTTACGGCAATACTAAAACTTAGTTATTTTCCTCCTATATGGAAGCTGGCCAAAGTGGTTGCAATACCAAAACCTGGTAAAAGTCCCAAAGAGGTGGAAAATTATATGCCCATCAGTCTGCTATCGCATGTCAGCAAACTTTTAGAACGCGTACTGCGCAATAGACTGACTAAAATCGTAGATGACAATCATCTTCTCCCAGACCATCAGTTTGGCTTTCGCATGGGCCATGGGACTACCCAGCAACTGTTGCGGGTAATTGATTATGCTGCCTCGCACATAAATAGAAGACATAGAGTATTGGGACTTTTTATAGACGTGCAAAAAGCCTTTGATCGCGTCTGGCACCAAGGGCTCCTCTACAAGTTGGACAACCTACCAATACCGATCTGTTATAAAAAGCTCCTTCTCATGTATTTAACAGATAGAAAATTCCAGGTGACAGTCCAGGGAACCAAATCCGATGCCTATACTATTGGTGCAGCAGTTCCGCAAGGTTCGGCATTATCACCTCTGCTGTATGCACTTTATACAGCAGATCTACCGGATATGAAAGATGGCATAATAGCCACATATGCGGATGACACGGCCTTTTTTGTACATGGGAAGAAAGTATCTACCTGTGTTAATAGACTGAAAAAGTACTTGCCATTGTTGGAAGCATGGGCCAGTAAGTGGAAAATCAAATTAAACCCATCAAAGTGCAACACTATGGTACTGGGTTACGGTGGATCCCAAGTACGTCTAAAACTATTCGGCACGGACATACCAGCTGCAAAAACTATACGATATCTAGGGGTATTCATAGACTCCCTTCTTACTTTTGGCCCTCATATCGATACCGTGTGCACTAGAGCACGGAAGAGAATTGGATACCTCACACCACTGCTTCGCTCACCGGTGTTAGCTATGAACTCTCGATTACATCTGTACCTAATGATGGTCAGACCTATTCTTACATATGCAGGTGCAGTATGGCTGCAGGCGGCCAATACTCACCTGGTTAAACTCCAACGACTCCAAAACCGTGTGCTTCGAGCTATTGGATGTTATCCGAGATTAACATCAATTGTGCAACTACATGAGGATCTGGGAATTCCATTTATCCGTGAGGTATTGGAACACCATAGGACCAAGACATGGGAAAAATTGGCCACCCATACCAATCCCCTTATTAAAAATATAGGTACAATTAAAACCAAATATCATAGAATAGCGCTTCCACGTCCATAATAGATATTCTGTTGGCTTCTTAGAACCAATGTGGTAATTAAGTTACCACTTTATGTTGTAATGTTTTGTGTTGTAAATTTATGTATATATTGGGTTTTTTGGGAACAAAAGCACTGTCCCCTTTAGCGACAGATGCAAAGGGTTGTAAATGTCGATTGTAACCTATCAAATTGTAAATAAAAATGAAGTTCTACACCTGTAAATGAATCCTAAAACAAGATGCAGGCCTTATTACTGCTGATGCCCTGACCGACTTAGGTCAAAAAAAAAAAAAAAAAAAAAAAAAAAAAAAAAAAAAAAAAAAAAAAAAGCCCGCAGTTCAGTTGGCTTTCAGGTCGGCTCACGATAAGATCTCTCTTACCCACGGACCTGGAAGAAGGATCACTCCGCTCTTGCGAGAGTCCAAGCATCCTAAGGAAGGAAGGAAGTTGCACTCCGCTCTTGCGAGAGGCCAAGCACCCGAGAGAAGCCGCACTCCGCTTTCCAGCGAGAGAGGTTGAACTCTGCCTTTGGCAAGAGAACCCACTCCATGTGATAGGATTATAATAAACTGGTACATCTATATATAAAACTGAGATATTTCTGCGTCTTTGTACTACGACTGAATCAGTTAGCACATATGGGCAAACTTCTGCCGAACACCCAACTGCAGTGTTTAGCATGTTGAACGCAGCCAGTACCAGTACTCCTGCACAGTGGTGCTGAGCTCTCCGTGGGTGGACTTTGCAGTATGCACAACTGACCTGATAAATGCTTTCATAATGACCAGGGCTCGAAAAATCCAGGTCACCATGGCGACTGTGATCTTTTGCTGATTCTTTATTTCCGTGGGCGAGGTTCAGCCTGAGGCTGTTCTGCCACCTAACCCGTGTCATGGATTATAGCCAATATTTAAGCACATGTTGCGTGCGTCTGTCGACAAAATTTCGACCCGCTAGTGTTGCCATTTACGGAGGATATGTACCAAAAATGGCACTTTTTCACCACTCAACCCATAAAATCGACAGTCAAAAATCTATCAAATGCTGCACATGATCAATATTGGTCGCAAATGACAGATTGACATGGCATCCGACAGCTAATTATAACCCTTGATGATTTCTTACATATTTTTCTCACTCAAAAATGCATTTCTGGAAAAATTGCAACACTGCCTTTCGCCAGTTATTAATGTATCTAATTCTCTGTGTGGCGCAAAATGATAATTTTTTTAGCATTGAAAAATATCTCAATGGATGAGGCTTTATAATGCAGAAAACCCTGTGTAAATATCTCTTATGCTTTTAAAGATATATATTTTCAAAGTTTTGGTTGCGCGTCTTTTGAAACACCGTAGTATGCACAATTGCTAGTAGGTGGTTTCCTGGCGCCTAGCTCTAAAGATTTTTCAAGCACTGATAATGACTAATTCTTGCTTCAGACAAGTCTAAATCACAAGCATTAAATGGCAGATAATGCTAACTGGGAACTCTCGGAACGATTTCATTCCATCCGGCCTCAAAGCATTCTCGCACACTGTTGATTACCAAGGGGGAGAGGGGGAAGGGAAGATCCTCCTGGGGGGTGGGGCAAATGATTATATCACTCAGGGGAAATTCCGTGTTCCTCTCGTCCTACAGTATTCATTGCAGTCAAAAGCCTTTCTCCACTACCTCCGACATAGCCTTATGCCTATGTTTCGCAATCACGCAACCAATGAATTGAGGAAACACAGGAGAAACGTTCATGCTTTACCACGATTGAAACCGGGACACTAGGGTTCTTAGCATGTACAATGAAATGAAAAAAGGTGAAAATTTCATAAAACCCAAAAAATTTCAAAGGGACGTATCTCTGCTAACTGAGCTAGAGAGAGATTCGGAATCTGCATGTGATCGTAGACCCCCTACCATATAGTCTATTGAAAGGTCTTGACGTGCAGATTCCGAATCTGCAATCGCATTCACTCTAGCTCAATTAGGGGCAGATATACGTACTTCCCTTTGAAATTTTTTTGGGTTTTATGAAATTTTCACTTTTTTTTATCGCTATATCTCCGTTCCTAATTGAGCTACGAGGATGGTTGATAGCTCGTTGGACTCGGAATGAAGTCCTCTTTCCGATTCTACAATACGAAAAGGGGGTTTTAATTTAACATTTCACAGTTGCCCCCCGCCCCAGGGGTGGGGAATCAAGTGTGATATCATTGAATAGCTTTCTTTCACTTATTCAACACGTATTTTTTCGTTTTCCGATTCGATGTGTATTTCTCACGATATGTGACCGTTCCGGGACTTTTGGACCACCCGGTATATATTAATTTCATTATTCAAAAATAATAATAGTGACCAAGAAATCTGAGACTGTGTCAATGAGCTCGCAATTGCCATGTGACGTCACTCATATGAGAACAGAAGAACAACGGACCAAATCGCACGTCTCCTACGACCCCACTGAGCTCAGGCAACTAGCAAAGCATTTCTGTACTTAAGACTTGTGTACAACGACCAAAAATTACTCAAACACGTGTCTTCATGGTATAACCTTCCCAATGACGTTTGCTTAATGGCCGTTCATTAGTCTTATATTTTCGTTATTAGCTAAATCAGGAATGGGAATTTAGTTTCTGCTGCACTGGCCTAACGGGGAGCAGGGTCAAGAGTCATCGGTACAAATCCTTGGAAAGGAATACATGTTTCTTCGTTCCCTTTCACCCATCATTATTGTAGTCTATAGTGATGAAACTTTGACATACATTTGTGGTTATTTCACGTTACGTTTTTACATATAAAGAGCATTCCCTGATATTCGCTACGAGACTCAGTGGCAAGCGGCCCGGCATCAGCGCTTGTCTATCCCGGTAAACGGGTCCGCGACAGTTGCTAGAGTCGGCTATTAAAATTACAGTTTTCATAACGTGTACTAACCTTGACTACAGAAGGTGATGAAAATGATGTCCCTCTGCAACAACACATTCCTGGCATCTCCGAAGGAAATTGGCATTTGCACGTGCAAGTTCGTCTACTGTAATTCTCCTGATTTCTCGTACAATACTCTCTTTTAACTCACGATTTTTTTTAGATTTTACGATGTTTAATATAGTGGTCCTATGTGGAATGGGAACACCAGGAAATTTCGTTGCAAAACGTCGTCGCACTTCTCCACAATTCCTCTTTCCGAAGTAACACTCGACAAGATAAATCCTTTGTTGTAATGTAAACTTTTGTGGTGCCATATTAAGCCACAATCTTCAACACACTGACACGACACAACACAACTTCCGAGGGAGGATTATACTGGCGTCAGTCTGCAATGTCAACAGAAAGGGAAAGGGAGCGAAAGAAACAGACTGTAGCGTGCGACTGTCGCGGACCCGTTCACCGGGAAAGACAAGCTCTGATGCCGGGCCACTTGCCGCTGAGTCTCGTAGCGAATGTAGGGAATAAATGCTCTGTAGATTAATCGCGACGATGAGAATCAACTGAAGAATCAGAGGGAAGAGCGAAAACAATGAAGCATTCATACCTTGCCAGGATTCGAACCTGGCATTCTACCCTAACCACTCATCCAGAAACAATAACGTGAGAAAAACAACAAACAAAATGCTGCGATCTATGAGTTTGGCACTGCGTCAATCTTACCACTACATCACCGAGGACACAGTTATTATATTGTTTATATGTACATTTTGGTTACTTTACGTCGCACATTTATCTCACGGGTTAATCGCGACGAAGAACATGAATGTTGAGACGAACACGAACTCGAACCTCGCACCTCTGCCTTCCCAGAGCGTTACGCTTACCACTCAGCCAACACAGAAGTAGTAGTTGTTTGAAACTGAAAAACATTATTATTTCTCCAGTCTAACATCATGACGTGTACCAACATAAAAATTAATCTCCCACGCTTTGCCAACAGTATAAGTTGCACTATGTATATGCACTAACAAAACTATTAAGAAGATACGAAAATGTAGGAACTTACGTAGAAGCAGTGTACTAATTATCAGGGGGCGGATTTACGTGCCATGACAATGACCAAAATATGCATTATAAATTTTAAAAATATGTCCCAAAAACTATGTATTACACTCTATATAAGCTTTATGACTGCACTGGCCATATAATTACAAGATTTAAAGCAATTCCCGCCTATATACCCAGATATCCAGCAGAGTTGGTTAATATAATTGCTCAAGATGGATAGTGAAAAATATTGCATTTCTGTCATTTGTATTTTTACAGATAAAGACTGTTTACCAAGAAGGAAATTTTAGTTTTCTCCTCAAATAACAGGATCATCACCATCGATATTAACACCTAAACAACAGTGAAAATACCCACCATTTCATGCAAAACATTAAATAACTGTGGCATAACTACATCGTCATCTATTATTCATTGTTGAATTAATTTCTTTCTTCAAGCCTTTGGTATTGAAAACTTATAACTATTGTCTGCCCACAACAAGCAAGGAGTGGATGCAAACAGATGCACATGGTCCGAGAGAAATTCTATAGATTATTTCCTATGGCAGCTGTTCCATAGCATAAGAATACAGAGCATTTTACAAAGGAATGCCATTTCCTTAATCTTCTATACTGAAGAAGGGTGCGAAGGAGGGTTATTTCACGTACCTTATCTAAATATGAGCCGATGCCAGAATTATGGGATCAAGTCTAAACTTAAGTCACATGTTTTTGTTTACATTTACTTCGTTCTTCGAGTGGATGGAGAATATCACACACTGTAGTGTTTTAAATATTTCCAGGTTGGGAGAAGTTTCAGTAAATTATTTGGAAGCATAAGCCTATATACGTAGTGTCACCCCCCCCCCTTTCCAAGGAATGAACAGTTGAAACCAAATAGAAAATGCACCTTTTATCCTCTCTTCAAACAAGTACCACACATGGACGTCCGCAGGATTTTTTCCAGGGAAGGGCAAGGAAGGTATTTTTTCAGGGGGCAAACAAGTCATATTTTCCCTCAAAATAGTGCAGTTCCCTAAAAAAAACATTGCTTAAATTTGAATTTATGGTGTTAATGCAATAATTAACACATATTATTCTGGCTAAAATGAAATTATGTGTCAAATACATAATTTTTGGTTGACTTTCATTTTCCAGGGAGGGACCACGGCCCCCCCCCCCCTTCCGGACGCCCATGGTACCACATAGAATAATAAAATGGAAGAGGTTCACTTGAAATAAATGATTGCACTACATTACTTCCAATATATGCAAAAAATATGCACATTAAGCTAAAATTTGCACTAACAACTCAAATATGCACTTATATGCACTGTACAACTTTGCCAGAGGGTTTCCAATCAAGTGAAATGAATGAATGCGTTGAAAGCATATGAATTTTCCCCAAGGGAAAAAAAACATGCAAAAATCCGCCCTCTACTAATTATATATACGTTAGAAAATCCAGTGCACACTTCCAACAGTTTCGAAGCAAAAATTAACATCGATACTCTTAAACGAAGAGGAAAACTCGAATCGAATCTTGTCGCCCAAATATAGAATTCACGTTATCAATACCGCACCTAAACAGCAACTAAATGATTACCTCCATGTAACTGACCATATTTTAGCCTCTGCTATACCACGTGGCGTCCCCTCAAGGCGCATACATCACAACCACAGACGCACACACACATGTCGACGAACATCACAACACGCGCCGCAGTTCTCTTATCGCGATGCGGATATAAAACTGACAAGCTTTACCCCTGCGAGAGCCTGTAGCACGGTGCTTGACGGCCAACTCGACGCGGACTGCCGAGAAACCAAACGGTATCACGTGCCTCACTCAGTGTTTGCAGCTCCCTCGCACAGGATTTCCCGTTTGCGCCTGCGGGATTTCCCTTTCCAGCCAAACACCACATAGCGATATGCGCCTGCACGTGGACAATGTAAACTACATAATGAACGTTGACAATATTATTTAGGTAAACAACATGGGGCGAACAACGAAAGGCTAGGAGAAGTAATGTACCAACTGTCTTCATAGGTCTGACAGTTTCAGAGATACCAACAGTGACATGGGCGGGAGAACGGACATACAGGGTGGGGCAAAATAATTTTACCACTTATATGGTGTTTCGGTGGGAAGAAAAAATGTTACCACCGAAAGGAAAACATACACATTTAATATACCCCTTCAACCTGTGAACCAGAAATGTGAATACATTTGAGCATTCTGTCAACCATTGAGTCCATGACCCTTGAACACATGTCTTGCGGTATAGACCGTATCACTGTCGAAATTCTTTGTTTAAGGTCTTGTGACCCCGCGGTATCGTTGCGTAAACAAGCTCCTTTACCATCCCCCATAACGAGAAATCGCACGGGCTGGTCTGGTGATCTTGTGGTAACATTATTTTGCCCCACTAAACACCATATACACAGAGAAAAAATGTTTTTTTTTTGGATTAACCAAAAAAATGGTAGTGGTGAACAAATCGTTTGTTTAAACAGGCATCAACCAAACAATTGTTCACCAGTACCAAAAGATTTGGTCAAGTTCTATTTGTTTGTCGTAAACAATCTTTTGGTTACCAAAACCAAATATTATTTTGGTAAATCTAACAAAATGTAGCCCATTTGTTTAGGAAAACCAAATAATTTAGTCAAAATTACCAAACGATTTGTTAAATAATTTATTCATAATTACTGATGTTATAATCTGGCTAATTTTAGCTAGTGTGGATAGTTTTAAGAAACTAACTGATCTCAAAATACACATTCAGAATAGAAAGTTCGGGTGAACTATCCGTTTCTGGGATGTGTTTGTTTTTGTGCGCCGCACTTAGCTTCTACTTATATGTCCAGAATCAAAGAGGTTGCTCATGGGAGATTCACTTTTATTCACTGCAGTACATTTTCTTCTTTAATTTGTAGCTTTGACGTTCACATATCTTTTGAGGAGTGTTAAAGCACAATTTTTCACTATGATTACAACCAAACGTACCATTATTTGTTGTCCAAAAACTTATGTTTCTTCTACACATTTTGACTGAACCATCTAGCGGCCGGTGTAGGAAACTCAGTATAAAGTAAGTATATTCTGAGCTTTTTTCAGAATATTAGGTTACACAACAACATATAGACTCGCTTCGAGTAATTATCTATCTACATGAGTTTCAATTTTCGACAAAGGATTTTTATACTACACTCGACGAAACTGGACAATCGTTATTTCAAATTCGAAAGCACGCTCACGCACATATAGTAAATTTAAACAAACGTTTTGTTTATCTTTACTTACTTGTTTACGAGTACCATATTTCGTCTGACCAATTTTTTTGGCATTCTTAAACAAAATTATTTAGTAATTACAAGCAACATTTGGTTATAAAAAGCATAACCAAACAGCTCAACCAAACTTTTTTGGTAATTTCAAACAAACCAGTTTTTTCTGTGTAAGTGGTAACATTATTTTGCCCCACCCTGATCCTTAGCGTCGCTTTTCTGTCACTTTTGGCTAAATGCGACGATGAGGACGAGTGATGATATGATGGACAGTCACAAGGAACACCCATTCCCAGACCGAGTTTGATTGAATAATTGGTTTGGTGTACTTATACTTCGTTTTTGGCCACTTTTAGTTAATGGCGAACATGAAAATGAGTGATAATACGACGAAATTCATGAAGAGACACTCACAGAGAACACCCTTGACCCTCTGGAGAATGTGAAATATTTTGCATGGTTTATGAAGATTTTGATGTTCATGAACGTTTTCAGTTGATTTTAGCTCTCGGAAATGTGTTCTTGTGAAGTAAAGTATGTAGCAGAACAACCCGAAGGACTGATTGGATTGATTTATTGTTTTAAGTCCACTTTATGCACAGTAAGGCTAATCGGGACTGGGCCTACAGTTTAAAGTGGGATCCGAACCACTATGTGCCTCCACCGGGAATCGAACCCGGGACCCCTTGATTACAAGGCAACGACGCTACCACGGCGCCAGAACAGCCCGAAGGCTTTGCGCAAGTAAATATAGCACCCAAAACGACTTTCCACAACAGCAGCTGTAATTCTATGTAGTTAAGTTAGGATTGTTAGGTTTGGTACTGACAGTTTTTTTCGACGTCTTCTCTTTCGCTATTTTAGTGTACATACAAACAATTTTTACTAATAAAAACCGGCGAAAATACTCTGAAATTGCAGGTTTTAACATACGTGGACCATTCTTTGGTATCAAATATATCCGTTTGTGCTTTCCTAAAGCTGGAACCACTTTTGCATTACGTAAAACATTGAAATCTGTCGAGGGGGTACAGTGGGCAAAGAGCCCCGGCCGGGGTTCGAACCTGGGACCCCTGGCGTCGTGGCGCGCTGTGCTAACCACTTTGCCACTGAGGGTGGCTCCCAGGCCGAGATTCGAACACGGGACATATGGCCTGCCACAGCCACGGGGGTCGGCTACACTAAGTAAAGGTACCCCTGTGCATGTGCACACATGCCATGGCATACGGAATAACGTGGAGGTATAGAGCTCCACACATTCTTGATCTCGGCCACAGTTGGGATGATGTGATCAGCATCATGCCCGATGGCCTTTTCCCAACCAGGGTTATTGATACGAAGCTAGGTGGGCCTCAGAGCCGTGCAGAAACAGGGAAATGACTGGATAAATTTCTGGTGCAGATCACCTGCCCCGGGATTCGAACCAAAAGATGCTTTACCAACTGAGCTAGCTCGGTTTTTCGGCAATACTAATGAAAAATAATTTACAAAATTATACAGTGCCTTTCACGGACGAGTCGTCCACGGAGCGGTGGCAGCGGGCCGGGCAGGTGGGAGGACGTCTGCCGGTATTTAGACCCACAGCTGTACGCTGACCTTGGCACTGGACGCGTCAGTTCTTCAGTATACACACAGCTGGTGTCCAGTTTGCACGTGTTTGTGAAGTGTTAAGGTGTTAAGAAGTGTTCCAGATTCTAAAATAGGTTCTAAAAATCCTAAAATACGTCCTAAAAATATTAACTTAAGCCCGAAAAATCCTGAAGTAGGTTCAAAAATACTTAAAGAGTTCAAAATTCCTAAAAAAAAATGCTGATTAAGTATAGTCACCTATATCCTGCATGACGTTATGTGTGTTGCCTAACCTTACGGCGATGGCAGAACCTACCATTGGAAATTTGCTATTAAAATCCACTCTTTGTCGTGTAGTTAGGCAACAATATTTTTTTTCATGTTATCCACAGTCAAACTCCGCAATTTTGTCTGTGAGGATCATCTTATATGCTGAAAATAATCTTTCAACAAAAACATAGTCAGTGTTGCAAACTTCAATGCTGAAATGTTAGTTTGCCAGTGAGCAAGACCACACAGATCTGACCACTTTGGATTGCACAGGTAACAGTGGCACCAGACATTTTGCTTTGTTTATAGCTTTGAAAAATCACCAAGGTCTTGGAGGAAGGGAAATCGACAGATTACGTTTCAAACACGTTCGTCATTGAATTTCTTCCTGACCAAACAAAGCAAATGCCTCTGTGTGACATAAAAATCCTGTAAAACTTTTAAAAATATATACAAGGCTAAAAAAGGCTAGATTTAGGCGCAAAACCCTAAAATAGGTTTCTTTTAGGCACTACAAAACTTCACCAGTTGTTGCGTTTTTTAATCAAACGTTGACATAACTTATTATTTCTTACATACCTGTAAAGGAAAAAAAATAGGTTTAAAAATCTAAAATCCAAGGTAGTTCCGACATTTCCGACACCGTCATTTGCTACACTAAGGCAAAAACTGGGTTTTTCCCGTCATAAGCGACACTGCTTGGATTCTCCCCTACGATTTCTAATTTGTTTACCAGAATTAGCGCCATTTGCGTACGTCCAGCAGAAAGTATTTCCCGAGGCTCAGATCAGTGGTTGTAATTATCACTTTAACCAATGTTTGTGGCGAAAGGTGCAGGAGTTGGGACTGACAAACGATTACAAAACAGATCCAGACGTGCGGCTGTGTATAAGAATGTGTTCAGCTCTGGCTTACCTCCCTGTGGCTGACGTCGATGATGGATGGCTGTGTGTGATGGAAGATGCGCCAAACCACGACATACTGAGAAAATGTTTGGATTATTTCGTTGAACAGTGGATGAGCAACTCTGATTTTGACATTTCCATGTGGAACTGCTCCCAACAACGGTACAGGACTAACAAGGCAGTCGAGGAATGGAACCATACAGTTAATGTATTGAAGGAAAAGTCAAGTCCTAAGGTGTACCAATTAGTGAAGACTTTAAGATTCGAAGGGATTGCAGTCTGCTTCTATACTGACAAGGGATCTAAACAATCCGTCATTGACAAAGGATAAATACATTCAGCTTTTAAACACCCAGCTTCCATGATGCTGCCACTCCTAAGCCTGGATAAAGTGTGACGGGAAGCTATTTACACTTTGTGTCGCAGATGACGGTGTCGCAAAAGTCGTGGATTCAAATCCGAGGTCTAATTATTACGAATTCTTGTAGGGAAGGAAGTTATAAGGCGTTTCGCAGCAGAATTCCCTGATGTTCCTGTTCCACACACACACAGTGTTTGTAAACTTGATAACGGCATGTGCTTAATGAGGAGAAGGTAGACGGCGTTAGAGCACGATTGGAACATACTCCTAGAACATCCCCCAGACGCCTCGCACAAGAAACAGACAATTTAAAGTCGTCTGCGTGGAGAGCTACCAAGCTTTTAAACCTGAAGCCATACATTAGAATATGAGAGAGAAATTGAAGCAATTTCGGAAGACAAACTGATACGTATCAATGAAAATTTGCCTCTTGTAACAACGTACGTGTTCATTTTAATTTTAACCGTCAATGTAATTGTACGAGCTTATTTCATTACACAGCTAGCGGATGTTGCATCAAGTTTGCCGGCAGACGAACTCTCACTGCCAGGCGCGATGGCCGCCGCTCTGCGGACGACTCGACCGTGAAAGGCACTGTATCTTCCATCTGTCCCTATCCTATCAATCCAATCTTTTCCATCCTTACATATTTCCTTTACGTCCATCTCAACGTTATCCCTCCATCTTCGTCTTGGTCTTCCTACTGGTCTCTTACCATGAGGTTTCCCAACAAGAATCCTGTAAACTCTTCTTTCTTCTCCCTTTCGTGCCACATGACCTGCCCACCTAAGTCTTCCGGATTTAATTATTCTAATAATATCTGGACATCAGGAGCGTATATTCTAGGCTCGCTAGGCTATTTGCGAAGCCTGAAATCTAGAGAATAAAATTCAGGAGAAAAATCGGGTCGGGTACCCTATTCTACACCCTCGAATTTTGAATTTTTTTTTCTTTCATTATGAAGGTTATGTGATCCTATTTGTGAATAAAAAAAACATTGGACCGCGGAAAGAAGTATTTACGACTGTACAGCCGTTTAAAGTGGCGATTTTGTCGTTTGCAATTGTTGAGTCAATTCCCACCGGTTCCCGGTTCCGCCCCTGGGGTAATTGACTTACCGCCCCCTACCACTACCGCGGCCCCGCCTGTATCTATAGAGTCCCTTTTAAAGGCATGTTAGAAATTGGCCGAAGTCACCTGCCCCCAACACTATTTCTCACTGTTTTCCGCATCGACACATGAAGATACAAAAAATGAAGGCTAAAATTAAACCAAAGAAGGTAACTTACCTCTTTTTACCAAGGCCAGGTATTGAATTGTGGGTCGAAGTTCAATTTGTAAGTCCAAAAATGAAGTAACTCCTACGTTGAAAGTCCTTGTTGTCCTTTTCCACAGAATACCAACCTCCACTCCCTTCCCATCATAAAAATTAGAAGTCGCAAATTATCCCATCCCACAAGTCATTTAGAAAAAACAACCCTCCCCTTTACGGCATGCAGTTGCCAAAAAAATATTATTATTTCCAATTTCTGAAGTCGCATAAATGAAATCGAATGTCTGAAATGTCCAATCTGCCAATATATCACATAGAGAACATATCGCAATCGCAAATGTTCCTATTGCACAAGTCAATCATAAGAAGAAAAAGAAAAAAATCAGACGTGCGCCTGTGACATAAATCGATGATCCGAAATCTTCAGACTTGCGCCTGTGACATGAATGCATCATTCGCCATCATAAAGTTGTGAAAAACCTTTTTGACGTTACGCAAGGAATTTTAATTTAATAAGAAACGTAAGTTTCGTAGCACGTAGATCTAAAAAATTACTTTCCGCGCTATTTAGAAACATCGTTTCTTATGAAGAACTAATTTTTGTAACGAGAATATTTGAAATGTGCGAAAAATCGAGGGTGTAGAAAAGGGTACCCGAGCCGAAAAATCGATCAGAAATTATAAATAGTATTATTCATATATCAGTGAGATAATGATGCTGATTCTGGAGTTGGCAACCTGATTTCTTATGACTTGGTAACCTGATTTCCTATGGGTTTGCAACCCGATTCCTATGAGTTGGCAACCCGATTTCTTAGGAGTTGGCAACCAGATTTCTTAGGAGTTGGCAACCAGATTTCTTAGGAGTTCGTAAATTTATTTCTATTCATAGCCTAGGACTACGTGACATATTGAGATAGCACAGATCTTGAACACAGTACACGCCTCTGCTGGACATAGATGCACATGAAACTCAAATCAAATCAGAAAGAAAAAAATTGCAAACAAAAATGTCCCTTTTTTCCCGCTCTGGACACACTGGCACGCCCCCTTCCGCGCAGTGGGAGTGGGGGATGCAGTTCGATCTCCGCCGTCGCCCACCCTCTGCTCTCTCGCTGTGAAGCGCATGCGCGCGAATGAATGAAATCCTTGCGCGTCAAGCGCCGACACCGTTCAGCAAACGAGACAGTCCCAGGTTTTTATAAAATGCAGAGATGACTCCCGGAATATTAAACATTTCTTACTTTGAACTGCGATCACTCAGTAAAAGACCGAGGTGTCCGATCGCATTAAGATGGGCGTGGATTTCACGTGCATTGAAGTTCTGCCACACCCGACTTCGTCAGTGCGTCGATAACCGACAGATACGGCGGCTTTTCAATGGCTCATGATTTCACTATTAACAAGCGATGTGTAACCAGGCGGACGTCAGTATTTTAAAATTCGGCCGCTAGGGGTTTCATTCAAGCCAGGTTTAAACAAAATCTCGCATCATGATCACATACAACGCTTGAAAAAGACGACAAAAGTATATATAGTAGGGTAAAATGTTGCTTCAATCAGGAAAGATATTTTGTATGAATATTCCTCAATATTAGGACAACTCAAATTTAAAATGCCAAAAGATGGAAGGTTGGGAAAACCATTCTACATACGAGGGTCGGTCAATAAATATCTGCACTTTTGTTGTAATGTTTTTAGGTTTGCTACACCGATTTCTGCGCAGGCATGTCAATGGAGTGTTCATTTGACCTTAATGCTTTTCTCTTTTTCTTGCGTTTACAGTGTAAAAATTGCCGCGCCATCCTTTACACCAAAGAAGAACAGCCAATAGCAGCGCACTGCAGCTGTGCCACGTCGAAATCTCACACGGAAAAAACAGACAGCGTGGTTGAGCGAAACGCCTTGTCACGGAATTACGCCGCACGTCGGTGATTCGCTGGTGCCGTTCAGCCGTTCAAGGCCATATGCAGGATATTTGACGCGCACACTAACTAAAATTTTGCTCCAACCCGGAATTAAATAGCTACAGAAAAGAATTTTTATAGCAATTTTCCCCAATGTTAGGACAACTCAAACCCAACTGACTGCATAACACAAGGATGTAGCACCTCCCCGATGGCGTAGTGGTAACGTCGCGTTGTATGTAAAGGGTTTCGGGTCCGATACCCGGTGGACGCACATGGTGGCTCGGTTTCCACTTCAAACTGTAGGTCCAGTCCTGATTAGCCTTTTTGTGCAAAACAAAAACTCAAGTCAAACTCAGCAAGGACGTTGCTTTTTATAGAGAAAACAGAGGTGGACCTATTTTTTTTTCCTTTACTATGCAAGATATAATAAGTTATGTCAACATTTCGTTACAAAACGTAACAACTGATAAAGTTTTATAGTGCCTAAAAATCAATGCTTGTTAAAACCTATTTTAGGTTTTTTTTTTAGCTAGCGGCTTCCATAGCGGAGATATCGCACGCGATTTGACGGGTGTTGGTGACCGGGCGGCCGCCAAGCGTGCCGCCGTCAGGCGCACAAAGGGAAAAGAAAGACCCTGTATATATTTGTTAAGGTTTTACTGGATATTTATGCCACACAGAGGCATTTGCATTGTTTGGTCACGAAAAAGTTAATGACGAACTTGTTTGAAATGTACTCTCTATCGACTTCCCTTCCTCCAAGTCCATGGTGATTTTTCAAAGCTCGAAACAAAGCAAAATGTCTGGTGCCACTGTTACCTGTACAATCCAAAGTGGTCTGATCTGTGTGGTCTTGCTCACTTTCGCGTCACTTCGGTGCTTTGTGGCATTCAAGCCTTGCAAACTAACATTTCAATTTAAGCATTGAAGTTTGCACCACTGACTAAGTTTTTATTGCAAGATTATTTTCAGCATATAATATTATCCTCACAGACAAATTTGCGGAGTTTGACCGTGGATAACATGAAAAACGGTTGTTGCCTAACTATACGGCGAAGAGTGGATTTTAATAGCAAATTTCCAATGTTAAGTTCTGCCATCGCCGTAGGGTTAGGCAACACACATAACGTTATGCGAGAAAGTGCTTATTCCAGGATACAGGTGTCCCATTTTCATTACCAGTGACTATAACTAATCAATATTTTTCAGGAATTTTGAACTATTTAATTTTTTTTAACGTACTTCAGGATTTTATCGAGCCTAACTTACGATTTGTAGGACCTATTTTAGGGGTTTAGAACCTAATTTAGGGTTTTTAGAACCTATTTTAGGATTTTTAGAACCTATTTTAGGGTTTTTAGAACCTAATTTAGGGTTTTAGAACATAATTTAGGGTTTTTAGAACCTATTTCAGGGTTTTTAGAACCTATTTCAGGATTTTTAGAACCTATTTTAGGGTTTTTAGAACCTATTTTAGGGTTTTTAGAACCTAATTTACGGTTTTTAGAACATATCTTAAGATTTATAGGACCTATTTAAGGATTTATAGGACCTATTTTAGGATTTTTAGAACCTAATTTAGGGTTTTTAGAGCCTATTTTACGATTTTTAGGACCTATTTTAGGATTTTTAGAACCTATTTTAGGATTTTTAGAACCTATTTTAGGGTTTTTAGAACATATTTTAGGATTTTTAGAACCTATTCTAGGGTTTTTAGAACCTATTTTAGGGTTTTTAGAACATATTTTAGGATTTTTAGAACCTATTTTAGGATTTTTAGAACCTATTTTAGGATTTTTAGGACCTATTTCAGGGTTTTTAGAACCTATTTTAGGGTTTTTAGAACCTATTTTAGGGTTTTTAGAACATATTTTAGGATTTTTAGGACCTATTTTAGGGTTTTTAGAACCTATTTTAGGGTTTTTAGAACATATTTTAGGATTTTTAGAACCTATTCTAGGGTTTTTAGAACCTATTTTAGGGTTTTTAGAACATATTTTAGGATTTTTAGAACCTATTTTAGGATTTTTAGAACCTATTTTAGGATTTTTAGGACCTATTTCAGGGTTTTTAGAACCTATTTAAGGGTTTTTAGAACCTATTTTAGGGTTTTTAGAACCTAATTTACGGTTTTTAGAACATATCTTAAGATTTATAGGACCTATTTAAGGATTTATAGGACCTATTTTAGGATTTTTAGAACCTAATTTAGGGTTTTTAGAGCCTATTTTACGATTTTTAGGACCTATTTTAGGATTTTTAGAACCTATTTTAGGATTTTTAGAACCTATTTTAGGATTTTTAGGACCTATTTCAGGGTTTTTAGAACCTATTTTAGGGTTTTTAGAACCTATTTTAGGGTTTTTAGAACCTAATTTACGGTTTTTAGAACATATCTTAAGATTTATAGGACCTATTTAAGGATTTATAGGACCTATTTTAGGATTTTTAGAACCTAATTTAGGGTTTTTAGAGCCTATTTTACGATTTTTAGGACCTATTTTAGGATTTTTAGAACCTATTTTAGGATTTTTAGAACCTATTTTAGGATTTTTAGGACCTATTTTAGGATTTTTAGGACCTATTTTAGGATTTTTAGGACCTATTTTAGGATTTTTAGAACCTATTTTAGGATTTTTAGAACCTATTTTAGGATTTTTAGAACCTATTTTAGGATTTTTAGGACCTATTTTAGGATTTTTAGGACCTATTTTAGGATTTTTAGGACCTATTTTAGGATTTTTAGGACCTATTTTAGGATTTTTAGAACCTATTTTAGGATTTTTAGAACCTATTTTAGGATTTTTAGGACCTATTTTAGGATTTTTAGAACATATTTTAGGATTTTTAGAACCTATTCTAGGGTTTTTAGAACCTAATTTAGGGTTTTTAGGAACTATTTTAAGATTTTTAGAACCTATTTTAGGATTTTTAGGAACTATTTTAGGCACATAAAAGCACACTTTTTAGAACCTATAAATCCGAGGTCTACTTATGACCCACGGTTGCTCTTATTAACCTTCTCCTATAAAACAATCCCGAACAAGGTTTCCCATCGCAAATCTGCTTTTGAAGTAATTTACAATCAAGAACGTATTTGTTGGTGGGGGGGGGGAGTGGACCCCTAGAAAGATTTACCAAGCTATTAAAATAAAATGAAAATGTACTTTTTAAGAATTTGCTGTGCTATAATTAATGGTTATTCATTTCCTATGAGTTTGGGAGACAAGGATTATTATATTGGGACCATACTGCTTTGAAGAACAAACTACCGGGTGTTTCAACAGAAACGCCGTGATTTCAAATTACCCTAAAAAGTATTTAGTATATTCACAGTAATAATTTGTATATGTTATCATTGACAAAAGTCAAAAATTTAATTGTTTGCAACCTATAATCCACATGAACGAAGGAGACACCTGTACGCACGAAAGGATTTGGTATGGTGGTGTATCGAAACGTGGCTTGATTGGACCTTTCTTCTTTTGATGGCTATGTCACATCAGAAAAATATTTGCAAATGCTGCAGGAATACTTCATTCCTGGTCTTCGACGGAAACGTTCAATTCTTCAGCAATGGTTCCAGCAAGACGGAGCTAGGCCGCATACAGTTGAACCTGTCCTGACAATCGCTACACACATTTATTTAAAAATGGTTTAGAGTGGCCTCCAACTAGTCCTGATGTAAACCCGTGAGACTATTTCTTGTGGGGTTTCCTAAAGCAGGGAGTTTTCAAACGAGGACTGCGATTACTAGATGATTTGAAAGCAAACATCGAACACTGTACTGCACAAGTTAGTCGTGCAACCCTGGGTCAGGTATTTGACAACATGTGCAACCAGGTGTAAGAAGTGATAAATCGTCAAGGTGGACATTTCGAACATGTTTTCCATTAAACTTTTGCGTTTTCTCTATCAGATTATGTATTTTTTTTTTAGTAGTTATCATAAATATTTTAAAATGCCATTTGAAATCACGGCGTTTCTGTTGAAACACCCGGTACTATTAAGGAAAATATGCATAAAATATTAATCAGCAACATCCTCTTTTATTATGAACAATAAATATTAAATTCTTTATGTATTGACATTAATTTATTTGTTTTTATACAAATTTGGCGACCTTAAGTACACGCAAACAAGTAATAAATATATGCTGTTATGTTTATAGTCTTATACCATCTCTTTAAGTATTCATGTAATAAAAATGCAATATTAATAAATTTACATATTTTAATTAATATTAAATTGAATTATAATTTCATTGTTTTAATTTAAACATTATTATTATTATTCTGGGACACTTTATTCGGGCCCTCCCAGAAATATATTTCTAGATACGTGCCTGTTTACAAACTAAACAAAATTGTCACAATTCTGTCCTTCAACAGGAGCACAGATATTCCGGACTGAAAGACCATCAGCCTGACCTTGAATCCTGTGAAGCTAATTATGCCTCGCAGAAAATCAATGTTCTTAATTAATTCCGCTTTTATCTAGAACGAAGCAACAAAAGTATAGACTCTTCCACGTGTCGGTACCTAACTTCATAATTACTTCAGTGGAAGGATTACGTATAATGAAATATACTTTGTCTTTCTCTTAAGACTAGAGAATAATTTTCCTCAAGTGATTTGAAGGAAGGGAACAGAACAGATTTGCTTCAATCGAACCCTTTTGCAAAATTTAGAATTTTAATAGCCAAACCACACAATCCGTGAGAAATCATGCCAGTAGCTCTCATCTAGGGCACGGGACTTTATAACATATTTTTCAATTGGCTTCGGATCTATTATTGGGGTGAGATCTTTAAACATCTGATGAAAATCAGCCGAAATAGACAAACTTGACAAAGCATATTTTGACATATTTCACAAATTTCGCATTTTTACAACATATTTCTTCAATTTTGTTGTAATAAGACATATTTCTGTATAATTTCGTAATTCTCTCGCACATAATCGGTTATTACATATTGTTTTCTTCGTAGCTTTAGCACAACGGATAGTTCATATTGTCGATGGCAGGATATGGAACTTACGGAGGAAGAAAGGTGCCGTCTTTTCTTAGTACAGAACAATAATACCCCACTTTTTTTTTTTTATCCCGCTGATAATTGATAGCAATGCAAACATTATTGAGGAAAAATGTTCTCTCTCGTTGCACGGGAAGTAAAGAAGTTTCGTTCTCATTTCTTTGCCTTTTTCGCTTTTCACAAAAATCAGTCAAAAGTAAAATAACATTCGGTACATTACAGCCCCTACTCTACACACACTATCGGGTATGGGAGAAATTCGAGAGTTCTGTTGTACATATTTTTGGCTTTACTGGGAATATTTTTGCATTTTTCTGACATTTGTAATTTTTCATGACATATTTTCCAATTTATATGACATGATTACATACATATTTTACAGTTTTATAGGACATACAAGTCCATGGCCCTACTTATAACATTTGAAGGGTCAGGGGGAAAACCAAGTTAAAGTGAAGAATTACTTACGCAGCATGTATTTCAATATCGTCGGAATGGGCATGCTACAAAAAAATTTTGGGCTTATGCAAGAGAATGAATATCTCCCAATGTTGCAAGCGGAAGCGTTTTTTTATGTCGATTATTAAGCTAGACATGATGCTTGAAAAATATGAGTGAGAATTTTCAGAATCCCATGTATTCCTTATGGAAAAAAAAATACAACTACTTCCACGTTGCAGCTATCAAATGGAAGTTTCGACTTGTCCGCTTCATCAAACTGCCCTCTTTCCGTTGATATATTTTTCTACGCCATGAATCTCGGGTTCGAATCCCGGCATGGGCATGGATGTTTGTGTCTATTCATCAATTTCATCATGTCATCACTCATCCCCATCTTCGCAAATTAGCCAAAAGTGGTACAAAAATCGAAGTAAAATAAAGCCAATCGATTAATCTATGCCATGAAGTTTGATATTTCCAAGACAACAAATCAAATAACTCCCATAAGCGCAATGCATTTCTCCTTGCCTCATACGGTCATCCTAGCAGTGTTGCCAAACCTGATGCGCATAAAAGAGCTAAATTTAAGCTTAGTTAAAACAGACTTTCAAGGAGCTAGATTTACGAAGGCTGGATAAAGTGCCTCCTAGGGTGATGTTAGGTGTCAAAGGGGTGGGGGCGCTGATATTACCGTTAACTTTAAAGTAATGACAATTTATTCTTAAGTTTTCCGCGCATCACCCATCTCAATAATCAACCGATGGTCGTGTGAAATCGAAAATAAAGGATTGCCGGATAACAATATTATGTCATCTCCATGGCGCTATAAAAAAGTAGCTGGGAAGGTAAGATGTGATGGGGCGACGCAGCCAATATAACAATATCACGTTACGTGCAAAATGTACGCTCATGGCAAAAGTTGGTCTATGTGGGCCGGAGCCAGTGATGGAATGAGTGGGGGCGCTCCAGTTCACAGCCAAACGAGTGCACGAAAGAGCCAGATCTGGCCCCAAAAGAGCTAAGTTGGTAACACCGACTCGGAGGAAAGAGCCTGGCGAAAACTGTTCCGCATTTCTGTCGTAAGCACGGTAGTGGCGTCATTTCCTGTTACAACACGCTTTCTTTTGTTCATACATTTGACACTTGCATTCATCAAAGAATATATTTTTCTTGGTACATTTTAAGTTACATATCGAGTAAAGTTTTGCAAATAAAAGTTCATTTTTCTGGAGTTTGGAGAGTTAACTTACCTGCCCCCCTTTCTCCCGCCCCTTCATTTTAGCTCGTGCCAAGTTATGAGCCACGAAGAGAACTTTCTACATCAAAATGTAGATAGTAGAGACATGATGAAGGGAGATTTCATATGACGAGCGGGTACTACGCAATTTACATATTAAGTGGGTATCAACACTGCACCCATTGCGCACTTAATTTTGATACGACGCATTGAACTCAGCTGGCGCAAGTGGTTTTAATTCAGGAATGTTAAGGCGAAGAGGGACAATTACGCACCAGGCATGCATTTATTCCAATATCGTCGGAATGAGCAATGCTACTAAAAAGATCTCAAACTGAAATGAAGAGTATGAATATCTCCCCATGTGGCAAGTGGAAGCGGTTTCCTAAGTTGATTATTAAGCCTTATACGATTTTTGAAAAATATGATGAATTAGTATTTACCGAATCCCATGTATTCCTTATGGGACATCAACTTCAAGTTACGGCTCATCAAATGGGAGTTTCGACTTTTCCTACTGCTATGACATAGTTCAACGTGTCCTTTTCCCGTCCATGTACATTTCTACGTCATCGGATGTTTGATATTCCCGAGAGAACGAATAAAATAATGGTCCCATAAGCCTAGTGCATTTCTCCTTGCCTCCTACGGCCATCCTGGCAGTGTTGCCAAACCTGATGTGCATAATAGAGCTAAATTTCACCATTAATATAGCTAAAGAGGGCTTTCAAGGAGCTAGATTAACGAAGGCTGCATAAAGTGCCTCCTAGGGTAATTTTAGTTGTCAGAGGGGTGGGGGTGCTGCTATTACCGTTAGCTTTAAAGTTATGGCAATTTATTCTTAGTTTTCACCGCCTAGATTTGGCGGCATCACCCATCTCAATAATCCAATGATGTTAATATAAAATCGAAAATAAAGGGTTCCCGGATAACAAAATTGTCATCTTCATCTTAGCCACAGCGCTATATATAAAAATACATGGGGAGGAAGAAGAGGTGAGTGACGCAGCCTATAGCTATACGAATATCACGTCACGTGCAAAATGTACACTCATGGCAAAAGTTGGTCTTTATGGGCCGGAGCCAGTGGTGGCATCATCGTGGAGCAGAGGGCGGGTGCCACAGTTCACAGTCAAACGAGTGCACGAAAGAGACAGATCTGGCTCCAAAAGAGCGAAGTTGGCAACAGTGATCAGCAGCTGCCCCAGCGAGAAAGACCTAGGGGAAATTGTCCCTCCTCGCCTTAAGAAGAAATGTATCCTTATTACGTATGCTACCTGGTAGTAAGGATGCCCATGGAGAGGGCTGAATCCATTTTTGACTGACTGTATAATATGCCTTTTCTCTCCCGATGAATAAAAACTACTGATAGAAGAAAAGGTCTAAATATGGGCCCCCCTTTTCATTTTGTATTTTCGGAGGGAAAAAAATAATATATCAAGCACCTACCTTTAAAATGGATATCTATGAAATATATATACTTAAATGTAATAGCTTGCTAAAGTATAGAAGGTCTCAATTTTTTTTAAAAAAAAAAGCAATTTCCAAAAAATGGAAAAACGGTGTATTTCAAATTTGTGGTCTAAATATGGCCTACTAGTGGCAATATCACAAACAGCAATTAAAATTTAAAAAAAACAGTCGTTTGCCGCTAAAACATTATAAAATTCATATTTATGAATAATCTGTTACTCCGAAAATCACGCGGAATGGGAAAAATCGAAATTAAGAAAAACATCCAAATATTTGTTGAAAATGTGATCTCAACATTAAACCTCATTCCATAGCCCATATTTAGATCATCACGCTTTTTATTCTTCAATTTATTTTCGTTCTCTGTGGTACATATTTCACAAACAAATCATGGCATTATAAAAGCCCACATTTGTTTAATGTACCGCTAATATCAAAACTTATACAAAGCAGATGAGAATTCAGAAAACGCTGAGTTAAAACATACCTGCAAAAAGTTTTCGGAGGTCGCAATTCTATAACATCGTCCAAGGCCGAAACTAACCACCACTTTCTCTTGCGAATTGGCGCCGCAACCTTTGTCCTTGACAGATAGCCATTCCAGAACCAGATAACTAGCTACAGAGCATTCCGTGTCATTCGCTACGAGACTCGGTGGCAAGCGGCCCGACGTCAGCGCTTGTCTTTCCCGATGAACGGGGTCCGCGACAGTCTGCTATTAAAATTACAGTTTTCATATTGTGTACTAACCTTGACTACAGAAGGTGCTGAAAATGATGTCCCTCTGCTGCAACACCTTCCTGGCATCTCCCAAGGAAATTGGCATTTACACGTGCAAGTTCGTCTGCTGTAATTCTCCCGATTTCTCGTACAGTACTGTCTTTTAACTCGCGGATTGTCTTTGTATACTTTATTTTTTAGATGTCCTCATAAATAAAAATCGCAGGCTGACCCTGTTACTCTAAACTTTTTTTACGAGGTTTAATATAGTGGTCCGATGTGGAACGGGAACACCAGGAAATTTCGTTGCAAAACGTCGTCGAACTTCTCCACAATTACTCTTTCCGAAGTAACACTCGACAAGATAAATCCTTTGTTGTAATGTAAACTTTTGTGGTGCCATATTAAGCCACAATCTTCAACACAACTTCCGAAGGAGGATTATACTGGCGTCAGTCTGCAACGTCAACAGAAAGGGAAAGAGAGCGAAAGAAACAGACTGTAGCGTGCGACTGTCGCGGATTCCGTTCACCGGGAAAGACAAGCGCTGACGCAGGGCCGCTTGCCGCCGAGTCTCGTAGCGAATGACACGGAATGCTCTGTAGCTAGTTGAATGTCACCAGTTCGAACCATTGTATTGTATATCTTTACACAAGTTAAATTACCACCAAATTATTGCAATAAAAAATAAGAAACACTGAACTACTCTAAATTACTGCACAACCCTACACTGCGGTCCTGCACTCCAGTGCTGTTGCGGACGTATTTTGCAGAAGTAGTTTTGAATTGGAAACAGTGCACTAGATGACGCACAACATGCGCCGCGCATGTTGCGCGTCATGAGTCTGGAACTTGTCAGAATGGAAACGTACAATCTACGCTCAAGCAACACTCAGGTCACTATCACCTAAGATGTTATGTGTAAGTCTTATGTTAATATTAATAAATTAATTTCATAGTTATTATTGTTTTGCATTCTTGTTTTACTTTTATTGTGCATAATGATGTAGATTTGTTAATGATCTCTTGAGAGAGAAAAAGCATTGAACACTCACAACTACACTAATTTGTGTATGTATTCGATATTATTCTTAGTACAGTATATTTTAAATTAAATGTAATTGCTTATCTTTTGTTTGTTGTAACAAAAACTCTCCCCCCAGGAATTTTTTTGGTGGGGGGATTTTTGAGGCCAAGATTGTTGGTGGGGGAAATCCCCCCCCGTTTCGCACCCTGGTTTGCTCCATTATTCATCCTCATCGTCGCGATTTAGCCAAGAGGCAGAAAATCGACGTAACATAACCAAATTGAAGTAGATAGATCGTTTGATTTACTTTATTTTACTTCTTATTTCTGCCACTTTTGGTCAATCGCGAAGATGAGGATGAGTGATGATATGATCAAATTGATGAATGGACACACACAAACACCCACGACCAGGCAGGGATTCGAACCCGGGATCCCTGGCGTCGTAGCGCGATGTGCTAACCACTCCGCCACGGGGCCAGCGCTAAAAAATATGGAAACAACTTGCTATGATAAAAACCGAGGCACTATGTTAAGAACAAATAAAACTATTTTCGGTAAAAAACGAAATAAAACTGGAAACACCAGTACTGTGGAAAGGAGAGGATAGAATTTAAGTGACATCCCTTGCATCCCAGGGATGGAGTTAAGGAACACAAAGGTGCAATTCTATCATTCTTAAGACATAAAAGGACTAAAAATGAAACTATACAGTTATGGTAAATGTTGTTGATATAATATGCAGTGCAGGCTTCAAACAGTGCGTGAATAATTCAGCGGTATTGTTTTAAGCGGGAAATTGAACTCGAGCCAAGTTTTCAACTGGAGTCGATCGATGAGCTTCGCAGTATTCGTGGCTCCCGCAGAGGGCGGCCAAAAGAGACAGAACTTTCGGCACGAAGGACTGCAACGCAGCGAAGGACCGGCAGATTCTTCTTTCATTCCACGCCAAACACTTGCAACACAATAGGGAAACTGGTAGAGATATCTTCAGTTCGGTAAAACTGTCAAAGCCGGAAATCGGCTGTAACTCGCTTATTCTGTAATTGTTGACATTCGTCCTTACTTATTCTGCATTGCGAAGGATTGTTTAACACGCTTCCTGAACACCCAAAATGGCGGGCAAATCTTGACTAGCGTTGTGTTTCAAACGGCAAAGCAGTGTTTCAACTTTCTTAACAGAAAAATTCCCGCATAGCCCCGAAAACCATTCACGATAGCCCCACGCACCATCACGGTAAGGTTAGCTTAGGTTGGGCAACATAATGAAAAAAACTGTGCGTTTGGAAACACTTACCGGGGATTACGTCATCAGATGCTCGCAACATCCGGTTCAAGTACATGGATGGAAATGCAAGCAACACCTTTCGTGCATCGGACGGACATTATTATAGAAAAATACATGAATTAGCGGCCAAATACATTGAAAAATGCGAGAAAACACTTCTACGACCTTCCGAAATTACACAGAAACTCAATTCCGTAAGTAATTTCTCCTGTAAATTTGAAGAAATCAGATTTCCGGCTTTGATAGTTTTACCCTTCAGCTCTATAATGTAATGACTACAGACCGGATTTCTATGTAGCAAAAACAACGAAATATGTACATAAATATGCAGAAAAAATAGCTAAAATATGTAAAATACATATATGCAAATATACTGAAATATGTAAGGTAAAGTTCCCCGTGCCATGAATGCACATATAGGGGATGTTGAGGTAGGGCCCCACACATTCTCGATCTAGGCCATTTTGGAGGTAATGTGATCTGATCAGCACCACGCTTCGGCCGCCTTTAGCACTCAGGCTTCCCGCAGGTACCCATTGATTTGAGACTGGGTGAGACCCGGAGCCGCTTTTTGCGGAGACAAGGCCGGAAAAATTCTGACCTTAGATCAGCCAGGCCGGGAATCGAACCCAGGTCTCTAGTGTGCCAGTCAGTTTTAAAATGGTTTCTCTCAGTTACCTCAATTGTATTTTTATTTTATTTTGATTTGCTTCATTCTACTTCGCTTTTTGTGCCACTTTTGGCTAATTTGCGAAGATGGAGATGAGTGATGACATGATGAAATTGATGAATGGACACTCACAAACATCCAGGCCGGGATTCGAACCCGGGACCCCTATCTGAGTTACCTCGAAACCCTACACTTAAACAGTTATTTGATCTTATATCAGCTCATACGATGAAGCATGTCAAAAATATTAAATTTGGATTTGTTCCACACAATCTTGTTTAATTTACACTGCTGTTTTATAAATGAAATAAAAATTCCATTCCTTACAGATTATGACCACCTGATTACAACATATCTCCAATTTTCAACCTTGAAACTTCTGTGTTTAAAAAAAAGTGTTCCCCTGTGCATAGCACCACGCCATGAAGGCGTATAGGGGGTGTGGGGGTAACGCCCCACACTTTCTTGATCCGGTCGTGAGTGGGGGTGATGTGATCAGCATCACGCCCCTGACCGCCTTTATCCCCCAGGGTTTCCCCCAGGTACCCATGTTATTCGACGCTGGGTGTGCGCCGGGGCCGCTTCCACCGTTAGAAAAGTTCCCGGATTTGAACCGGCCGGGGATCGAACCCGGGACCTTTAGCATGGTAGTCAGACGCGTTACCGACTGAGCCACCTAAACTTCTGTGTTTAGGCAGTAATATTTTTATACTTAGAAGAAACTTTCTCTACTTCACAAGATGCACTTGGACAATATTTTGGCAGCAGTATCTCACACGTGAAGTTCAAGATCATCTATACTCTGCCCACTGCATTGTTGTGGATTCTATCGCAAACGAAAGAAATGTTATCTCATTGTTTCCTGTTGAATGGGTTGGTGTTATTTTACTTCGCTTTTGTGCCACTTTTGGCTAATTGCGAAGATGGGGATGAGTGATTATATGATGAAATTGATGAATGGATACTCACAAACACCCATGCACAGGTCGGGATTCAATCCCGGGACCATTGGCGTCGTAGCGCGATGTGCTAACCACTGCCACGGGGAGCCGGCTTGAAACAACTTAAATATTCTTCCATACGTGTACAGTAAACGCTATTGGGTCGGTGCATGAGTTCGTAGCTTTTTATAATAAACGTTAACAGGAATACAATAATTAATTAACAGAAGAACACAGGTGGTAAGCATAGGCGTGCGCACAAGGGGGGAAAATGACCACCCTAATCATGGACGTCCGGAGATTTTATCCACTAAGGAACAAGCGTGGTATTTTACCATGGGGCATATTACCCCGATAATATTGTTGCCCCCTAAAAAAATACCTCTGGATTTTGAAATTATCGCATTCCTACATCCCCATTATAATAATGTAAATTATTATGACTGAAACCGAATTATACTTGTGGAAATGTACTTTTAGGTTGACATTCGTTTTCTAAGGGGGAGATATGGCCATCCTTGGGCCCTTCCAGACTTCCATGCCCCTGTATATTTTTATATTTTCAGCTAGAAATTTAAGATAGAGAAATCTTATTGCCGTTATTAAACGATATTACACTCTCAAAGAAAATGAAGTATTTTCAAGCCGATGAAAGTTCAAAGCAACTACGGGCGAATGGGGTGGTGGTGCAAACAGAAGGGGCAGGGGGAATTGCCCCCAACCTTGGACAATTTTAGGGGGGCAAACATGGAAGTAAAGGAAAGGAAGACAAAAGGGTACTCAAGATGGAATTAATTTTCACGTCTATCTTGCATTATTTCTTCAGACGGCCAAGAGCACCTGCATGGGGGACACAGAGCTGGAATTGGCCCCTCGATTACAAATTTTATAAACATATCGCAAAATTTTCTTGCTCACAGTATCTGCTTTTCTTGCAGTCTTGTCAACTTCTGGACGCCGAAGATCTAAATGAAATAAATTGTAAATCAGAATGGCATGGCGCTCCATGAATTTTCTTCCGACATATTAAATCAATATTTTTTCATTTTGCAAAAAATTGGATCTGAAAATGTTCTTGCTCACTTCGCTCGCAATTTGTTGTCTATAATGCATTGTAAATTACCAGGGAGAGAAATACTGCTGCTAAACGGTTTTCTCTTAAATGCATGAACAATTCTTTAAATCTCCGAATGAACAACTGCTTGGAGGAAAAGGAGCGCGCACATTTGAGAGACAATTTATATGATTTTTGCTGTTGGTTTGTTATGGGGCGGATGAACTGATTATGTATATATAACAGTGGCGTATACCGAGTCCAACATCTAGACTATCTCACTATGTCCCGTGGTCATAGGCTATGAATAGAAATATGTTTACCAACTCATAGGGAATCAGGTTGCCAACTCATAGGGAATCAGGTTGCCAACTCATAGGGAATCAGGTTGCCAACTCATAGGGAATCAGGTTACCAACTCATAGCGAATCAGGTTGCCAACTCATAGAGAATCGGGTTGCCAACTCATAGCGAATCGGGTTGCCAACCCATAGGAAATCGGGTTGCCAACTCATAGGAAATCAGGTTGCCAACTCATAGGAAATCAGGCTGCCAACTCAGAGCGAATCAGGTTGCCAACTCATAGCGAATCAGGTTGCCAACTCATAGCGAATCAGGTTGCCAACCCATAGCGAATCAGGTTGCCAACCCATAGCGAATCAGGTTGCCAACCCATAGCGAATCAGGTTGCCAACCCATAGCAAATCAGGTTGCCAACCCATAGCAAATCAGGTTGCCAACACATAGCAAATCAGGTTGCTAACCCATAGGAAATCAGGTTGGCAACCCATAGGAAATCGGGTTGCTAACCCATAGGAAATCGGGTTGCCAACCCATAGGAAATCTGGTTGCCAACTCACAAGAAATCAGGTTACCACTTCCAGAATCACCATCATCATTTCACTGTTATGAATAATTTTATTTACAATTTCTGATCTATTTTCCTCCTGAATTTTATTCTCTAGACTTCAAGCTTCGCAGATAGCCTAGCTAGCCTAGAATATACAAAAAAAAGTAAAGTGCCCCCCTGTGCATAGCACCACGCCATGAAGGCGTATAGGAGGTAACGCTAGAATATACGCTCCTGATATACGTATAGCCTGTATGTGTGTGGGGGGAGGGGTGTATATACACACACACCCATCGAGGCAATAAAACAAATAGTGAGATAAAATTAGGTTTTTTTCTTTCCCGACTGAACTTTCATCAAGGCTTTTGCCCCCCCCCCATCCCCCTAATCAGAGGGTATACGCACGCCTATGGTGGTAAGATGCCTCGCGTGTAGAACTGCTGTGTTTTCAGTATATGGCATTAGCCCCTTTCACAGCACAAACTGTTTTTGAGTTGAAAAATCAGTTAGCCAAGTTTCAAGAGCAGTTTCATTAGGAACGGCTTTCTACTGCTGCACTTGATCCTCGGTTAAACTCGAAAAGCAGAGTGCGCCGGAAATGTTCAACTTTGTCCACTTGAAACTCCATCTAGTTTAGTCCGCAAAATAGACAAAATGTGCTCAGAATTAGAATACACTGTTTTCACGAACACAAAACTACGAACTGAGCAACAATGGAATAACGGACAACGAAGTCTTGGCAACGCAGTGTTGCCAACCCATAACAAAACGATACGAACTTACGCAGCGACCCAATATTTAAGCATCGCCATTGATTTGCACCTAAAACCATTTAATACGAAATGTCGGCCTCCCCGATGCTGCAGTGGTAGCGTCGTCGCCTTGTAATCAAGGGGTCCCGGGTTCGATACCCGGTGGAGGCACAAGTGGTTCGGATCCCACTCGAGTCCCGATTAGCCTTACTGTGCATAAAGTGGACTTAAAACATCAACTCGATACGAAATGTCATTCCTATCGGTTGAATAGTTATCGCGTCTTAAACATGTGAAGTGAGACATTGTTTACATCTCACGCGGCAGCCATTACACATGCACTCGTGACCTAGATGTCGCTTCTGATTGGTTATGCTAGGGAAAATGCTACGGAAATAGGACCAATCATACCCTCAGAAATGCCATAATATTTTGCACTTTGCATGGTAGCATTTTGGTCATGGGGTAACTGTTAAGGAAAATGTTTTCGTCTAAAGCGGGTCTCTGTCCGCCATGCCGAAGCTCCACTCGACCGTTGGCCGCGAATAACCACCGTCTCCGAGTTGGCGCGATACTTCATTCAAAGTACATGTACAATGACCGTGTAGTGCCGGTTGCCTACCCATCAGGGGGAGACTGCGGCTTACGTATTGATCTCGCGCAGAGGAAGCGATGCGGGATGCTCGGGTTTCCGGTTTCCTATTTCCACGCTTCCAACAAAGTCACAACATGCGACACACAATGCCGAAGGTAATAAGCAAGCAAGATATCGTCGCAAAAAGGACCTCCCTCTCCTCAGAGCTTGGGCCAACATTTTTTGGCATCGCTGCGAGGAGTGGAGGCGCCTCTGTGAATCAGATTAAACTGGACAAAGGAAATGCTATGCGGTAATTTTCTTAAACCACAGTTTTATCACGTTCTCTTACTCGATGCAACTCGAAGGACTAGTACGAAATGTATTTTGACAATGGGGGGAATAAAGGAGACGCCAGTGATGAAAGTAGTTAGTATTACAAGGTGGGCACTCTAGGACCATGATAAAATTCAAGTACAATTCCCGGTTTTGAAGGCGAACTTCAAAAAAATTCCCTGACATTCGCTGCTATGAGACTCGGCAGCAAGCGGGCAGGCGTCAGCGCTTGTCTTTCCCGGTGAACGGGGTCCGCGACAGTCGCTAGAGTCGGTTATTAATTACAGTTTTCATATTGTGTACTAACCTTGACTACAGAAGGTGTTGAAGATGATGTGCCTCTGCTGCAACACATTCCTGGCATCTCCGAAGGAAATTGGCATTTACACGTGCAAGTTCGTCTACTGTAATTCTCCCGATTTCTCGTACAATACTCTCTTTTTACTCACGGATGGTGTGCGGATTGTCTACGTATACTTTATATTTTTAGATTTCTCCAAGACAAGATAAATCCTTTGTTGTAATGTAAACTTTTGTGTTGACATATTATGCCACAATCTTCAACACACGGACACGACACAACACAACTTCCGAGGGAGGATTATACAGGCGTCAGTCTGCAACGTCAACAGAAAGGGAAAGAGAGCGAAAGAAATAGACTGTAGCGTGCGACTGTTGCGGACCTCGTTCACCGGGAAAGACAAGCCCTGACGCCGGGCCGCTTGCCGCCGTATGTATAAATGCAATGGAATTTAGATTAATAAAAGTTGAAATTTTTCACGTCTATGGAGAAAAATTCACGCACAATTCACGTATAATTCTCGGAGCCAATAATTCACGCATAATTCCAGGAATTCCCGGTGAGTAGCCACCCTGTATAAAGTATAATATAACATAGTTTTTAACGTAATTTATGCATGACGTACCTTGGATAGCGTGCCGTTGATTGTGATCAGAGTATGTGTTGAAACTTGAAAATGTCCGCAGTTTTCAAGAAAGCACGCCTCCACCCGTGTTCGCATATCCGCCGTTTCTCTTCGGTTAAATTCCTGATTTCAGCAGAAATGCTGTCCTTTAAAGCTTGTAACGTACGCGGGGTTTAATGAAGGAGAGGGTGTGTGTAAACAAAACAGCAAAATTAATATCTTCATAATATGAATTTCTATATATTTAGGGAACACATCACCCTTATCAAAATAAATATGCTAAGTCATGAAAAATCCTATCCCTACTTATGTTTTCAGTACAGAGTTTAAACTGTATGTAGCAATTTCGGTTTTCCAATGACTGCCCAACAAATACAGTAAAAACTGCATATCCCGTAACCTCTATAAGAAGGAAACATGTAAATACGGAAAAAAGTCCCCAGAACGGACCGATTTTATACCTGAAAATGACCTGCTTAAGGCGGAAAACGGAACACCATTTAAAGACCAACGAGATTCTTTTATTCTCAGTAAGACGGAAATTTCTTCCTTTATTTTTCTCGCTCGCAAAGAAAACAATGCAATACTGTAAGTGGAACACGCCTCTGTTGCCACTCGCTTATCGGTAACATTGTCGATATGAAAGAATGCGCTACAATACTCATAGCTGTTACAATTCAGTTTCTTTCTTTCATGGGGATGAGTGATATGATGAAATTGATGAATGTATCGCATTTTTATTCATGTACGTACATGCATTAGTACTCTACATTATAAGTAACGCGAAATGTAAATCTGTCTTTCCATTATTTCCTGCAGCGCTCTATACTGTATTTAAAGTCAACCCTGTATAAAAAGGAAAACTGTTAAGACGGAAAATTTTGCTCGGAACCATCATGTTCCGGGATAGACAGGTTTTACTGTATCTTCACACTGTACAGAGAAATGCTCTGGTAAACCAATTCCCTCCAAAAGCTTCACGCCACCTCACTCACCCGGAGCGCAGTTCCGTCGCTCCATCTAAATTTTTTACAGGTGCAAGTGAATGTTCCGGGCCGCTACATTATCCTTCAAAAGAAAACACGTCCCGAGTACCGTAAGAAAAATGACCTCTGCCTCATCAATATTTCCAAGAAGATGAACGTAATGGAGTTCTCTGAGTTTAAGGTGAGCTAAGCTTCAGAAATATAGCAGTGTCGCAGTTTTTAGCTCTTGGGAGAGCTGGCTCGGTCCCCCGAGTACGGGAAGCCACCCGTCGCAGTATTTTATCGAGTAGGGTCTTTGGACGGACGCTCATAGGAACTCGTTTCACGTGCTACGATATAATAAAGTCTGGCTATTCCACTCAAGACGATGGAGGGTTAATGACGAGACGAGATTTGTCAGTCTCGGTTTCGTTTCGAGTAGTAAATGCCTATCTCGTTCTCGTCTCGAGTTATATACTATAGCTCGACCACAAGAAGGGAAATTTCCCCTTTTGCAGGGAAATTGGGACCAAAATTTTAACGAAAAGGGAATTTGAATGAAAAATACCACAATTGCAGGGAAATTTTAAGGTTATCTAACTACATTATAACAGTTTATGTTAATTTCGAATTTCATATCTACGATTTTATGTTATTTATTTTGCTATTCCTACTTGGTTCTGCTCCTTTAAGTTTATTGTACGTTGCCTTTATGTATCTGGAATAGTAACGATGAGGATTAACAAATAAATGGATTCCTGACCAGGATTCAAACCTAGGACATATGGTCCCAGGTTGAATCCTGGTCAGGAAATGATGAAACTGAAATGTGAAAATGTCTTAAAATATCTTTTATTCAAACAATTCAACGGAATACTTAACAACGTACTACTACTGCTTCCACCACCACCACTAATAATGCTGTTACTAGCATTACTACTAATAATTATTATTATTATATAATTTGCTTAGGTGAAGGGAAAAATTGGTCCAAAAAGGGAAATTTTGCCCCTTGGAAAGGGAAATTGTGCCTTCATATTGTGGCAACACTGCCACAAGGGAAAAAACCTTCCGTCAAAAGCGTTCGCGCGTCTTCCCTGCCGTTATCGGTGCTCGGGGCAGTGTTGCCAGGTCAGACTTGGAAAAATCGTGAGATTGTTCCTTGGGAAACGAGAAGATTTGCTACAAAATCCGATGATCAAATAGTAGCGGATGAACGACGTTCTCGGGGGCGGCATATGCGTGCGCACGGGGAGCCAGGGGACGTCCCAAGATTTTTTCCAGCGAGTGGGAAACAATGTATTTTTATCAGGAGGGTAAACGAGGCACATTACCCCGTAATAATGTTGCCCTATCTGAGAACACAACTTGAGTTTGAAATTATCATGTTCCTACATCCCTATTATAATAATGGATGTAAATTACTGTGAATGAAATCAACTCATACATGTGAAATTATAGGTACCTTTATGTCAACATTCACTTTCCAGAAGGGGAGGGGGGTGGCGACCATCCTTGCACTTCCTTCTGGACGGCCATGCAGCTATATAATTTTGTAGAAAATTAAGTATTTAAGAATAGTATATTAAGGATAGAAAATTAAGTATTTTCAAGTTTCTCTAGCAAATTTCTTGTTATTAACACTCACATGCTTAATTCGTCAGTTATGTTGCCTCTATGTTGCCGCATTCAATATATATACATTATATATATACATACATACATACATACACATAAATGTATAAAATAATTTGCCCACGCTACGAAGTCAGTGTTTCAACCTAGTAAGGCAAGGACGTTTCACTGTGTCTGTGTCACTTCATCCATTTCACCAGTTTTTCATTCATCCATATTGTCGTACTTACCCGTAGAGTCACAAAAGCGACGTAAAATAACTAAAATAGAAATAGATTTTCGGGTAGGATAAAATACAACCATCTAAAAATAGTAATGTAGTTATAGTAATAAAATAATAATGTCCTAGCACAATTGAGTATCGTTTGGCATAATTTCACAGTTCAAACAGCACTTTTGATGGCTGAGTGGAGTTCCACTCTACCTCTCCCCTCCATGTTCAAGTAAGATGAGCAGGAAACGTGTTTTTGAGCAGGCCGTTGGAGGTTCCATAGCAATAGCTTCTTAAGGAATTCACCCGAGAAATAAATAGGTCTGGCAACCCTGACGTTGGCCGCGCTGAATGCTCCTTCTCCGTGTCCTTTTCCCCACCCGATGAGGTTCTGCGCAGGTTTCTATCCTTGTAATTACACTATACGAACCGTCGAAAAACTTACTATTATCCGGAATATAAGTAACAGGCTCGCAACTGTCATTAATGGATTCACTTTTTAGTTACCCCAAACAATATGCAATGACCTACCTTTAAATGAGGTAACGAAAAAGTCATTAAAAATAATATAAATTATATTTAAAGATTCATAGCTTGATTTTTTAATTTGAAAAAAGTTTAGCATATTTAAGAATACAGGATGTCCGGATTGGAATTTTCTTATAATGAACATGTGAGATCATTTTGTTTCGCAGGCAAGGTGGTAGATGGTAGCATAATTGGGAAACTGGGAAAATTTGAAATTTATTTATTTATTTAATTAAAGTTTCAGATACAGTACTTAAAGACCATTTTATACTGCAACTGTAGCAACAAGAAGAAAATAGAAACCATAATAAAAATAAAAATAACAACAACAACAAAAAGACAATACAAGATGGCAGACGAAAAAAAGAAATTGTTACACGTACATTCTTAGCGATTGTCGGAAACTTTGTTCTGACAAGAAAATATCTGTATTTACAGGCAGGCTATTATATAAGTGGGGGAGCCTATAGTAAAGAGACTGCTGTAGGAGAGAGAGCCTTGTAGAAGGAATGTGAAAGAGCTTTACGTTGCGGGTTGGCCGTGAGGGTACTCGTAGATGAAATTGGTTGACAAGGAATTCGGTTTTAATTTTGCCATTAATGATTTTATGCAAAAATTTCATGTCTGCTAGTTCGTGACGAGTGTGTGGTGACTGGATGTTCAAAATAGACATAATATATGTTTTATGGAGGTGTCTGAGAGAAGGAATTCTATGGCGAGCAATGGCGAGGAAAAAGCTGAGGACAGAATCAATCCTGGAAAGATTAGTTTTAGAAGCCATAGTCCAGATGGGGGAACAGAATTCAAGAATGGGAGAGATAAAGGATTTGAAAAATATGCTAATGGCTGATTGGTTTTGGATTTCAGGGAACCTGTACAGAATACCAAGGAGACGCATGGCTCGTTTAGTAGTATATGTAATGTGATCATTGAAGTTTAGCTTTTCATCGATGATAACACCAAGATCTTTTTGAGAGGAAACATTTTTGTTGGGACAGTTTTCTAGAGTATAAAGAGAGATCAGTTTGTTCCTTTTTAAGGAAATGGTGAGGCAGGAGCATTTCTGAGGGTTCAATTCAAGTTGTTACAATTAAGGAACGTGACGTTGTTGTTTTTTGTATTCCAGCTGGTGAAATAATCTGAAGTAATAATTTGTCTTTAAATCTAAATTTAGCTATCAATACTGTGGAGGTACGTCAAGGACATGGTGTATTCAACCAAACTATGGAACAGCTTTGTGAAAGGATTGCAGTTGCCATTGGGACAGTCACACCACACATGCTACAGGCAACCTGGCGAGAAATCGAGTGTCGAATGGACATCCTCTGGACGACTCGTGAGGCACATGTGGAAATGTACTAAATGAACTAATTACTACTTTCCTCACAGAAACTTTATGTGTATGTATATCCTTTACTCGGTCAATGGGTCACATATAGGCGTAGTCGGCTGATGTTGATTAAAAAGTGCATGTGCTTTTAGCACCTTCATACTTGTATGTGAGGTTGTAAACGCTCACATATGTTCAGATAAGACGTTGAAATGTCCTGTCGAAGAAAACCGACTTATCCATGACCCCCTCCTCTTCCTTTCCCATCGCGTTTTCGATGCGAGGTTTGACATTGCATTGTTGCGTCATTCTAAATTTTCTATGACAGCAACGACCATGAAACAAGTTTCATTTTGTTGCAAAAGGTCTATTCTTTTAAAACAATGCAAAAGTTTGCGCCCTTTTCCCAAAATTGCGGGAAAAGAGGGGGCGAACGCCAGATTTTTATTTTTTTTCATTCAAATTTGGGGACTTATCCCCACCTCCAAACCCCATTTTTCTCACTTGGGCATATTCTAAATTGTATACGGTCGCGTGCTCTGATGTTTTTGCTTACAAACAAAAGTTAGCCGAAGTAGATTGCTCAAACAGTCTCCGAGTAATAATAATTTATTCTCTAATATGCAAATTAGCTATTTTTTTTTTGCCAAAATGCAGAATTGTACATATTGCGTCATATTTCAGCCTGTATGAGGACTACGGACTTGAAACAAGTTTCACTTTGTTGCAAATGGTCTATTCTTTTAAAACAATGCAAAAGTTTGCGGCCTTTTCCCAAAATAGCGGGGCCAGATTTTCTTTCATTGAAATTTGGGGACTTAGCCCACAACCCCGTTTTTCTCACTTGGGAACTCTGAATTATATACGGTCGTGTGCTCCGATGTTTTTGCTTCCAAACAACAAAAGTTATCCGAAGTAGATTCCTCAAATAGTCTCAGAGATATAACGTTTTCCTGAAATAAGTGTAAAAATTTTAAAATCGCGCGCAAAGGCCGCGACCAGAGAGGGGTTACTTTCGAAAACCCGCTCGGCGGTGTAAAGGATATTCATTGATGTATAATTCATTTGGATACATCAAATCCATGTGCAGTTACAGACAATTGCCATTAGGGCGTTTCAATTCCGACACCTTGTATTTCAGTTATGACTTAGTGTCCGAAGAACGTACAAATACTACGATACTTTGCGACACAGAAAATTCGAGCGGTGTTAGCAGGATATAAGTCTACAAGTAAAAGGAGAAAGGTTAAGAATAATAATTAAAATAAAATAAAAATATTAAAAAAGGCTTTGAATGGCAACACCCTACGCTCAGAGAACTAAATGCATCATATGGATTGATGCACCATCATGCATCGATTGATGCACTAAAGTGTGTTTTATGGCTTCTTCAAAGAATCAGATTCATATTTTATGGATTTGGGTGCATTTTTTGTATGTCGTGAAAGAAACACCAAAGTGCATCATTTTATTCAAGTGAGGATTTATTTCAGTCGAGATGCACTTCAATGCATCAGCTGATGCGTTTTGATGCACCAGAATGCATCTTTCTCGATGATGCATTTAAACGTTTCGTCTGAGCTACAAAAACTCTGTAGCAACTTAGCTTGCAACTCCTTCAACATCAGCGAATAATCTTTAGTGGCCTTTATTGAGAACCTTCAACTTAAGAAATTGAATTTTAAACTGGACAAACTTCCGTATGTATTATTCGCCTTAATAATGACTAGGGCTAGGATGTTTATGACCTAAAAATCACCAAAATATGCAAAATAAAATATGCTCTTATGACCTAAAATTGTACAAAATATGCACTATAATTTGAAAAATATGCCCTTATAACTGGACTGTTTCAGACATTAATATCTAAATGCTGAGATATTTTCACATACGCACTATTTTAGTTCACTTCATCGGCCCTGAGTTGAAATGCACAATGAATATTTTATCTAAATTTTCAAATTAAAATGAAAAAGATTTTGCTACAGAAAAAAACCCTCGAGTAAACATGGGAGTAAGAACGAGTCCACTTCTAAAATGACTGTATATTTGTTGAAAATGCAAAAATATGCTGAATATGACAGAAAATCCATCGAAATATGCTATATCACGCAGAAACGGCCAAACATGCCCTTAGAAAGCACCTTAACTTAATTAGTTTCTTCACAATATGAATTTCTATATATTTAGGGAACACATCACCCTTACCAAAATAAATATGCTAAGTCATGAAAATCCTATCGCTAATAATGACATAAGAACGACAAAATGCAAATTCAAAAGTTAAGGCTCGTGGAAATCAACCACCACTAATCTACGCAATCAAATTTATAACATTTGAAGGAATTTCATGTCCCGTTAACGCCAAGCAGTTTAACCAAAATGCCCAGATGGGGCTGGTCACGTGGTATTGAAAAGCTTAGGACGGATCAATACGCATTTTATGGCCATAGTTCAGAACTGAAATCGGAGACGAAACTTGGCTTCCAGAACGATTTCTCGACCCCTCCTCTCCTAATGCATTCACAAGACCAAAGTCAAGGACAAATTGGAAAACTTGAAGTAAAAGGGAAGTAATGCCAGGAGTAGAAGAACTGCATCGACCCACACTGGTTCTTTGTAAGCAGTTTCAACATTACAAAGTACCTTGCAACACTTCTTGTTTATCAAGTGTACCAAAATAGTTGCACTTTGTACCGTTATGGATACGTCACCAAAACTTCAAGGGGTGTGAATTTCAGTCGGCAGTAACATTAGGGTAAAGAGTCTAAGTCACGATGGATGGAGGGCGCACATACCGCAGAGATCGCGTGCTCATCCTCTTAATAAGAGATGACAAGATTTGGGTGAATATCATCATTTATTCCGGGAACTGAAACAGCATCCAGATAAATTTCATGGATATATAAGAATGTCTATTTAAATTTTCGACTACATCTTAAATTAAATGAAGCAAAATATAGAAGAAATTCTGAACAAATGAAGATAGCATTCCGTGCAACGCTTCGTGACCTTGGGAGGAGAACCAATGAGAACACGAGCCACAGCGATGCTACCGCTAGACATCTATGTAAAAACAAACTCGGTTGTTCATCACCGCGGTCGACCTCTAAGTCGCGATGTAGCGCATATCTCCGGCATGCACTTACCCATTTATATCAACGCGTTTGTGTCATCATGGAGGTGACATCGAGGTACCGACCGCGACTTAAACATCGACCTCGACCGCGAGGCATCTTCGGCATGTCTTTACCCTTAGGCGACTAATACCAAGGACGTCGCGCAGGCAACCTGGAGGGAGAGTAGGTAAAGTTGAAGTCCTGATTCGAACGCCACTTTACTTTCCGAAAGATCAGTTTCCCTCTGTTACAGGAGTACGTGAAGTCCACGTGGAGTCCAGTATATCCTCCCCTCAAACCTTTCCCACCAATAGCGTCCGTTTTATAAACTGACAGCTGGTCAAGTACACGTGGAGTAAATGGTTGCCAATTCAGCTTCTATAAAGATTTCTAAACCTGAGGTTGCGGTTCTCTTTGATAGCTTGTGTTATTGTGTTGTGCTTAGACAATGTGGAGACCTTGGGAGTGTAACGTCGCAGTGAATGAATGGATGTCTAAACACTGCAGGTAAAAGTGACATCAGCGTTTCTCATAAAAACAGATGCTGGCTCCAAACCAGATCCGCGTCCGGTCGGCTTCCTCTCGAGCTGTTTTAACCTTTCGATTACCAAGCCCATTTTGCCATGTAAGCCCTCCGGGACAGGGCCAATTTTAAGCAAAATGCAAAGTTTCATTTAGATGACTGTAGATCGGAGGCTAATTGCCCTAGACAGACGAATGAAGTGCCGTTATACGCGGAATAAACCATAGATTCGGACTACATAAAATTTATGTACATTGAGTGTATATATGGATGCGGGGGGAGGGGAGGAACCGGAAAATTTCACAATCTCAGACAAAATGCCCCTCCGTCCCTGGACAACAAAGTACAGTACATTGTCAAAATACACATGGAAATGATCTCTGGTATGTCTGGAACAACAAAATAATTGCACTATTATGATATGAACAATACAACACGACTTGCACCCCCAAAACGATATGCCTGTACGCCACTGAGCCATTCAGAAAAATGCGCAGTTACCTTGAAACGACTGTAGGTCCGAAGCTAATTGCCCTAGATGGACGAATCAAGTACAGTTATACGCGGAACGAACCATAAAATCGGACTACATAAAATTTATGTACATCGAGTGTATATATGGATGCGGGTGGAGGGGAGAAACCGGAAAATTCCCCTTCCCCCTTCCACAACAAAGTACAGGACATTGTCAAAATACACATGGAAATGATCTCTGGTATGTCTGGAACAACAAAATAATTGCACTATTATGATATGAACAATACAACACGACTTGCACCCCCAAAACGATATGCCTGTACGCCACTGAGCCATTCAGAAAAATGCGCAGTTACCTTGAAACGACTGTAGGTCCGAAGCTAATTGCCCTAGATGGACGAATCAAGTACAGTTATACGCGGAACGAACCATAAAATCGGACTACATAAAATTTATGTACATCGAGTGTATATATGGATGCGGGTGGAGGGGAGAAACCGGAAAATTCCCCTTCCCCCTTCCACAACAAAGTACAGGACATTGTCAAAATACACATGGAAATGATCCCAGGCATATTTGGAACAAGAAAATAATTGCATTATTATCATACGAGCAATAGAACACGACTTGTAACCCCCCAAAGACATGTCTATGCGCCACTGACTCAGTTTCAAAGGAAGCCGCCATCCCCCCTTTTTATGGAAGAACAAGACGTTGCAAGAGTCTTTACGGTGCAGTATATGTGTTAACAATAATATAAAAGAAGAAAATCGCAATTCCAGCGAAGCAGGACTTCAACTATAACAAAAGGCAAGAGGAAATTAATGAGTAGTGTCCGAATCGAGAGGCGAAAGGGAATGGATTACCCTTGCTTTCTTTCCTTACTAAAGCCCGCATCACACGGAAATAGATTTCCAGTAGGTATGCCCTAGTTGGCGCTGGACTGGCTACCAATTTGCTGGTTTTTGCCTCACACGATACTTATCAGTGTACTTGTCGATAGACTTTTGTTCCCATACGAGGGAAGTTGTAATGGCGGCCGCGTGAGATGTAAACAATGTATCACTTCACATTTTTAAAAGCCGATAACTATTCAACCGAGAGGAATAACGTTTCGTATAAAAAGTTATTAGGTACAAAACAATGGCGCTGCTTAAATACATACTTTACAATGTTTACTGTACACGTATGGGAAAATATTTTAGTTCTTTCAAATGTAAACACCGTGCACTCGGCATAGATGGTGTAACTCAACGCGCCTTTCATGCTGTATACGTTATACATTGCTGGAGTAACACTCGGAAACCACAGACAAAAACGCTCCTTTGCACACTCACAGATTATCTTCACATGGCGAAACTTTGCTCTGATTGGCTGTTCCACAGAATCCAGTCGAGGAAAGCAAGTAGCAATTAGAACATGTCCTATTCCTCCAAACCAGTCAAGCAGTCAGCCAGGCGGCCATGATTGCTACCTAGAAAGTTAGTTCAGCGCCAACTAGGGCATTCCTACTAGAAATCCAGTTCCGTGTGATAGGAGCTTTATACTTTCAAAATAAGTTTCCAACTGGAGAAAGAGAGCTTCCCCGTTTCTTTATGATGCATCGAAGATTTGAATTATGGTGATGGACTTGGAACCATAAATCGAAGTAAATTAACAAAAGTAGAGTACGACTCTATTTATAAAGATGGATCATGGAGTCTTTTTTTCATACAGAACTTTACAAAAAAACTATAAATAGCTATATATAAAAGGCAAAACCCCCATTTTATTAAAAAAATACTATGTCCGATTGTTAACACAATATATGAAGCTGAAGACTCGACCTGGGGACCGAGAGCGCTGAATGCTGGACTTCAGTACTTCAAGCCAGGGTTGTTAAAAGTCCAAGGAATTTTATATAAATTCAATTCCGGTCCAGGAGAGAAAATCAGCAAGCGTAAATGTGTTAATGACCGTAAAGAACCTTTTTATATGTAAATTATTTCAATTCGGTCCAGGAACCTTCTCTCCCCGGATCAATTTAAATACCAATACGGTCCAGGAACCTTTATACAATAAAACAATATGCAACTTGTACCGAATTCAAGTTGTGCGAGAAAAGGGTTCCGGTCCTTTAACGGAACCCAATAGAATTTATGGGTTCTTGAACCTCTAACTACCCTGTTTTATGGAGCTCCCGGACATATCCGGTTCACCTTGACATTAACAAAATTTGTCACTCACCTTCGGCATGTTGTAATGAAAAATACACATACATAGCCACAAGAACTGGTCTTACTACAGATGATTCCCTGACATTCGCTACGAGACTCGGTGGCAAGAGGCCCGGCGTCAGGGTTCGTCTTTCCCGGTGAACGGGGTCCGCGACAGTCGCACGCTACAGTCTGTTTCTCTCGCTCTCTTTCCCTTTCTGTTGACGTTGCAGACTGACGCCAGTATAATCCTCCCTCGGAAGTTGTGTTGTGTTGTGTACGTGTGTTGAAGATTGTGGCTTAATATGGCACCACGAAAATTTACATTACAACAAAGGATTTATCTTGTCGAGTGTTACTTTGGACAGAGGAATTGTGGAGAAGTGCGACGACGTTTTGCAACGAAAATTCCTGGTGTTCCCGTTCCACATAGCGTGTCATTCTATAGAATGAAGGGATCTGAACCAGTTAACTGATGGGGTGATGTAAACTACTCATCATTCATCCTCTTGATGAGACCACTCGTCATTGACATGACGAGTTATTGCTTGGCATGCGAAAGGTACAAATTACACAAAGGAATTAAACTACTGAAAAGACAATGGCAACTCGTTGGATTTTGTGAACCGTTGAACCTGTATCATGGCTGGGTGTAGGATAATTACCTGTCTAACTAAAGTCTCTGAGCTGAATCGAAAATAGCGAAGTCCTCTGTAAGCTTCTCTCTAAGTGTTGACCAAAGCGTGCTTCCACTATCGACCTCCTGTCTTGCTGACCTCCTCTCTCTACCAACTCAATTCCCAAAGTCCAGTCTCTTCCCAGCTTGTCTCACCTCTATATTCCCTGGCCATCGAGCTCTTCCTCGATGCCGAATCGCCGAATCGTGTTTATTCTAATTGCTACCATGCAAACCGCTGACACCAAACCCAGAAGTGTTACCTGTTTCCTGAATGCTCAGGAGGTTTGCATGGCACAACACAATGCATTGTAAACATGCCTAAGAGGCTTGAGACAGCTGAGAAAAACAAGTGAATGCCCTGGTCAACATGAAGCGTTCAGAGAGACTTAATAAAATAAACATACAATCTTAGGGATTGATACGATAGGACCACTATATTAAACCTCGTAAAAAGAGTTTAGAGTAACAGGGTCAGTTCTGAATAAAAGTGGAAAGAAAAACCCACGTGTACTTACTGAGGAAAAACTCGATGAGATAGGACAAAGGTTAGAAGTCTCCTTGGAAATCTATCCGCCGCCTCTCACAAGAAACGGGTGTTTCAAAAACCACAGCATGTAGAGCTGCTAAAATTCTTAAATTTAAGCCCTAAAAAATAAAGTATACAAAGACAATCCGCACACCATCCGTGAGTTAAAAGAGAGTATTGTACGAGAATTACAGTAGACGAACTTGCACGTGTAAATGCCAATTTCCTTCGGAGATGCCAGGAATGTGTTGCAGCAGAGCGACATCATTTTCAACACTTATGTAGTCAAGGTTAGTACACAATATGAAAACAGTAATTTTAATAGCCGACTCTAGCGACTCTCGCGGACCCCGTTCACCGGGAAAGACAAGCGCTGATGTCTGGCAGCTTGCCGCCGAGTCTCGTAGCGAATGTCAGGGAATGCTCTACTTCAAGAGCATGCAAAGTGAAAACAGAATACTTACGATGGGCTCTGGGTCGCCGGCGAAGACGAGATGTCGTCGTTAGCGTCGTAGAAGTCTTCCTCCTCCGAGCTGGAGTACGAGGTCTCTGGAACAATCAGTGTCATGCCTGGGCTACCGGTTGGAGACAGTCCTGGAAGTAGCAGAGTGGATGAAACTCATTTATTGAACTCTAAGAAAGCTCTATTGATGGCTTTGTTTCGTTTTTGGAAACCCACATTACCCCAAAAGAAAGTAAATGAGGCGGTGTACAATTTGGGTACACGTCATGGGCGCCCGCAGGGGGCAGAAGGGGCACTTGCCCCCGCTGAGATTTCTGGGAAGAATTAATGTAATTCGAATGGTAAAATTGTAGATATTTTGTAACAAAAAGTATTGTTTCCTGTGAAGTTACAGCAACTATTATTATTATTATTATTATTTGAAATAGGGTTACATTTAATCTTACAGTCTATTTTACACTGATTAAGTAACTGTAAAAAACAGCTTCTTGTCCTACATGATGAATTAATGTTAAGTATACAGTTATGCAAATTGTATATAGATATACAACATATGGAAATTACAAATGTATGTAATTTAAAAAACATAAGAAGTAATGTAATATTAATAATAAGTAAACAATAATAGCAATAATAATAATAGAAGTGTGTCTGACTATGCCCACCCCCGAGGAAAAAGCCTTCGGACGCAGTGCGTCAATATGAATGTACAGTGGGATGTATAAGTATTACCACGCAAATTGTCCATCACGGTGTTTATACTCTTTGTTTTACGCATCGAGAGCTTCAAAATACGAAACGCCAAACGAGGAACTATACAATTTCTCCATCAGGATGCGAGAAATTTCTTTGCTTAAAAACACGTAGGATGCAATAGCGATGGGCAAATTGCCGAGGAATACTTGTGCATCCCGCTGTACGTGAAGAAAATACTCCCGCTTCATTCAACTCTTCACGTGAAGAACATAACGTCGTTACTTTGTAATCAATAAAGAGTCCCGGATAGTGGAGGAACATTGCACAGTAGTTCGCATCACGCTTTAAGCTGTAGATCCAGTCCAGGTTGGCCTACCTGTGCATAAAGCGGAGTTTAAACCAGTGGCGGCCGGCGGCAACTATGTTGGGTAGTGCCAACGTGATCAAGAAATCGAAAAAAAAAACCTCCGCAATGCCCGCTAAGTGGGAATAAAACTTCCAGAGTTTTTCTTTATATTGATGCCTTGTCTGATTTTCTATCATAAATAGCAACGTCATAATAACTGTGTAAAGTTGCACCATTAATTTTGAATTACCCTGTACAAAAACGAATGATTACAACAGATATGTGATGCACAAAAAATCTTGTTACATTTTCCATTGCCTACATAGTGCGTTGAGTGAACGACTACGATTCTCATTACCGACTAACAATTCACTGTCCATGTAGCTTCATCAATGTCATCCCCACTGTCACGGTTAGCTACAAGGGTTGATCAAATGAAAAGGTAGGAAACGTCGTAACAACGGAATCGTTTATATAATACCGATGCCGCGATGGGAGAACGTAGCGTGATATGTAGGGGTGCGATTGGAGTCGCCACGCGGCATCGGAGCATGCAGGGGAACGCGCATGCGCAGGAGAGAGCAGAGGCTCCGATACAGAGCGCCGTCCAAGTGACGCGGCAGTGCGTGTTCGGACAGGATGGCGTTAACATTGGCAAATTCGACTGTTGATTTGATTTAGTTTATTTTACTTCGCGTTTTGTGCCTCTTGGCTAATTTGCGAAGATGGGGATGAGTGATGAAATTGATGAATGGACATTCACAAACAACCAAGCCCGACCGGGATTCGAACCCGGGACCCTTGGCGTCGCAGCGCGATGTGATAACCACTCGGCCACAGGGTCGGGCAATTCGACTGTTGAGGAGCAGCGAGGCGTTATCAGTTTTCTGACAGCGGAAGGTGTTAAACCGGCCGATATTCATCGCCGGATGGTGAACGTTTACGGGGAAGACGAACGACCGGGGCTGCTCACGGAGGGTGTGGTTCTGCTCCATGATAACGCACGTCGACACGTCTCCAGGGTCACACACGCGGAACTGGCCAGGTTTAAGTGGGAGCAGCTAGACCATCCGCCCTACAGTCCGGACTTATCCCCCTGTGACTTCCATGTGTTTGGTCCCCTGAAAAAGCATCTCAAAGGAAAGCGCTTCACCTCGGACGATGTGAAGGACTGGGTCGCGTCACGGCCAAAGGAATTCTGGGAAAAAGGAATCATTCGGCTCGTTCATCAATGGGATCAATGTGCTCAGGCCTATGGAGGATACTTTGAATAAAGTATTCGTTTACACCGACAGTGTCGTTTTGTACCTTTTCTTCTGATCAACCCTTGTACAAGTGGCAGAAAAACGACACAATGTGCGACTACGTTGATTTATTTTACGTGGCTTTTCTGCAACTTTTGGCTAATTGCCACGATGGGTACAGACGCCAGAGCGTCGTTAGTCTGCGAAATTCAGTCCACAGTGTACTATGTGGAAGAGAGGTTGAAATTTAGTTGTCCGTTACCCCTTACGCCCCACTGCAGGGTTAGAACAGTGGGAAAAAGTCAAGGAATATAGAGATTAGGTAAAGCCATCCGAAGATTGCCGATCTTGCACGAACGCGTGACGTCACCGGAGAAGCAGTGAGCTCGGCTGAAGCAGACGGCCCCTAGCATTTATATGAGAGATTCAGAGAGCGAAAGTATATTATTACTTTTAGGAGGGGGAAAATATTAATTGTCATCCTCCAAGATGGTATTGAGGCATCCTTTTAATGATTAGTAACATAATTGAAAACGCGCTACTTTTAAAAAGAGGCAAAGTACATGTGAAAAAATGTATTTTGAAAATCCATATTCCTGAAACTTTCTGACCGATGCGCTACAAAGAAAGTTGCGTGTTCTCCTTTAGAATTTTGTCATGTTACAAATCGTAATATAATTTTAACAAAAACGTGGCATGCTAAAGAGAATTAAAGAGTTTAAAAAAATAATTGATTAATAGACTTAGTTTATTTTACTTCGCTTATCTGTCACATATGGCTAATCGCAAAGATGAGGATGCGTAATGATATGATGAAATTGAAGAAAGGAAAGTAGACCCATGCCCGGGCGGGGATTCGAACCTGGGGGGCCCTTCGCATCGTAAAGCGTTGTGCTAACCACTTCGCCACGGAGGTCAGCATTACAAGGAAATCAACAGAAATTGTCATCTATGTTTTAATATGCGAGAAACATTTGCGAGGAAGTTATTGAAGTAACAAATAATTATTACAAGACATTGTGATGAAAATTATTAATATATCTGAAATATCGAGAGTTGACCTTGCAGTCTCTAAATGTACTTTTAGGGTTACGCAAAACCTTTACTCAAAATTGATAGTGTAAATTTATAAGCTATTAAAATTTAAAACTTATTCCTGTTCGAAAAGAGAAACTGCCAAGTCAAATTAATATTTCGTAGAAATACATATATTTGTCTTTCATGAGGCCAAGAGAGTATTTGGAGGGGACGCTGGCTTGGGAAGGCTATAGCCCCGGATCTCGGTCTGCAAAGGGGCTTCCAGTGGGAAAACATTCCTATGAAATAGTCCAGAAGAAGGGGCGAAATGATTTTTTTTTAAAATGGCTCAAGAATACAAAGATATAAGTGGATATTTGACAAGCTTAGTCTAAAACGTACAGCTGAAGTCGTACGTGTGTGTGTGTGTGGGAGGGGGGGGGGCTACGTGAGGTAACACAGTGGAATATGATTCACAATACTAAAATTAAAATAAATATGTGGGAACAATGGAAATCAAAATATGTTGTAGCTAGTAACAGCGCAATAGTAAAGATGGAGGGGTAAATCATATTTTCCCGGGGCAATCATTTTTATTATACCGTTACATACGACACAAAAATGCATATTTTGGCTAAAAGAGCATTCATTCATTTATTTATTTTGTCGTTTTACTGGGGGCAGATAAGAGAGAGAGAGAAATTGTCGAACGAGAATTGGGGGGCGTTCCTGCCCCCCCCCCCCCGTAGTGTAGTCACTGCCTATGACTATGCTGGAGAAGAATGCACCAATTAATACGCTATTAAATAAAACAGATACTTTTAAAACTTATAATCAAATTATTTGTGAACTATGATTTAAATTTAGAGAGAGCACATACCTGTTTAATTTAATTTGGATGAGTTAACTTCTGAAGCCTGCCATTTCCGAGCCTTCTTCCGGTGTAACTGCACTGCCCTTTGAACCCTAGCTGCTGCGTTCAGGTCCAAAATGTGTGTGTGTGTGGGGGGGGGGGACAAGGAGACAAGCATTAAGAGGCCATAGTGTGATAGTGTGGAGGCAAAAGAATGGGGAGCAACTAACTCCTAAATCGTCGCCACTGTTTAAGGCTGTCATTTTAATCAGAACGTGAAATTGGGACATTTTCTACCACTCAACTCCTCTGTTTCCATGCATTAATATTGTGTGCCGGAACCATCTCAGTATGTATGTTTGTCCATTTCTTCTCATCAGGCATCAAAACATCTATGTACCAGAAGTGTTTTTACGAAGGTGTTACACATGCACGGAATGCACAATCCACTCGACAACACAAGATTCAAACTGTGTGCTGGGAACTGAAATCAAACAGTTCACGAATATTTCTCTCTCATTCGAGCCTGAACACCACTAATGTGTCTTGTCCTCCCATGTTTGCAGCTCTTATAAAAGCCGAAACCCACCAAATTGTTCATATTCATGCCTAAGCACTCGCAAGTGTCCAAAATTGTCTGTTGAGTGTGTGTCGAACCCAGTAGCCTTAAACAAAAGTATTTTTTTATGCCATGAAATTCTCGGACTGCATACACAAAATTTGGTCCTGGCACAACCAAATCATCACTCAAAACTTTGATTTTCAGTTGATCTGTGCAGCTTAATTCTTTTTTAATAAATCGCTCCAATGCCCAGCCCGATACTGCCAAAATATTCACTTTAGAGAGAGAGACCTTCGATCTCTTCGTCTTTCGACCCGAACTACTCGTAGCACTACTCGAAGTTTCGCTGTCTTCAATGTTTTTAGCTTTGGGACCGAACTGGAACTAGTGGTAGACTTCGTTACTTTACGGTATTTAGTCCATTTCATTTTCGAATCACTAGATCTTATAAAGCAACCAATGGACACTGACTGATCACTAATCGACTGTATGAATTGTCACACTTACCTCTGAAGTCTCCACCTATTCTGTTGTACAGATCAACCGGGAAATTGAAGTCGCGTATTAATATCCTCATTATATTCTAGAACGTTTCGCAGATATCACGATTCGTAAATATTGCCAGTAGTTCGACTCCTTCTCTTTTTCAAGAACTTTCCCTCTCGCGCTTTCCAGAGATTAAAAAATTTCAATGAATCCGAATCGCCCTACCTGCGGCACTACCTTTGTTGTGCAGCTTCCAAATGCTGACAAGTCTCTTCTACATAGCGTTCAAGTTCGCTACGACAACACCGAAAGCGTAAGAAAAGTTTACGTGCAATATTATCAACTACAGGGTTATAGAACATTCTCCGTCTTGCCTTGATAAGTATTTCTCTCCTAAAATTATCGTCACATTATTGAAGAAGACAAAAACCTAATTTTATCTAGTGTAAAATGAAAACTTTCCTGGTGGGGGAGTCCAAGAGTTACGATCCCCACCTTGGATACGCGCTATAAACAATAACAGGGTCCGTAGAACATTCTCCGTCTTGCCTCGATAATTATTTATCTCCTTAAATTATCGTCACATTATTGAAGAAGACAAAAACCTAATTTTATCTTGTGTAAACTGAAAAATTTCCTGGGGGAGGGGGCTCGAGACACCTGATGCCCACCTTGGATACGCACTATTAACAATAACAGGGTTATAGAACATTCTCCGTCTTGTCTCGATAATTATCTCTCTCAAATTATCACCATATTATTCAAGAAGCCAAAAACCTAATTTTATCTAGCGTAAACTGAAAATTTTCTGAAGGGGGGCTTGAGCTCCCTGATTCCCACCTTGGATACGAGCTGTTACAAATAACAGGGTTATAGAATATTCTCCGTCTTGCCTCGATAATTATTTCTCTCCTTAAATTAACGTCACATTATTTTATTTGACACCACAAAAAACAAAAAATCTCATTTTATCTAGTGTAAACCGAAAACTTTCGGGGGGCTTGAGCCCCATAAGCCCCCCCTTGGATACGTGCCTGGGAAGCAGTCACGTTTATTACACCCTTACATTTACATACAATATTATAAAGTTCTGCTTTTAGATCTCGCACAATGCCTTTTTCACGAAAATGGGCAATCTCGCATTTTTTTATATCAATCAAGCTGTGATATTTTAGATTTATTCCGTTAGTTTTCTGGTAATAGTTTTCACAGCTTTCCATAGCATTTAGGCATGATTTCAGTTGACAAGAACAAAATAATCTTATTTCAAAACATAGAGCAAAAAGAAATACAACGCGCTTAAGTTAAAACTCCCTTACATTGGAAGCCTGGAGAGAACAAAACAGGGGTTCCTTCGTAACACGATTTCTTGAAAACCATTTTACACATTTGAATCAACTTTGTGATAAATTGATTAGAAAGGATGAATCTTAACAGTAAAAGTTGTAACTTTTCCCTTGCTACTATATTTTAGAAGATATTCGTTGTCAAATTTATCAATATTTGCATAAGGAACCAGCCTTTTCCGTGCCGAGTGTTTCGATGGTGACGTCATGCATCCACGGACAACTGCGCATACGATCTGCGCCGCCGAACGAGCACCCCCTGGGAAAAAGTGGCCATGGGCTTCTTTAGTCAGAAAAACACAACAATGAAAGAAACGCCAGCAGGCTGAGTTAATTTCGACTTAACACGCTACAAGTGGAAGCAGACAACAACAATCACAAGAACGGACCGACCATAACAACAACAACAACAAAAAAATACGCAGTAGTAATCGATACATCGAGAAAATCAGAAAAGGCACTACTATTTCGATTATTCATGCACCTAAAAGCAACTGTACTCACCCATTAGGATAACTTTCCTTGTAGCAGAGCCTGTTACGTTCCTGCTTAATGAAAGGCACCCATTATCGCAACCGGATGCGATCCCTAAGCGCAAGTCGGTCTTAACTTCCTACTCAACGGAAGCTAACGAACTGGGAAGAAGAACCCATCAGTGTAGCATAGCATTGAATTGAATTGAAAAGTCCTTTTATTTACTACAGAGCGAGATTCAACCTTGGGCTGCTCTACCACCTAACTCTGGTGATTAAAAGTTACAATATCAGGGGCCGGATTTTGTTGACATTTCATCTTTTAACTGGTGCAACGTAGACATTGCTAACTAGTACAGAAATCCTCAACACCCTTCTCAGGTTAAGGAAATGTAATTTTTTGGGTCATTTTTTTTAACATTTTGAGTCATTTTTTTGCGTCATTGCATGCTGAAACATAACAAGTTCAACAATTTCTGTTTTGTCTGAATGTTATCTTGCGGTACTTAATCTGTGTTGAACTACCAGCGCAACAAAGCCTGTCTGAAAATCGCGAAATGCAACATTGTCGAGTTTCTTATTCACAGTCAGTACAACACACCAAGGTGAAGAAGCAATTGTTAAATTGTTTGTCTTGGAATATATATACTATTTTCAATAAGCAGATTGAGTTTTGTACGAATTTTTGGGTCATTTTTCAAAGATTTTAGGTGATTTTACAGGATTTTTCTTGTCATTTTAAAGGTCATTTTTCAATGATTTTTAGGTCGTCAAAATCCGGGCCCTGTATCAAATATATAACATAACATGAATGATTTGATTAATTGATGTAGTTTATTTTACTTCGCGTTTTGTGCCTATTGATGAATGGACATTCACAAACAACCAAGCCCGAGCGGGATTCGAATCCGGGACCCTTGGCGTCGCAGCGATGTGCTAACCACTCGGCCACAGGGTCCGGCATAACATGAATGAATTTGACATAAATGAGAAATAACAAAATTTTAGGAGAATACAATGACAGATACATTAATACACACACGCGCACACACATACATACGTGTACATACGCAATTTCCAAATAGAGACTAAAATAGTATGCACACAGGTTGAAATATTCGTTGTGTCAGATAACTGTTTGCGGAGTGGAGTGGGAATAAAGGAAGACATACTGGAATATATTCGACGATTTGCATGTCTTCAGTTAAAAACACGGATGACAGCCATCACTCCAGCGGAGCAGATTATCAAATACTCTGTACACGGCTTTGATTATATAGGCGCCGATTTCTTCAAACAATTGGGCGGGAGAGGCAAAGTTAAGCAAGCCGATTTCTTTCCGTTTGCGGGTTAAGTTTGTTACCCTGCCCCCGTGTCAGGGCAACAGTGTTTTTTTTTCTTATTTAAATATTTTATTAATATGTTAATTAATTAGGTAATGACGTGTATAAACATATGTGTTATCAGTGTAAATCAATTTATTATGCATTTTTAGGTTCATATTATTCCATGTATAAATACCATGTAGCTCTCTGTTCTTGCTTCGTGTTTCGAACGTTCGAGGAAAAGGCGGGCAGTTTAGCTGTTAAAGATTAAAAATTTTGAAAGAAGGGCCGTTGGCAACAGACGCCAACCAAACGTATATAAACTCCCAGATGAGAGTAGGGGAGGTCGGCTGTTGGAAGTGAGACTTGGAAGGGAGAGGCTGTTTTTGCTTCGGTCAGCTAGGACCGGAGGACAGGTCTCCCGAAACGGATGCTGTAAGAGATTGGATTGCCGGGCAAGCTAGTGCCTTGGTGTCCAGTTTACAGGTAAAAAGGTAGTTTGTACTGGATGTTATTTTGAAGTAATTACGGTGCGCCGGGCGGCCTCGCGCCTGTTAAGACGTTTCTTGGAGTAACGCGAGTCTACCTTGTGACAAGCGTACTCCCGATGTAATTCATGCAATGTAAAGCATCCAGGTACAAACAATAGAGATTCCAACATCAAAATTAGAGTTCTGGCCCGATAATTAGAGAAATGAACGTTCGGATACGACTTGTATATACCGTGCGTCCATTTCGATCTGCAGCCGAGAGATCGGGAGAAGCGTGGCGGGCGGCACTGACGGAGATGCCGACATTTGCGGCCTGAAATGCCCGCTTATTTTTATGGACATATGCAGACATTTATATAAATATTGCAAAACGAGCACTAACCTGTGTTATAACAGTATGGTTTTAATTTTAGTAGCTTAGTGACTGTATGTGCCGATGATTTTGACACGCCCACCTCTTGTGAAACACGGCGTAGAGGTTTGTTTGGAGAACGTTCTAACGCTGCACCAATATCATCGATTTTTGCTTCGGTTAGAATCCGTCGTTTTTGCTTAGGTGTTTTAAAATTTAACGATACAGTTTCTCGTAATTTAAGGACAAGATGTCTAACCGTATCTCTGTGTGGAGTTGAAACGCATGGGAATTTCTGTACAAATTACCTACACACGTCTCGACACGAGTTTGTTTTCACGTAGGTACGTGTCATACATAAAAAAATCTTTGTTCTAACGTGAATCTTGCGGCTGGCATTCCAATCGTCTCACTGACACGTCACACATACACACTACAATAACACAAACAAGTAACTGCAAGTAACCAAGAATAACACTCTTGCGCACAGTACGAAATTAACACGCTCTTGGTTTACATTGCTCGCCACTATATTTACAACTCTGTCTTCATCTAGTCGCGAAGGAACAAAAAACTCGAGCTCGGATATTTCGGATTGCAAGGAAGCTCACGAAAACAATTCACTTTTATCGGTTTCGTCTGCAGTGTAATCCTGATACAGTGTTGCACATTCGAAACCTCCAAACGATTCCCATGGCCACAAAACTCTTTCAAGGATATAAACTTAAACAGGACGTTACTGGTCAAAACTATGATTAAAATGCTTTATTATCTGTGGCTCTTAACATCGTTTCTATAGCGTATTTATTTGTGTATATAAGAGCAGAACTTGGATGAATTACAGAAGAACTTTTGCGTGTTATAACACAGGTTAGTGATCGTTTTGCAATATTTATATAAATGTCTGCATATGTCTATAAAAATAAGCGGGCATTACAGGCCGCAAATGTCGGCATCTCCGTCAGCGCCGCCCGCCACGCTTCTCCCGATCTCTCGGCTGCAGATCGAAATGAACGCACGGTACTTTAAATTTACGTTTATTAAACTATAGAAATTATCCAAAAATTTCCGTTTTTAATTTCACAAAAGCTGGACAAGGTAATTTATCCCCTATCGTAATAAAGGTTTCGCAAAGGTTATCCGTTGTCTCTTGTAGTTAATTATATAATTATGTTGACTTGTAGCAACCCACGTGCATTGTCGTACAAAGAAAGATACCCCTAGACAAATCAGAGCCGAGTACGAAGTGCACCGAACCTCGAGTGCGGAGGTAAAGTGTGGGGGGGCAGGATAGTAACAAGTTTTTTATTAAAAAAAAATTGTAGAGACCTACGAATATACACACTTGAGTTAACATTTCAAAAATTGTAATTACAATTACTAGCTCTGACAACAAAAATGTACCTATCAAAATACTGTACATCGAACTTAATGAGCTGGACAAAAAAACCCACTATATTCTGATTATACAATTATGTTACATAATACTGGGTGTTTCAGTGGGGATTCCCACATTTGAATTAATTGTAACTTCATTGATTTGTTGCTTTAAGTCCACTTTATGCACAGTAAGGCTAATCGGGACTGGACCTACAGTTTAAAGTGGGATCCGAACCACTATGTGCCTCCACCGGGAATCGAACCCGGGACCCCTTGATTACAAGGCGACGACGATACCACTGCACCATCGGAGAGGCCAATTGTAACTTCATGTCCATGCCGGTATTCACATATCAAGTGCACTCAAACGACGCACAAACTCATGGAGTTTTCAACAGTCTGTGTTCCTTATCAGCAGACGGCACTGTTGAAATGCCGTCATTGTTTTTTGCTTCTGGCACCTTTTATCGTACTCATTGCCGGTTGCATCAGAAAACATGGTGAAACGTGCAAGAATGTGTCTTGAAGAGAATGGAGGCCACTTTCAGCATTTGATGTGATGGTAAGTCATTCTCCCACAGTTGTTTTCTAATTTGCAATGTTATTATGTCGAATGCTATAGCTATTTAAAAAGCGGGACTTCCCACTGAAACACCCTGTATTTTATATGTAACTTTTGATTGAAAATTTATCATCATGTTATGTTTATCACATACTTTTTTCTACAATCTTTTTTGTGGGAGTTTAATATCTTCACACGCAAACATAACGTAACACTGGCCACAGTAATGAAGTATGAAGTACCACACATACTATGTTTACAGTTATAACGTATAAGTAACAGATGTACTAATCCTGCTTAAAAAAAGTCGCATTTTGCAAAACAGAATATTTGCAACTTCTACTCGGCTTTTACGAAGGCTGTTAGTGACACGTGACAGCAACAGTGTTGCCAGTGTCCTTCGTAATATTGTGAAAACATCGATTTTTGGAACAGCCCATTTATTCCCTTATGCAATGTTTTTGAAACTTCGTCAAAGTTCTTTTTCTGTCAAATTCAATAGATGGCCATCCAAATTGTTCGTTGGTATTGTGAAATGTTGCAATAATTTACCTCAGTGAGTTCTGTGCATAAATACACACGATTTGAAAAAAAAAAAACTTTGGCAACACTTTGCTTATTTGTTATTAAAATATGCATGTTCTTACTTATGTTTGTCTCTCTAAATTTTCCCAATATACAGGACATTCTCTTGGCAGAAAGCGTTTCTTATCATTCCGTTTCGCTATTCCGTTATAGGGTCGTAAACACCGCGTTGCGTGACTTTTCGGACACACTGTAATATCCAGTTTATCCTTATGTACTTGACACAGTGCCACAAAGTTAAGACGCTTGTGGGTCATCGTATTTCGTAAAATATATATATGTACATTATATACCTTCCGATAATTATGTTATTGTCGCTAATTACCTTCTATTTACATATTTTTTTAAAATTATTCATTGTATTAATAAATTATTCCGGGTCATTTAGTTCTAAATACATATATGTTAGTTCTAAATATTGCAATTTAGTTCTAAACACTAAACACCAACATCCACTAACGAACATGAAAGCTACTAAAGAATTTTCGAGACGGCGACCCACTTCTGTAACAGCAGACAGATATCCCAAGGCCAGGTGCAAACTGGATTACAGAGACAGGTTTAAAACTTAACGAGGTCAAAACTTCCGCGTGGAACAACCTTTAATATCAACATCATTGCGTGGAAATTAAAAACTGCGGCCGGATAATGAACCGGAATATTAGATCCGGATTCCCATCCGCTAATGTGTGCCGCCGATCAATATGAAGAGGCGGACACCTCTAAATCATTCCCAACGCCGTGTGGAAGGAAAGTGCAGAGCCGTAATCTGGCGTGAAATTTAAATGGGGAGCCGCTAACACGCCAGAGAAATTACAAGGCTCTGAGACCTTGTGACGAGTTTCCCGCTGTCATCGAATATACTGCACGTTGTTCACAACTTTAACGTACCAGTCAAAATTTGTATTTCTAGTCAACCTTTTTGCATAGGGTTCCCAAAGGTGCCCCTACTGTCCATGGGCGTCCAGAAGAAGGGGGAGGGACATTAAAATCAACCAAAAATTATACAGAGCATTCCATGATATTCGCTACGAGACTCGGCGGCAAGCTGTCCGGCGTCAGCGCTTGTTATTTCCCGGTGGACGGGGTCCGCGACAGTCGCTAGAGTCGGCTATTAAAATTACAGTTTTCATATTGTGTACTAACCTTGACTACAGACGGTGTGGAAAATGATGTCCCTCTGCTGCAACAGATTCCTGGCATCTCCCAAGGAAATTGGCATTTACACGTGCAAGTTCGTCTACTGTAATTCTCGTACAATACTCTCTTTTAACTCACGGATGGTGTGCGGATTGTCTTTGTATACTTTATTTCCCCATTTTTCTTTCCACTTTTATTCACAACTGACCCTGTTACTCTAAACCTTTTTACGAGGTTTAATATAGTGGTCCTATGTGGAACGGGAACACCAGGAAATTTCGTTGCAAAACGTCGTCGCACTTCTCCACAATTCCTCTTTCCGAAGTAACACTCGACAAAATAAATCCTTTGTTGTAATGTAAACTTTTGTGGTGCCATATTAAGCCACAATCTTCAACACAAGGACACAACACAACTTCCGAGGGAGGATTATACTGGCGTCAGTCTGCAACGTCAACAGAAAGGGAAAGAGAGCGAAAAAAACAGACTGTAGCGTGCGACTGTCACGAACCCGTTCACCGGGAGAAACAAGGGTTGATGCCGGGCCGCTTGCCGCCGAGTCTCGTAGCGAATGTCAGGGAATGCTCTGTATGTGTTAATTATTGCATGAATATGATACATTGAAATTTAAGCAATGTTTTTTGAGGAACCAACACTATAATTGGAAAAAATGTGCCTTGTTTGACCCCCTGGAAAAAAAACCTTCCTTGCCCCTCACTGGAAAAAATCCTGCGAACGTCCATGTTAGTGTCTTCAAGATCTTTCTGCGGCGTCCAAGTCAGAATGTAGGCCTCTCTAACACTTAAAACACTCAGTTAGTGTGCTTAGGTTGCTTGCCTTAAGTTAAAAAATAAACACATTTCAAATTCAGAAACATTTTATATGTTAAAAGTACTAAAAAAAGCACATATTTGGAATTTCCGTGAAAATATCGGAACATTTCGCGGCACCCTGGTGTACACTTTGGGAACCACTAGCATAAGGTGAAACTTTGCAAACTGATCAAAATTAAAATAAAAACCTTATACATATGTAAATAAGAAAAGATAATTCACTGAGGATATGTCTTTCAGTCATTTTACGTCGCTTATTTTACTTTCTGTGTTAACTGCGACAAAGAGCGGCTCTGGAGTCCACTCATCCTCCAATCAATGGGTACCTGCGAACAGTGACGAAGCGTGACATTTCTACGTAGGGATCGCTAGATTTGCCAAACGTCAGGTCAATCTTTCAACCGTGGACGGGGATTTCTACATTGATAATGATGATAACAGTGTTCCTACAGACGTGTGAAATAGAGATGGCCAAATTATTTTTTTCTACGGAGTATATGATCGTAAAATAAGGAACACTAAACTTTCTTAAATTCTACCCGAAAAATGAAAAATATTGTTAAACTTCCTTCTCCGAAATTCGGATTGCCTCCGAAACTCGGGTAGTAAAATTTCTGAATCGAGATTTAATATTTTCCGCAATCCTGATGTTGTTGACCATCCCTGGTGTGAAATTAAGATATGTTAGGGAAAAGGTCCTGTCTAAGTAAGTATGTCTGTCACCTGGAGTACAAAAAAGTTAATCAGTTTTACCATTCGTAAGCATAGTAAACACAAAACAAGATCAAGTACTTCGTGTTTTGTAAAGCATGAACTTTATTTTCCGAAAACTACAGAGCATTCCGTGACATTCGTTACAAGACTCGGCGGCAAGCGGTCCGGCGTCAGCTATTTTCTTTCCCGGTGAACGGGTCCGCGACAGTCGCACGCTACAGTCTGTTTTTTCGCTCTCTTTCCCTTTCTGTTGGCGTTGCAGACTGACGCCAGTATAATCCTCCCTCGGAAGTTGTGTTTTGTTGTGTCGTGTCCGTGTGTTGAAGATTGTGGCTTAATATGGCACCACAAAAGTTTACATTACAACAAAGGATTTATCTTGTCGAGTGTTGCTTCGGAAAGATGAATTGTGGACGACGACGTTTTGCAACGAAATTTCCTGGTGTTCCCGTTCCACATAGGACCACTATATTAAACCTCGTAAAAAAGTTTAGAGTAACAGGTTTTATTTATGGGGAAATCTAAAAAATAAAGTATACAAAGACAATCCGCACACAATCCGTGAGTTAAAAGAGAGTATTGTACGAGAAATCGGGAGAATTACAGTAGACGAACTTGCACGTGTAAATGCCAATTTCCTTCGGAGTTGCCAGGAATGTGTTGCAGCAGAGGGACATCATTTTCAACACCTTCTGTAGTCAAGGTTAGTACACAATATGAAAACTGTAATTTTAATAGCCGACTGTAGCGACTGTCGCGGACCCCGTTCACGGGGAAAGACAAGCGCTGTCGCCGGGCCGCTTGCCGCCGAGACTCGTAGCGAATGTCACGGAATGCGCTGTATATTTGAACCGCAGGATTAAAAAAAAATACTGTGAATGAAATACAATGGATCCAGTTCTTTCTATAGCACTAACCGTGGGGGTAATTTATGCTTTTGCTTCCTTATATTTTTTCCCATGTAGCTACCATTACTTTCATGTATTCTGTGTAAGTTGCGTTGCGATGCTCTTCAATGTGTTTATATATATATATATATATATATATATATATATATATACACAAGAGCGTTGCATGCTTTAGGCCTACAGTGCTGGACATTCCTACAAGTTTCATCTTGATGACGTCACATAAACCCTGCCGCGTTTGTAAACAAGGGGGTTGAAAAAAAAAGGCCTCTTATGACCAGACCTTCAAGAGCGGGGGAAAAGCGGTCGAAGGACCTTGGATTCGCAGACCTGCTGCGATGATTTGGCCCGCCTGACACCATTGCACTCAACAGGAAACGTAGTGGGGCGGTTGGGCACGGGGGGAGGGGGTGTAGAACTGGGCTCCCCTTACGATGCGCTAAACTTAGCGAATCTCTTGCGTATTTCTAGCTATTTCATGGCGTCGCGTCACTAATTACGCTCAAATATGCGAGTATTCTGACTTATATTTTACTTCTCTAAAATATTTAAAAAGCAAAATTTTTATTATTTTGCTTTGTCATCGCCGCATCTCCCGATGACCGGACATCTCGCCTCTGCCTGCGAACAACCCTAGGAGGTGGGTTAAAGCGGCCGGAGCGTGATGCTAATCACATCAGTTCCATTATGGTCGTGCTCGAGAATAACCCCCTTATATGCCTCCTTGGCACCTCTTAATGCACAGGCGAAAGCTTTAATCTTTGTCGGTATCTTGCCTCAAATAGCAGGTACAAGTAAGTATCAATAGCTAATGTGTGATCACTGGCAGCACAAAGATACCACCAGCCTGCATTTTTGTATTAATAATAAAAAAAATAAAAAAATCTGATGATTTCAAATCATAGGTGATTCTGAAAGTATTTTGAATGCTGATCACGGAAATGGCATCCATTTTTTACCCATCACGTCAGGATTTTTCTCTACGTCATTAAGTTCAATGAACCGACTACATTATGACAATGAGTTTTCGACATTTTGTAAAGGAAATTTTTATGAGGGATTTCGAAAATGGAACTTCTGTAATCATAGTTTACAATTTTCATGTCAATGGGTCTTGTGAAGATAGAAAATGTATTAAATGCTTACTATTCTATGCGCATTTAAGTTCAAAATTGGAGGATTTGTATTCTACAGAGCATTTCCCGACAATCGCTAAGAGACTCGGCGGCAAGCGGCCCGGCATCAGCGCTTGTATTTCCCGGTGAACGGGGTCCGCGAGTCTTGTTTTTTTCACTCTCTTTCCCTTTCTGTTGACGTTGCAGACTGACGCCAGTATAATCCTTCCTCGGAAGTTGTGTTTTGTTGTGTCGTGTCCGTGTGTTGAAGATTGTGGCTTAATATGGCACCACAAAAGTTTACATTACAACAAAGGATTTATTTTGTCGAGTGTTACTTCGGAAAGAGGAATTGTGGAGAAGTGCGACGACGTTTTGCAACGAAATTTCCTGGTGTTTCCGTTCCACATAGGATCACTATATTAAACCTCGAAAAAAGGTTTAGAGTAACAGGGTCAGTTCTGAATAAAAGAGGAAAGAAAAATGGGGAAATCTAAAAAATAAAGTATACAAAGACCATCCGTGAGTTAAAAGAGAGTATTGTACGAGAAATCGGGAGAATGACAGTAGACGAACTTGCACGTGTAAATGCCAATTTCCTTCGGAGATGCCAGGAATGTGTTGCAGCAGAGGGACATCATTTTCAACACCTTCGGTAATCAAGGTTAGTACACAATATGAAAATTGTAATTTTAATAGCCGACTCTAGCGACTGTCGCGGACCCGTTCACCGGGAAATACAAGCGCTGATGCCGGGTCGCTTGCTGCCAAGTCTCGTAGCGAATGTCAAGGAATGCTTTGTAGAAAAACGATATTTTACCACCATCTAAACAAAGCCATCTATTGAGGAAATGATGGAACTACACATTTTATTGTGAAATTAAGACAGTTAATTAATATATTGATATTTTCTGAAAACAATAGACGTGATGGGTAAAAATGGATTTCATTTTTGGAATCAGTATGCTGAAATTATTCAGACACCAGTCATCTGCGAGTCATCCAAACCCATGCAGGCCTGTGTAATCATAAATCATTGCGAAACTGACGTGACCCAAAAGGTACAAACTTTGAACATGGCAATGAGCAAATTGAGGGGATCCCCATTGCGCATGCTTCGCGTTGCCATTCTCCTCCTACAAACATCAGTTTTGTTAAATAAATTAAATTTTCATTCCCAAGAGTTCCTAACTTATTTATACTTCCAAAATTAGATTGGCTCCTGATTTAGAACTTGTTTTTTTTTCGATCGATAAAGCTTGAAAGGCAGAAAACTTGCACAATTGAGTTGCAGAGTTGAACAGCTCCGCCTTCTAACTTATTCACCAGTACACAAAATGTGACGCCTGGCAAGGCTTGGAAACGAGAAGTACGAGGGTCACTATTTATATTTTGAGCCTAACAATGAAAAAACAGGAATTTGGCATTTGAAACTGCTTTATTGTTTTTCGAAGTATTCTCCTTTATGGTCAATACACTTTTGCATTCGTTCGAACCATTTGTCAAAGCAGTTTTTCCAATCTTCTTGAGACACCTCCATAATATGGTTTTTGAACGCATCTACGGCGTCTTCCGCCGACGAAAATCGTTGTCCACGCAATTTATTCTTGACATTCGGGAACAAGAAGAAGTCATTGGGTGCCAAATCAGGACTGTACGGCGGATGACCCATCAATTCGATTTTTTGACTGTTCATAAAGTCGGTTGTTAGACGAGGTGTGTGACAGCTGGCATTGTCTTGATGAAGAATGATCCGACGGCGTTTGTTTGTTTTCCGTATTTGACCGAAGACCTGTGGCAAACAAATTGTTGTGTACCATTCAGAGTTGACCCTTCTACGTTCCTCTAAAGGCACAGTTGCCACATGACCAGTTTTCCCGAAAAAAACAGGCGACCATTTGTTTCGATGTGCTTCGAGCGCCAACAATTTTTGTTGGATTGGGTTCATCTTGAAACACCCATACAGTCGACTGCTGTTTACGTTCCGGCTGGCTCATATGCATATATCCATGATTCGTCACCTGTTACAATGATTCGTCACCTGTTACAATCTCATATACGTCTTTTGAGTTTTTGTCAAATTGTGTGGGATCCAACGAGAACATACCTTTCTCACAGCTAAATGATCACGTAATATTTTATATATGCTGGTGGAACTAATGCCTATGGTTGCCTCAATCTCACAGTATGTCACATGACGATCTTGCAGTATTATGTTTTGCACAGCATCAATGTTTTCTTGAACAACAACTGATTTTGGACGACCTTCGCGAATCTCGTCGGTAAGCGAATGGCGGCCACGATTAAAGTCGTTATACCAGCGTTTCACAGTGGCAAAGGATGGGGCTTCATCGCCAAACGTGGAAGTAAGTTGATCGATGCACTCTTGTCTTGATAATCCACGTCGAAAATCGTAAAAAATAGTCGTCGTTGCTGTGACAAGGTCAGCATCAACTCACTTTTTCAGATTTTGCCACCACAAACAAGAGTACTGATGATAAATAATAAACATGTGATAATACAACGAGAACCGGGATTTCAAAACACTCGCGACAGACCGTAAAAATTAACAATGTACGAGGGTGTACCAAAAACAAAACCGGAATAGCGATGCACTGGGCGGAGGTTCCGTAGTACGAACTTTTTCCGCTAGGCAAGCGTCGAGCAACTCTTTGTGAGTTCAGTGCACCCAGTGCAGTGTTGCCACATGAAGGGAAATTTTCCTTTTGCAAGGAAATTCGGACCGAAATAAAAGGGAAAAGGGAATTTTGATGAAAAATACCACAATTGCAGGGAAATTTTAAGGTCATCTGACTACATTACTACAGTTTATGTTAATTTCGATTTTCATACCCACATTTTTATGTTATTTATTTTGCTATTCTTACTTGTTTCTGCTCCTTTTAAGTTTATTGTACGTTGCTTTTATGCATCTTTGGATAAATAGTAACGATGAGGATTAACGAGTAAATGGACTCCTGACCAGGATTCAAACCTGGGACATCTGTCAGGAAGTGATGAAACTAAAATGTGATTTTTTTTAAAATATTTTTTTCTTCAAAAGAATAACGAATTCAACGGAATATTTAACTACGTACTACTAGTGCTTCCACCACTAATAATGCCGCTACTACTACTAATTATTATTATTATATAATTTGCTTAGATGAAGGGAAAAATTGGTCCAAAAAGGGAAATTTTGCCCCTTGGATAGGGAAATTGTGACTTCATATTGTGGCAATACTGACCCAGTGGCTTCGCCGGGGAAGGTTGTCTCTGGGCACGGTGATTTTTTTTTCTTTCGTAAAAGCAGTTTCGCTCGCAACAAGTTTTTTGTGATGGCCGATGTAAGAGAACAGCGTGCGGCTGTGAAATTTTGTTTCCTGCTCGGGGAAAATGTCGCAGAAACTGTTGCGATGTTGAACATAACTTACAAGGACAGCGCTATGGGGAAAACTCAAGTGTACGAATGGTTTTTTCGTTTCAAAAAAGGTGACATGTCGATTGATGACAAACCTCGTTCTGGACGTCCGTCAACTTCCAGAACGGACGGAAATGTCGGCAAAATTCGTGAACTTGTGCTCGACGACGGACCATTGAAGAGCTGGGGACATTATCTGGACTGTCTTGGAGCTCCGTTCAGCAAGTTTTAAAATCTTTACTCGGCCAATGGGTCACATGTGACCCATAGAAAATATAGGCGTAGTCGGCCGATGGAAAGTTCATGTGCTTTTAGCATATTCATACATGTATGTGAGGTTGTAAACGCTGAGAGATGTTGAGATAAAACTTTGAAATATCACGTGGAAGAAAACCCACCGACCCAGGGCCCCCTTCCCCCCAGTCCAAAGTTACGTATGGAAGCTGGCGCGAATTTTAAATTTGTACACTTGTTTGACAACAAATGTTATAACTCGTACACTATTTGACCAATCTGCTTCGGGTAACTTTTGTTTTGCCGCTAAAACATCAGGGCATGCAAACGTGCAGAAATCAAAACCTCAAAGCAAATAAGAGGGGTTGGGTGGGTTGCGGCCCCCAACTTTCAATGAAAAATCATAGAAATGGGGAGTTTGCCCCTGTTTCCCCTCTATTTTAGGAAGGGGAGGCAAACTTTAGCCTTATTTTCAAAGAATGGTCCTTCTCAACCGAATGAAAGTCATTTCATGTTCCTGGGTGCATTACATTATCGAATATGTGAAAAAACCTCCATTTTTATGATTTTTTCATTGAAAATTGGGGCCGCCGCTCACCCAACCCCTCTTATTGGCTTTGGCGTTTCGATTCCTGCACGGTTGCATGCCCTGATGTTCTAACTGCAAAACAAAAGTTACCCGAGGTAGATTGCGCAAATAGTCTCCGAGATATAACGTTTTTCTGAAATAAGTGTAAAATTTAAAAATAGCGCGCAAAGGGGGCGGCCAGAGAGAGGTTACTTTCGAAAACCCGCTCGGCGGTCTAAAGGTTAACGGAAGATTTGGGAAGGAGAAGGGTCGCTGCGAAATTTGTGCCTCGGAATCAGTGACAAGCAAAAAGAGTGTCGAGTGGAAGCATGCCGTGCTTTGAAAGAAGACCTCCGAAGCATGACTCTCTTGCCCCACGCCCCTTACTCACCTGACCTAGCTCCATGCGACTATTTTTTTTGTTTCCCCGAATGAAGATGGACATCGATTTGACGACGTAGAAGAGGTGAAGAAAAAAACGAGGAAGGAGCTGTCAGCCATCACAACAGATGAGTTTAAAAAATGTTTCCAAGAATGAAATTGGACAAACGTATTAAGTGTCATGGAGAGTACTTTGAAGGTGTTAAGGTTGTTTTGTGGAGAAAAAAATCCGCCTTTTTTTAAAAAAAAATCCTGTTTCTTTTGGGTACACCCTCGTATAGTTATAATTATATATACAGGGTCCGGCAGAATGAATAGTAGGATATAAAAAGGATAGAACGTCGAAACAAATCGAATAATTTATTGAAACACACATTGAAAACAAAGAATAATATATGCCATTACATACCATATATGCCATTTTACTTTGTTTTGAAGATAACGCCCGACATATGGTCGCCATCACGTTCAGCGCATTCTTCCAGGCGGCGAACAAAAGCTCCCATCACCCGCTCCAGCATGTCCAATGGGATCGCCTCCACAGCTGTACGTATCCTTGCCTTCAGTTCAGCCACGGTATGAGGACGTGTAGCGTACACTTGACTTTTCAGGTAGTCCCACAAGAAGAAGTCAGGGGCAGTTAAATCGGGCGACCGTGATGGCCAATGAATGTCCCCAAATCAGGAAATCAATCGACAAGGAAAATGACGCCGCAAGACAGTCATGGACCGGCGGGCCGTGTGGGCTGTTGCCCCGTCCTGTTGGAACCATATGTCTCTGTTCACCCTTGGAAGGAGAAAGTCATGTAACATTTGGACATAGCGATCGCTATTAACCGTTACCGCACGTCCATGAAGATCCTCAAAAAAATATGGACCGATGATGCCAAACGATGCCACACCACACCACACCACACCGTCACACGTTCACTGTGCAGGGGTTGCTCATGCAGCCAACGAGGATTAAATAGAGCCCAGTATCTGTAATTCTGTTTATTGACACCACCGTGCAGATCAAAATGAGCCTCATCCGACATCAGTATGTTGTTTCGCATCTGCGGCTCGGCTGCTAAAAGTTCCAAGCAACGCAACGCAAAGGTTCGTCGGGCATGTTTATCTTGTTCGGTTAGTTTCTGTGCGACCTGCATTTTGTAGGGGTGGAAGTGGAGGTCTTCATGGATGATGCGCCGCAGGGAACGATCTGACATTCATAGCGCCAAGGCATTTCTGGCAGCAGAACGCCGAGGACTTCGGATCAGTGCTTGACGGGCCTCCTCCACTCGCCCCTGGGTCCGTTGTGTCTTTGGTCGCCCCGGCCTTTTCTTTTTTGCACACGATGCAATAGTCCTGAATTGTTGCGTCCACCGTACAATCGTCCTATGATCCGGGACGTTCTGATGTCGGCCCACCTGGAAATGGCGACGAAAGAGCCGCTGCACGGTGATTGGAGACTCGTTATTTTTTAAATACGCCTCAACGGCGAATGCTCGATGTTCCGAACTCCACAAGGCCATACTTACAAATGGCAGTCCTTCCTCAATGCAGCGCGCACACACGTCGTTGCACAGGCGCAACAGCGACGCCGTACTACGTGACTCAAATCAGGCTATTCATTACGCCGGACCCTGTAGTTACAGTTATAATTCCAGACAAGCTAATCAGTGTTTCGGAAAACCACTTCTACAGCTGGTCCTCGGGGCTAAGACAATCCCCGTCGTCCCATTTTTGTAATAATGCAGAACAAACCCGACGATTCCACGCTAACAACGGCAAAGGAGAAATTTAAAAATAACTCCAAATTAACGGCAGTGACTTCTCTATATTGAACTGCAATTCCGTGTGATACAATCTGCCAACACTGTTTCGTTGCCAAGCCCCGGTTTTCTGGCAACAGAGGCTGCAGATTAGATCTTTTAATTAAGCGTCCCAGGCATCAGAGATTACTGCAGTGGCGTAGTGTGGATGCACAATATAGTCATAATTGGAATTTTAATTAATTAATTACGTTCCGGATATATTTGCATTTGTTTTATTACTATCTCACTTTTCTGCTACTAAATTACACCTAAACATTGGAGAGGCTACAGAAACAACACATTTCTTGTTTGAATCTGTTTTTCGTATCTGCAAAAGTTAAAGCTAACAGCTATCAATACGCAGTCATTTGTGGTGAATTTAAGATATTTGTAAAGGAGACGATTATATATGAAGTAGCGGTGACAGGGATGATCCATCCTTCTCATGATAGGCGATTGATTGATTGATTTGGTGTTTTAAGTCCACTTTATGCACTGTAAGGCTAATCGGGACTGGAGCTACAGTTTAAATCGGAATCAGAACCACTATGTGCCTCCACCGGGTATCGAACCCGGGACCCCTTCATTACAAGGCGACGACGCCATTACTTTACTATCAAAAATGAAACTTTCATATTTAGCTGTATTGATTGATTGGTTTGGTTTATTTTATTTCTCCTTTCTGCCACTTTTGTCTAATCGCGAAGATGAGGATGTGTGATGATATGATTGATGAAAGGACACTCATAAAGAACATCCATGCCCAAGTCGGGATTCGAGCCTGGGACCCCAGGTGTCGAAGCATCCTGTGCTAACCTCTTAGTTGTATTCAAACAAGATACTAATAACTAGAGCCTGGATATTTGGGTGCGCACCTACATAAAAAATAATGTTGGGCGCTTCCATATATAGTCTCTCGCATCTTATACATACAGGGTGATTCTTTATGTAGTTTACAACTTCAATAAATTAAAATTATTTATTGGAACTACATACAGACTTGGTTTATATGTCATTATGCAGCAAAACACTTCAAGTTTTGACTCGCGTAGTGTGTAGTTTGCGGAGTTGATCACATGCGGCGCCACCGGTCTATCGTTGAAAATGGCGACTTTCACTGGTGCGGAAAGAGCTAAGTCTATCTGGATATGCTCCAGAACTTCCTTTTTCCACAGTTGGAAGAAGATGACCATGATGGGCGCATATGGTGGCAACAAGATGGCGCCCCGCCGCACTACCTGACAGAGGTAAGGGAATTCCTTGATCATCGTTTCCCAGACAAGTGGATAGGTCATGGTGGACCAATTACCTGGCCGCCACGGTCTCCAGATTACACTCCACTCGACTTTTTTTGTGGGGGTTTGTGAAGGATAGGGTGTACACCCCTCCCCTACCTCATAATCTTCATGAACTTCAAGATCGCATCACAATAGACATCGCTAATGTTATCCCTGAAATGCTGGTTAATGTTTGCAGGAAATTGACTTTCGTTGGGATGTGTCCAGGATGACCAACGATGCACACATTGAACCATAACAGATTTCTAATAAAAAAACTTGAAGTGTTTTGCTGCATAATGACATATAAAGCAAGTCTGTATGTGGTTCCAATAAACAATTATAAATTATTGAAGTTGTAAACTACATAAATAATCACCAGGCGCGGCTCGTGCATAATTTTCCTGGGGGTTCACCAAAATTATGAAAAGTGGACTTACCTAAACCTTTTGAGACACTACACGCTTTGGTTCGTAGAGATAGTTCTGGGAAAATTATCAAATTTTGGCCGGTAGATTACTGACAAAGTTGATTTGCTTTATGTTCAGATAACAGTGACAGCACCAAGGACTGTGTGTGTAGGGGGCGATCATTTTAATTTAAGATTTTCGTATGGTATTGAATTTAGGGGTATCTCAGAATTCAGAAAATATTCTCGCCTCAATTTTGCCTCTTCCACTCTTGCCAACTCTTTTCTGGTCCCACCACTGTCAAATAGACTATATTATTGAAACTGGATCCTGAACCTACAGTTAAAAAATACAAATCTCTGCCTGCTAAAATGAGTATGTATCAGTAATCGAACCCAAGACCCCTTGATTACAAGATAATTCTTATATAACTATTCGAAAGTATATCGCTAAATCAAAGCGATTAGATTCTATTCTATGCAATATGTTAACTTCTCGCACAGCAACAACTACACTCCTTCCAATACACAATCCACCTCACTTCACTCAACGTATCACTATGCCATATATATTTCAATCACCAGCCATGCACTTCAAAACAAACTAACAAGTATGGAGACAATGACACGTAACAAAGTTCAATGCGAACACCCTCTCGCGCTAGAGTGAGTATAACTGATCGAACGAAACCCAAACAACTTTTTGGTCGTCTTCTGACGTAAGTGCGAAATGCCTTCATTGTTAGGTTAGGCTTGAATAAATAGCAAATATTACATTTTTGGTCAAGCACGGTAAGCCCCGAAAATTGAGTGTATATATTCTAAGACAACTAAACCTAAAAAGCCTAACATGTCAACGAAAGCATTTAGTCTGACGTAAGAAGACCAAAAGGTTGTTTAAGTCTTGTCCGATAAGCGACCACTGGCCCTCGCGCTATTTTTTACTTTTCGGCTCCTTCCACCTGAAGTGTTTCCATCTTAAAGATGAAAACTCTGAATGTGTAGGCAAGTTGTTTTCTATCATATTTATCTTATTTGTCCCATCATCTTTACTTCTAGCTTTCGTTCGGTGTTACCTCTACATTTATATTACACCCTCTTCATTAATCTAATAAGTCTTGTAAAATATAAAAATACAAAGAGAATGCCAAATGAATTCAAATTGAAACACATAGTGCAACACTGGAAGAGAGAAGAGCGTGATTCACTCCAGCTCGCTGGTGATCCTACGAACTGCGCATGTCCGTTTTGACGAGACGGCCTTCCTCCAGTCTCAGACTGCATGTATTTTCGACATATGTACGCGTCGAGCTTCTGCTAGCCGTCCTAAGCTTTTAGCATGGTAGGGGTTGCCTTGCGGAGGTTCAGCGGAGACTTTGCACGAAACGAAACTAGAGGGGAGCTGAGTGGCTCTGGCCCGCGGTTTCTTCTTCTCACTAAGAGAATTTGCCACTCTACGCTTATGAACATCTCAGTTATTGTTTATTTTGTATATTACTGGGGGTTCACTGCACATTTGCGCTATACAGCCAACCGCGCCTGATAATCACCCTGTATATCTCCACGGTACGTACATTGTTCCCCCTAATTTACACCCAAGTATATAATCAAAGTGTCCATCAGCTATTCACTGATTTAAAAAAAGCATATGATTCGGTCAAAAGAGAGAAATTATATAATATATTAGTAGAGTTTGGAATACCTAAGAAGCTTGTTAGTATGATAAAAATATGCACCAGTGAAACAGAAATTAAAATTCGTGTGGGTATTAATATGTCTGACAAATTTACAATTCAAGATGGGTTAAAACAAGGAGAGGCATTATCTCCATTGCTCTTTAATTTTGCCTTAGAATATGCTGTAAGGAAGGTAAAAGAAACTAAAGAAGGACTAAAATTAAATGGTGTGACTCAGTGGTTAGCATATGCAGATGATGTAGACTTACTGGGGGATAATGTAAATACAATTAAGAATAATGCTAAAATATTTTTCAAAACTGCTAAAGAGATAGGTTTGGAAGTTAGCAAAGAGAAAACTAAATATATGCTTACAGGCCAAAACCAAGTGTTAGGTAATAATCAAAATCTAATTATTGATAACTACTCGTTTGAACCAGTTTCCAAATTCAAGTACTTAGGAGTAATACTAACAAATGAAAATTATATTAAAGAGGAAATAAAAAGCAGGCTTAATTCAGGAAATGCATGTTACTTCTCTCTTCATAAACTTTTGTCTTCTCGTTTAATATCTAAGAAACTAAAAGTTAAAATATACAAAACAGTAATATTGCCTGTAATATTATATGGATGCGAAACTTGGTCCCTTACATTGAAAGAAGAACATAAATTGCGAGTATTTGAAAATATGATCCTTAGGAAAATCTTTGGACCTAAAAGGGATGAGGAGACAGGTGAGTGGAGAAGGTTACATAATTTGTATTCATGTCCAGATATTATTAGAATGATCAAATCAAGAAGACTTAGGTGGGCAGGCCATGTGGCACGAATGGGAGAGGAAAGAGGAGTTTACAGGATTCTTGTTGGGAAACCTGATGGTAAGAGACCAGTAGGAAGGCCAAGACAAAGATAGAAAGATAACATTGAGATAGACCTAAAGGAAATCAGTAGGGATGGAAAAGAGTATATAGATCTTGCTCAAGATAGGGACAGATGGAAGGCCTGTGTTGCTGCAGCCATGAACCTTCGGGTTCAAGAAGGCTAGAGAGTTAGTTAGTTGGAAGTGTTCGTGTTTTTTTACTTTTCACAATCTGTGAAAAATATGATGAATAAGTATTTCCAAAATCCCATATATTTCTTCAACTTTAACTTACATCTAACCAAATGGACATTTTCGGCTTTTCCAACAGCAAATGAAATCTTGAACCTGTTCTGTTTATGTTCATATGTTTTTCTATGCCATTGCAAGTTTGATCCGAAGAGAACAAGTAAAAATAATACTCCCATAAGCGTAATGCTGTTTTCTCTCCTTTCTACAACCATCCAGCGCACAGACCTCTCTTACCCCAGTTCGCCGCAGCAAAACGTTGGTGGGATAGGAGCAGTTTAAGGTCCTTGCATCTGGCTGGATACGAACTGTTTCTCATGCTCTTACACACTAATGTGTAAAAATGTACTTCTCTTAGGGCTAAACTCTTCTATTTGATGTTAAGACACAAAAAATCAGGATTGAAACAACAGATCAAAAAATACAGTAAGTAAGATCTCAATGTTTAGGTCTCAAATTAAGGAAAACTTGTATATTGATTATAAACTGGTGAAAGGCATCTGCAAAGTTGGGTTTCTACATTCTCATAATGAGTAATATACTAATATTCTCTATCTATAAAACACACTGAGGAATATGACAAAAATATTTAATTCAACACTGTATTGCTAAAAGATGGTTAAGTTGTTTAAACAAACATTCCAGATTCAACAGATGATATGTCTATGACAAAACTAAAGAACGTGCAATGAAACCTTCCTTTTTGTAATTTATTGTTTCTTAATAGCACACATTTCCATCAGGTTACAATGATGATGTAACCATTTTTTTGGAATTATATAGATTTTTGGGGAAAAGAATAATACAAAGAATTAATCAGTGACTTCACATGAACTACATTAAAATGCCTACATGAGGTATATGCCTTTATGCATTTTAATGAATAATGAATTTTTAGAAAAAATAATAATCGAACAACCTAAAGGTTTCTCAATGGGTAATTCAATTTAAATTATAAGACCATGCACATTTATGCATTTCCTACACTCTTCAGTTCTGGAAAGATTTAAATCTGAATTCATTTTTTATTGATGCTATTGTAGTTATTGGGAACAGAAAGGAAACTATTACTAATATTTTCAAGACAGAAACAGACTACTATTTATACAAAGATAAAATCTCCACTCAAGCTTATCAGAAACCTTTAACTGGAGAAAAATATATTTGCAGCATATTTGAAGATTATAAATTTGTTAAGAGAGTGAGTGTATGGATGAACTTTATGATCTGTGATTTGAAACTATGTTCAAACAAAAAGTTACTGGAAGAACCGACACATGCTGATGCAAATTGTTATTTCCATCAGGGCCATCTCTAGGTGCCCACAGGGCCAGGGGCATACAATATATACAGAGCATTCCCTGACATTCGCTACGAGACTCGGCGGCAAACGGCCCAGCGTCAGCGATCGTCTTTCCCGGTGAACAGGGTCCGTTACAGTCGCATGCTACAGTCGTTTCTTTTCCACTCTCCCTGCCTTCACTCGGTTTCCCTTTGTGTTGACGTTGCAGACTGACGCCAGTATAATCCTCCCTCGGAAGTTGTGTTGTGTCGTGTCCGTGTGTTGAAGATTGTGACTTAATATGGCACCACAAAAGTTTACATTACAACAAAGGATTTATCTTGTCGAGTGTTACTTCGGAAAGAGGAATTGTGGAGAAGTGCTACGACGTTTTGCAACGAAATTTCCTGGTGTTCCCGTTCCACATAGGACCACTATATTAAACCTCGTAAAAAGAGTTTAGAGTAACAGGTTCAGTTCTGAATAAAAGTGGAAAGAAAAACCCACGTGTACTTACTGAGGAAAAAATCGATGACATAGGACAAAGGTTAGAACAGTCTCCTTGGAAATCTATCCGCCGACTCTCACAAGAAACGGGTGTTTCAAAAACCACAGCATTTAGAGCCGATAAAATTCTTAAATGGTAAAATAATAACATCAGGAGGAAAAAGTGTAAGAATCTAAAAAATAAAGTATGCAAAGACAATCCGCACACCATCCATGAGTTAAAAGAGAGTATTGTTCAAGAAATCTGGAGAATTACAGTAGACGAACTTGCACGTGTAAATGCCAATTTCCTTCGAAGATGCTAGGAATTTGGACATCATTTTCAACACCTTATGTAGTCAAGGTTAGTACACAATATGAAAACCGTAATTTTGATAGCAGACTCTAGCGACTGTCGTGGTACCCGTTCACCAGGAAAGACAAGCGCTGATGCTGGGCCACTTGCTGCTGAATCTCGTATCGAATGTCAGGGAATGCTCTGTATAACCAAAAGTTTCACAGGTCTGTAAAACTGAGATTTTTGTACCTTAGTCTGAAGTACATGTGTCCAATATAGCTTAATTACATAAAAAACATTATAATTAATAAACAATTAATTTATATATTTTGTATAATTAAATAAAAGCAACAAACTGAACATAACCAAGAGTTATGGGAGATTAACAAAAGCTTTTAAATTAATGGTTCTTCTCATTTGCAACGTGCCACTGGTGATATGTTGATTATATTTAATTACAAAACTAGGTATGTTCAGTATACTACTATTATTTTACCTATAAAAATGGCAATTTTTATTCATATCCAATAACGTTCTCTATCATTATTCTGTTTACTTTTCATTGAATTTTGACACTGTAATGAATTTACATTGTTTAATATAAAATGATATTTCATTTGCATCTGAAGTGTTTTTGATTGAAATATTTCAACATGAAATTTCAGTAATCTTGGATATTATTAAGTATGTTAACAAATCCACAAAGTCATATAAATGGATTCTTAACTGCAAGCACCAGAGTCCTGTAAACTCATAAACCACACAGGAACAGCTATTTTTATCTGGCACCATTACCTTTATCCCTGAAATGTGGGCCTCAGGTGAATGCCCGAGTTGTCCCCCCCCCCCACACATTTCAGTATTCCTTGCCAGACCACATCAGCCACGAAACTTGGGGTGTGTTCCGAAAGTCGTAACGAAAGGAACGAATCGCATGAAAGTAACTGGGCTCATGAATCTGGTGAAACCAGTTATTTTACAGACTTATGGGATGCCCTAGACGAAAGCACACGTGCAGCATTTTGTTTATAGAAATTATTCACATGGCGTCCAGCGGAAGGCATTTCCTTCTGACAAAAATAAACTCTACTGCGGACACTGTTACTCATTTTAATCACATTGTAAGAACAGTTGAGGCACACAATTCCCAAACTAGTGAAGTTTGAAGCAGCAGACGATTCTCACAGAACAAACCAGCCTCCTGGCCCGTGAGTTTTGTGAATCTCATTCTTGCACGAGACGCACAGAAAGCGACTTTTGAGACAGCATAATGAACCTCACGAAACGCATGGCAGCACTTATGGGACAGCCAGTTACCATAACTCGTTTAACGTGTTAAACTCGTGCGACTTTCGGAACGGGCCCTAGGAAATACCCTCAAAGATTTTGATCTTCAACTTGCATTAGAAAATCATTTCACACGGTATAAAGGAATTGGAATAAATAAAAATCCTATAAACTATCCCAGAGTTTAATAGTGTTGTAGCTATGATAAACGGTGTGTTGGAGAGATGAAAAGGCTGAAGAGAACATTTTGATAATGTCAAACGAGGGTGACTGCACATAGGAATAAGTGAACATGCCATTAAAGAATGTCATCTGATTAAAGGAGTCAAAATATTGAGAAAAGGGGGGGGGGGGAAGGAATATAGCTGAAGCCTGAATTATCATATACAGAGGATGGTTGATAAATGGAATACTGAACGTAACTCCAACTGGCACCTGGGAAACAGCGAATCAGCGATCAGTTGAATTTTCTTTGACCGAGATCGGGCATTTTCGAGTCACAAGGTCCACCACATGTTGCCAAACGTACTGCAAAGCGAGAAAGTGTCTTCTCGGGCAACAATATTGTCAGCACCATAAATCATCAGGGGGGGGGGGTAATGGCACTCGCAATCCTGAACAATGAAGTTTCCCAAAGGACCACACACAAGTCGGAAAGCAGGCGGACACACAGCCATATAAAGACAACTTGCACAAACAGAAGTATGCTTGGCAATGTTGCTTCGGGAGAGCGATATGATCCCTTTAGTTTTTACTTCCCAACTGAGTTTGTTGACACCCATCGGACCACACGCTCCGAAAATGATTGGGGGGACAGGACGCACCAGAAATAGCCATCAAGGTCAACCGCCAGTTGGAGTTGCGGTCAGTATAACAATGATAAAATGAACGATAAATGGTTGGATCTAGTTAGAGCCAATATACAACAAGTTTCCCTTAATTTTAGATCAAACGTGCAACCTAATTTTATATAATTATCATGGAATTTGATCTCTTAACCTTTACAATATGATTTGGTACATACACTGTACCAACAGGTACTTCCAATAAATACGATATGAACTAAGCCTTGTTTTTATTCCTGGATGACTCTTGAAGTGCTAAGTTAGTAATAAGTAAATAGTAATTGTCAGTCTCCATGTGTGTGCTGTAAAAGGGGGGGGGGGAGGTTCATAAGTACATTTTTCTTGATTTTTATCATCAATACTGTTCTCTATTTTCTTGCTGACATTAGTTTTGAAAGCGCCAGATGATCTTTTCCAGACTCCATGTATGGCGAGTTTTCTTCTCAAAGCAAACAAGCGTGTTGAAAGAAAATAAGTTTTTTTTTTTTAAAAAAAAATGTTCCTCTTGTTCTTCAAACTGATAGAGCAAATGTGTGTGTAGCCTGGTCTTTTTAAAAAATACAGGGTATGACTTACACAGTGGAACCTAACCTGGATTTTACGTTTCTTAGGGGACCAAGCTGAAAAACCCTAACATGCAGGAAAATGTAAAACCGAGGAAAATTTTATAACATTTTACTATGCTGAGACCGTCAAGATTCAATGTACAACGGTCGTTCAAGGTTGACCGGGACTTTTATTTCTGCAGAGGAAATAGGTAGCAGAAGAAACACCAAACTATGTCAGTTTTTCAAAGTATTCTCCGTGCGCGCCGAGGCACCGTTGCCATCGTTCTGGCAGCTCCCGAATTCCTTTGGCGTAGAAAGAACTTGGTTGTTGTCGTAGCCACTGGAGGACATCGCTCCGCAGTGCTTCGTCTGTCGTGAATTTCTTCCCTCCCAGATGGTCTTTAAGGGGTGCAAACAAATGAAAATCACTGGGGGCTAAATCCGGACTGTAGGGGGGATGGGGCAGAACTTCCCAACGCATGTCGGTCAGAGTTGTTGTTGTCACATTGGCCGTGTGAGGGTGGGCATTGTCATGGAGAAGACATTTCCAGACAACATCCCAGGTCTTTTCTTGCGAAAGGACTTTCGTACAGCACCACTCAACAATGTGGAGTAATACTGGGCATTAATCGTGCTCCCTTTGTCCAGAAAATCCACACGGATAACGCTCTTCATGTCCCAGAAGACACTTGCCATGATCTTTCCAGCGGACGGCTGCATTTTGCTTTTCTTGGGGGGCGGAGAACCTTTATGCCGCCACTCCATGCTGCGTCTTTTGGTCTCTGGGGTTGAATTGTGCAACCATGTTTCATCACACGTGATGATGGATTGCAACAATTCATCACCTTCTGCTCGAAACAGATTCTGAAGCTGTTCACAGACCGTCCTGCATGTCCACTTCTGATCGAATGTCAGCTGGCAGGGAACCCACCTTGCACAGATTTTGCGGAAGCGTAAGTGGTCATGAATGATTGTCTCAACACTCCCGACACTGATATTCACCTCGGCAGCAATATCCCGCAATGTTACTCGCCGGTTCTCAAGAATCATTTGCTCAACACGTGCGATATTCACTGGTGTGACTGCAGTCGGCCGAATGTGTCCATGCGCTTCATTTGTCACCAGCTCCCGTCCTTCGCGAAACTGCTCACACCATTCGTACACTCTTGTCCGCGACATCGTTTGTTCACCATACTGTGCTTGCAATCGTCTGAAAATCTCAGCTGGTTTCACTCTCCTTCACGAGAAATTTGATTACACACCGCTGCTCCACAGCCACAGACACACTGCTTGCTGCCATGTTCGCTGCAACATGACGAAATACGTCATGCCGGGCGCTAGTTACTCGCGAAGGAATACATTACGTCACCAGCACGTTTCATCATGATCTGGCTATTCATCGATTTTTTACGTACGAAAATCCCGGTCAACCTTGAACAACCCTTGTATAATGAGGGAAAATGTAAAATCTGGGAACAAAAATCTGAATTTCACTGTAATAGATTCAAAGATATAATTTCTTCTCATTAATGCCTTGATTTTAATTGTTCGCAACTTTTGCCCCCTTACTATGCTAAACCGTATCTACAAACTGAAAATACTGTATTTCTCCGTAAGTAAAATGTATAAAGGTGCAATTCTTTCTACAATACTGAACCATAATTGCTTTGCCTCCTTCCCCCACAACACAACAGGTGTTTTCCCTGAAATTTTTCCCGCTCTTACGAAACTTCCCCTCTGGGAAGATCCCCCAAAGCGAATTCTGTTTAATGACGAGATCAAAGCATTGTCATTCATATCTATGCCAAACTACAATAAATGAAGCATGACAATCTCTTTTAAATCAAAAATTCCGTGTCATTTCTCGCATTAAAGTGCAAAATCCAGTGTTATTATTCTGAAAAATGCATAATTAGCATTATTTCGCGATTCCAAAACACCGAAAACTTCCCTCTTTAACCTACTCAAATACATATTCAACAGTTTTTTTTTTCCTCAACTTTTCGTAGTTATCGTTAAAACGAAAACTTTAAATGCAAATAACAAACAGCCGCAAACTCTCATCAGTACTGTAAATATCAAACTTTAACCCCCCCCCCCCCCCCAGAGAAAGTTAACAGCTTAGTTTCTTGATATTTCACTTTGTTATATCTGTTTTACACGAGCAGATCCTTTACATGAAATTGTGTCATGCTCCAGAGTGGGAAAGCCTGAATGTAGATCTTTGCAAGCAGCAAAAATGAACATGGTAGCATGACCATTCATGATATACAGTTTCAGATGAACCGAGGAGTCCCTTTCATGAAGAAGCTCTCTCAGGTTATTGACCTCATGAATTTTACAGAAGACTCCAAGCTTCGGAGACTCAACATCACTTGCATCCCCAGGGACCAAACTACAGCGAACAGAGTCAACTTGGGTCATAAATATTTTATGGACGGACAGCACACTGGTCTCTTCTTTGTAGTCTGTGCTTGTGTCAAGTAATGCAAGCTAGGCAGGATTCAGCTTTCTTTGGAAATTGTCCTTAATTCTTTAATGACAGTGAGCCAGTGGCTGAATGACTTTGCAATCATTTCTGAATGTGTTCCTTTCTAAAGTATTTTCATAAAAAAAATGTGCTGTTCTACAAATTTTCCAAAGTAATTTATTAGCATATTTATGCACGTATAATGGGAAAAGCAACAAAGAAGTATATTTCATGTATACCACACAGCACAATTCAGGTATACAGGGTTCTCACGTGAACTTGAAATGTATTTTTCCTGAGAGTTCCTTGAGTTTTCCAGAGTATTCCATATACACAGTGCAATACTATTTTAAATACATTTTACAATAGCTTCCATTTCCCCTCATAGGCATTCCACTCTCACTTTCTTTTATTATTATTAAATTTGATTTGATTTTTGTTATCTAGCAGTTTTCTGCCACCTTTGGGTAATCATGACGATGATACCCAGGTGAGGATTCAAACCTGGGACCTCTGGCTATTATTATTAGAGATGGAGCAGATTGTTACTATAATGGTATCGGCACATCAGTGTATCACTAATACTACTGATGATTTTAACAATCTGATATATTTATAAGTAGTCTGTAATTCAGGGTAATATTCTGCCATATTGTTATTATTCTTATCATTAGGGCTAGGATTTTGAAGACCTTAAAAATGCCAAAAAATGACCTTTAAAAAATGCATTTGTGACCTAATACATGCAAGAAAATGTCCTATAAACTTAGAAAAATGACCTAAAAATTCTGAAAGATTTGTAAAACAAATTTATAAACAGCCAAGAGAAATTCAAATTACAAATTAACGTTACAGTATCTATCACATGCTCATTGCGTATGGTAGTACAAGTAAAAAAGTTCACTTTTTGTCATCTTTTACACTTTAAGTACTGAGTTGCAGTACACAACGAAAAATCATATGCAAATTTTCAAAAGTGAATGATTGTCGGTTTTCGGACAAGAGAGCCTTGTACACGGAAAAAAATTCTCTCGACTTCCACCGACACAAGAGGAGCGTACTTGAAATGAACAATAGCACTTGCTGTTAAGTCACTTTCAATTCCATGGATTGCAAATTGCTTCCCTGACAAAATGTCCGATACAGAGCACAAAACTTTGTACCCCTTGTATTTTAACAATAATCTATCTGGCGACATTGTATTTACTGATAGAGGGCGAAATTACATTGTTTGAGCTGAATTGTTACACAACAGTTTGTGTTAACAATATTGCACAGATTTTTTTTTCTTCAAACACAGTTGTTCAGAACTGCGCTGAAGGCAATGAGACGAGAGTCGGGAACCTCTCTCTCCTTCAAAGGGTTGCATTTGCATGTAAAATGTCCCTTCTTTCACCAAAATGTAGAAAAATGCATAAAATGACTTTTAAAAGGCCGAAAAATGACTTAAACGGTTTAAAAAGATTAAAAAATGACCTTTGCTCCAAAAAGGGTCAAAAAATTTTAAAAAATGCCCTAACAAAGGCATCCCAATTAATTCACTTACGTGTAAAACACGTTTCTATCTACTTATGCAATGTTTCTGCCTTACCAAAAAAAAAAATGCATTTGCATCAAAATCCTAGCCCTACTTATCATACAATTCGCATGAAACAGTTTTGCAAAGTAAATTTCTAAATACACAGTTCTCTATTAACCTTAGTCCACAAACCCATTGCATTTTTTATGAGCTCAATTGTCAGAATTTGCTGTTTAAAAGAAAGCATGCTTTCCTGTATGCTGCCTTTTCTTGAATCTTTGTAAAATTCATAGAAAGTCTATGCTGAGCTACCATCCCAATAGATTGCAATTGTCACATGCTGTTAGGGGTGGCATCATAAATTTTATGAAGGATTAGTGACTATGAATATTTTACTCGTATAATCTAAGGGATTTTGTTAGTGTTGTAGGTCCAGGCACCAGGCTAATGAGGACTCACAACCAGTATGATCCTCTGTAGTAGTTTGTTTTGTGTGGAGTTCATATTTGTTTGTGACTGTTCCTGTCATAATTAGTCACATGTGGAAGAAAATAGCATATTGGTTATGTGGGTATTATTATTATTATTTAAAGTAGGGTTACACTTAAGCTTACAGTATTTTTACATGGATTATCTTACTTTAGAAACAGCTTTTTGCCCTACATGGATTAATTTGTTAAGCTATACAATTCTGCTAACTGTTTATAAATGTATAAATATGGAAAAATATAAGTGTGCCTATATAATTGAAACACACAAGGAATAGAAATACACAAGGAATAAAAACACACAAGAAATAGAAATTAAGTAAGTATATGTGAAGGAGACAATGAGGCAAATGAGGCACGGTGTCAGTATTCGTAGATTAACATCTTAATTTGTTTAAATTTGGACAAATTTCTCTCCTTTTTCTAGGCAGTTGATTCCACGCCTTACTCGCAAGCAATGATATGGTTTTTCATCCGTATCTTGCCTTGTTACATTTTGGTACTCTGATACTATTGGTGGTGTTACATCGCAGATTGGGATAATGCATGTTACTACATATAATTACCTTGCCACTTATTAAGTGGTTGTGTGTGTGTGAATTGCCTGATGAATTTTGAGTAGGAACGCATATTTTTGTCTGGATTCAAGCGTGGGTAGTTGCAGTTCTTCTCTGCTCGATCGTGAAGTCATGTGTGGTGTATTTCGTATACTACGAATTGACCAATTTTGCAATTCAAGTAATAGCCTAATAAATGCTTTGTAGAACGCTAATTTCTGAGCAAGGTGTACATATTTGCAGACATATTGAAACATAAATACATGAAGAGTATTAAATTTCGTCTACTTACGTAAGTGAGTATGTATTCGCTGTAAACTACGTTTCGGAAGCTTTACTGCTTCCTTCTTCAGGTGGTCGTATTTTAGGCTCGGAACATCAAGCCACATCGGAGAAGTGTCATGTGAGGATAATAGGTAAAAGGTTGGGGTAAAAATGCTTCATGGTGCTCAACATATACAAATTTAAAACTACCTTTGTTAAAAACCCTTAAAACTCACGAAAAAGCACCGTGGTGGTGATTTTAACATGTTTTTTCATGAGTTTTAAGAGATTTTAACAAAGGTACAAAATTACACGAGGAGGCAATGCCTTTTAATTGTAATTTCAATTTAAAAACTAATTGAAAATTTTAAAAAAACTTTACATTTCGAATGTTAAGAGAGCATTTTTTGCACTTTCATTATTGCAAAGAAAAAGATGCGATATTTCAGACCTCTAAATTTTGCATTTCCAAGACTGGTAAGTAAAAACAATTGTGAACAAAAATATAAAGGTGAATGAGAAACTAACAAAATTATGAACAGTTTGGCAGATACTTAAATAATACAGTACCATCGTAAAATTTACCATCATAGTATTTAGAAGTACTTTAGAATACAGGGGTGTGTGGTGCTAAATCAGGCAGGGGAACAGGTGACCTGCACTTGCCCCCTCCCCTCCCATACCTGTCATAATATAATACAGTAGACCAAGCAAAATTGAACCCTTATTGAAATGATCCAAATAAACATACGATACTTATGTTACAAATTGTCAAAAGTGACATACATGAAGCACGTTAACATTATGACAATACCAATGTTAAAGCAAATATGATATAATGTAAAGAAAATATTAAAAACAAAATTGTTGATGCGCAATGAAGAAAAAATTAATAAAATCAATTTATGAGTGATCAGAGAAAAAAAATGTTTTGTCGAAACCTGTTTCATCTCTCTATTTGTAGATTAAGTTGACATTTTTTTTGTAGAGTTGAGCATTCTTTTAATTCAAACGTCCTCAATGCAATAATGGAATCAGATGGACGAATTTTTTCATGACGTCCGCTAGATTTGTAGAAATTGTGACAAACCCTGAACTGTTCCAAACTCCCTTCTCGGGAACAAACAAGGACAACAATAATCTGCCACTGTAAGAGTATCCAGTTAATCATTTTACAGAGTTGTAATAACTTGTTTGAAAATGCCGTGTGTACGATTTCGTCTTAATTTTTAATTCGGTTAGGATAGGTGTTGGTTTGCTGTCTTTTCTGTAAAGTTCAATAAACTATAAGCTTTCGTCCTCAGCCGGTCGATCATACAACATTCACAACCCTAAGCTCGCAACATACATTCGCTTTCTTGTCCTCCCGCTGCGTGCGTCTTGGGGCTGTTGGAACAGGTGGCCGCGAGCTGTTCCCTCGGAAGCTATTTTGCAGCGTTTAGCCAAGGCATTTAACAGACACTTAGACTGTAGAAGATTATTCCAGTTCGTTTTGAATGGCAGATGCAATTTAGCAATGAGATTAGGAAAATATAGACTTACTACACTCAAAACTATCTCTACGACGCAGTTAAACTTTAGCACATAGCAAAAACTCGAAGGAGAACGAATTAGCTATGTCTCTCGTAGGAAACAGCTAGAGTTCAGCTTCCGTAGTGAAAGGTGGAACAATGAAGATCGTTTACCTTCGCTCGTGGCCGGAAATACTCGGCGTCAGGCAGCAGAGGGTGGAACGACGAGGGTAGGTGAAGTAAACAAACTTCCAGTCAGGGTGAAAGTTTTTCTTCAGCGTGTTGATTTCAAAAGAAAGAAGTGTTCTTATAATGTTATTATAGATAATTTAAATAGCTAATAAGGGCGATAAGTAGAAGGGAATAGCCTGTTCCCTCTGTTCCATGGAGGGACCGCCACTGTTAGAATACTAGAAACAGTTGTGGGAGTAAGTTTCAAGGTTGGGCAAGCTAATTAGCACAGTTAAAAAAGTTTCACTACTGTTGGATAAAAAATTATAGATACTAGAGTTTGAACTCCGATTAAAAATTAACCAGTAGACCTACATAAAAGCGAGTTACATCAAAATTTGGCTTATTCAATTCTGCGTTAAGCTATGCTAACCATTTTTTTTTCGAGTATGCTTTATATCTTTTATTGTCGTGAGAACAAAAAAGGGGCCAGTTTTTTGGAGGTTTGCAAATGATGGGTCTCTTTGAAATTCTATAAATTAAAAATGGGTTGTCCGATCATGATGAAATTTTAGTATCGTGCAGGCAGAAATGTTTTAAAAACAATTCTTAATTTTCAGATTTTAAAAATTTGTCAAAAAACCATTATGTTCAATTTAGCGAAACAATTTTATCTTAGTATTGGGTAGTCCTACAAATATTACTCTTGTTTTGAAGCTCTTTGCATCTATTTTTAAAATGCATTATCATTTTCAGTTCACATTGCGAAACCGATTTTATACAGATTTTTATTCAGCGGAGTAAAGATGCATGTGGAACGTGGGAACACCGCAAGCATTCACTCGCAGTGTGTACCCGGAGTTTCCACGTTTCAACGGACATCACAGCTCACAGATAACGCGTTGACCTCTCCTCTGCACTGCAGATGGTAACATTCCGCAGTTATGGTAAAGCGACTTTGACCGTGGACTGAAAATTGAGGCTTGGAGGTGTGTTGCCAGTATCTCGACAGTAGCTGCGCTTGTTGGCTGTCCCTGTACCACAGTATTGAGGGTGTACCAAGAGTGGATGAATCGTGGACAGACATCGAGCAGAAGATCAAAATGGGGCAGGCCCCACAAGTGGTTGATGAGCAAGGCGAGCGTCGGGTATCACAACTGATATTACACACAGTGGAACATTTGACCCACCTGTACATCAGCAGGTCCTCCTCCGTAGCCGAGTGGGTTAAGGCGTTCACTCGTCTTGAGATTGTTCGCTGTGGAACGGCATAGGTTCGAATCCGGCTCTGGTCGGAATTTATTCGGCCTACATATAGGGCCGGTGGCAACCCACCATTGTGAGGAAATTGGGGAGCTTCGAATGAGTAAGCGTAATCCGGTCCCGGAAACCTGCTATAACAGCTGGGGATACGTCGGGCTGACCCCCCGACTATTCCAATACTGGTTGCAGATCTCCACGCTTAGAGGTGACAAAGGGAAGCGTGGGAGGGAGACCGGTAGTCGGTAGGTAAGCCAAGGGCCTTCAGGGCTGTTGCGCAAAGGATTATAGTACATCAACAGCCAGGTACATCAGATTTACACAACAACCATGTGATGTACCTTGGATTGACTCAGGTTCCAGAGCCGTAGACCAACAAGGGTCCCCCTGTTTACCCCATGCCATCGCATACAACACATTGCGTGCGCCAAAGAAAGGCATCCATGGACCTTGGACACATGGAAGAGGGTTGTCTGGAATGACGAGTCCCGTTTTCTGTTGCACCATGCTGATGGCCGTGTCCAGATCTGGTATAAACAGCATGAGGCTACATCTTCTGATTGTACCGTGGGGGTTCAATAGTCTGGTGGTGGCAGTGTCATGGTCTGTGGGAGCATTCTCCTGACGTGCCCTAGGGCCATTGGTCATCGTACCACAAACTTTTGAGTGGTGAAGGTTACAGGAACCTGTTAGCTAACAGACAATCTGCACCCATATCTCCAGGCAGGTTTTCCTGACAACAGGACAATGCACTGTGTCACCGGGCTCGGATCACTACAGAATGGTCGGAGGAACACGACAATGAATTCTATACTCTGCCTTGGCCTCCAAACTCACCAAACTGCAACCCTATCAAACATGTCTGAGATATGCTGGAATGGGCTGTGAGAGCTGCTTCCACTTCTCCGCAAAATGTGATTTAACTAAACGAGATGCTGCAGCAGGCATGGCTTGAGTTGAACATAGAAGTTGTGTACCACCTTGAGGAATCTGTCCCCCGATGTCAAGTCATAATCGCCTGCAAAGGTTGGGCAACACATTATTTGGTAGGTGTTCCTAATAATATGATCGTTCATTCCTATACAGAGCATTCCATGACATTCACTACGAGACTCGGCAGCAAACGGCCCAGCATCAGCGCTTGTCTTTCCCGTTGAACACAGTCCGCGAGAGTCACACGCTACAGTCTGTTTTTTTTTTGTTTTTTTTTGCTCTGCCTGCCTTTGCTCTCTTTCGCTTCCTGTTGATGTTGCAGACTGACGGCAGTATAATCCTCCCTCAGAAGTTGTGTTGTGTCGTGTCCGTGTGTTGAAGATTGTGGCTCAATATGACATCACAAAAGTTTACATTACAACAAAGGATTTATCTTGTCGAGTGTTACTTCGGAAAGAGGAATTGTGGAGAAGTGCGACGACATTATGCAACGAAATTTCCTGGTGTTCCCGTTCCACATAGGACCACTATATTAAACCTCGTAAAACGTTTAAGAGTAACAGGGTCAGTTCTGAATAAAAGTGGAAAGAAAAACCCATGTGTACTTACTGAGGAAAAACTCGATGAGATGGGACAAAGGTTAGAACAGTCTCCTCGGAAATCTATCCGCCGCCTCTCACAAGAAACGGGTGTTTTTGTAACTGGGTTATACAAAGTGTTGCCCATGGCATTGTAGATCCTAAATTTATTATTTTCACAGATGAAGCATGGTTTCACTTACATGACCAGTTATAACGCAAAACAATAGATACTGGAGTACAGAAAATCCTCATCTCATTCATGAAACTCCATTACATGATGAGAAGGTACATGTATGGTGCGCTATTGCTGCACATAGGATTATAGGCCCTATATTTTTTTACGATACAATCAATGGTGACAGATACAGAACACAAATACTCACCCCATTTTTTGAACAGTTAACAGTTAACCAATATTGTGGGTCAGAGTGCTTATTTCCAACAGGATTCAGCAACTGTCCATACAGCAGACGAAACATTGAATTTGATTTTCGAGTACAGGGTTATTAGTAGAGGATTATGGCCCTCTAGGGTGACCGATTTGTCAGCCTGTGATTTTTATTTATGGGGAAATCTTAAAAATAAAGTATACAAAGACAATTTGCACACCATCCATGAGTTAAAAGAGAGTATTGTACGAGAAATCGGGAGAATTACAGTAAACGAACTTGCACGTGTAAATGCCAATTTCCTTCGGAGATGCTAGGAATGTGTTGCAGCAGAAGGACATCATTTTCAACATCTTCTGTAGTCAAGGTTAGTACACAATATGAAAACTGTAATTTTAATAGTTGACTCTAGCGATTGTCGCAGACCCCGTTTACCGGGAAAGACAAGTGCTGATGCCGGGTCGCTTGCCGCCGAGTCTCGTGGCGAATGTCAGGGAATGCTCTGTATTTGAAAATATTAAGTAGCAGGCTTTAGTCTTAACAGTAGCAATTATACCCATGTGTCTCCGAATGACAAGTCTCTCGGCATTCCTTGGCCCTCAATAGCATAGAATGTCCAATGCTTTATCATCTTTTAAAGGATAAATCTTAGATTCTTAATTTATGCGAGTAATTTTTTTTACACAATCTATCCATGGCAACACATACTGTTAGAAAAAAATTAGAAGCCTGGTAAATCAGAGGATTTTTTTAGAGAAATAAAAAATAAATACAAATTATTGTATGTTGTATACAACCACTGCTGTACTGAAACTATACAACTTGATTTCATTTGAAAAAAATATACTAGTAAATAAATTTAAGCATACTTCAACTTTGTAACTTTACAGCGTTCAAATTACATTAACATTTCTCACTTTTATGAACACACAATATTCTCTCATAAACCATCAAGAAAATAAAACATCCCTGAATAATAAAACTCTATCCAATGAGCATAACTTGTGGCTGTTGCTTGATTATACTGAAAACAGTTCTGCAATGTAAATAATGTACGACAAAAGTTTCTTTCTTAATCATAATACCAACAAGGTGAAATAAATCAAACATTTAATTCCAACTTTGTGCAATAATCAAAACTATGTTTTAAGACTACGCAAGGGTAGTTTTGCATTCTTTTAATTTTATCTCTGTTTCATCCACCATGCAACTTCACAAGTGCAATACAAAACTGTGTTTACTGTGCCAACCATAAACTTCAATTTTCATTTCTTCAAAATTCTCTGCGAGAGAAAGACATGCATACAGCCAGTTTCAATAACATTTCTCTCACCGTCCCCCCCCCAATGTGGAAATAAAGTCAATACTAATACAGCTGTAACAATAATAACAAAAATTGAGCATGCAGAAACCAAAAAAAGAAAATTAATTATGGATGCAGAATATCAAATATGAGCTAAATAAATACAAGGTTCCCATTCATTTTGTACAACCAAATTCCCTGACTTTTCCAGGTTTTTCAGGATGACTTCCACAATAGGAAAAAAATCCCTTATGTTTTATTACGAGAATGTAATAAAAACATTGAAAGCAATATGTTTCTTGATGATTATATGAAAAATTGTTATCTTTAATTATTTTATGTGTGTGGGTCATATGCAACTCGCAGAGCTTTAGACACAATTATTACGCTGCATGCCACATGAGTTATTTTTGACTCACAGCATGTATTTTTCTGAGCATTGAGTCTTTTGTTATTTGCAACATAACTCTGAGGTATACTATCGTTTCGATGTCATTTGAGGAGCTGGCCAGCAATAATTCAAGGCCAAATGCACAATCGGAAAAACTTGAAAAGAGTGAAAGGTTTTTTTTGTTGTTGTTGTTTACTTGTCCGATTTAAGTGAAATTTGAAGGCAAAAATAAATATAAAAAGCTTTTAAAATTGTTTACATTAATTGTAGCAATAACAGCATCATTAAATAAGATTTTCATGAACCATCTGCAAAATTTTGTACATGGGACCATTCCCTGTGCACCATGAGGCTCCCAAGGTAAAGAGACATATGAGTCAAATACGCTTAACGAGGCCACAGGCGTAAAACCTGCATGAGTTAAATACAACTTGTGTGGTAGTTAACATGTTAAAATAACTAAATGCTTAACATGCGACGTTAATTGGACATTATTGATTGTCTAGTGCATTACTATACTTATTCTAACTCTAACCAACTATGCCATGGTGCACCAGGTTTGTAGTAAAATCACAGGTCTCTTGTAGGTTCAAGTCACACCACCAGCAAACTTTCACCTGAAGACTAGGGAAGAGATGCTGTCTTGAAACATAGTGTTAGAAAAAATATGGTAAAGCACTAGACAATGGATAATAACCAATTAACATTGCATATTAATGTAGAACCATTGTCACTAACATTCAGAGAATTATTAACTAAATGCTTGGACATGAGTATCCTTTTCAATAACTTTCCAGACCATTTTAAAATCCTTGAATACTACTTTATAAATGTTATTTTATTATTGATTTATTTACATATTTAATTAGTTATTTGGTTATAACTTATTGATTTAGTTTTTTTATTTATTTATTTATTTTATGTCTTCAGATTTGCAATGATAATCAAAATGAATGAATTGACTGATTGATTTAAAATTTTTGGGTGTATCGGCATGTATGGCCATTTTGCACCCTCCAGTATACGTGGGGGAATAGTTCCTTACCTAAAACCCTTACTTAATAATTGAAAAGGGGTGTAAAAAGCCCCTTGGCAAAAATTAAAAGTGCAAGGTTGTCAAGTAACAACAAAATGAATGAAGTTTATTCAACACTGTTGAAAATAAATGAAGTAAAATCAAACGTAAAAATACTTTTCAACCAAGAAGCTTCTTGGAGAATAATTTGAAATGTATTTTTTCAGACTCTAATCCATACTAGTACAACAATTATTCAATTCCCCTCAACTTTGTTATGACCTGTCCTTTCTTGCGATATTTCCAGGATTTCAATGCCAGAGGGAACCATGAAATATTTGATGAAAAGACTGTCACGGGCTATCCACCAGGTGAATTGTGGAAAAGATTCCAAGCTTTCGAGAGCTAACGTCACTCTCATCTTCAGGGTAGGAGTGCAGTGCTGAGCATCAACCCTGTGCATATATGTTCATGGAGGGAGGTTCCCGGTGAAGATTGTGGATCAATCGTGTGCAGTGTCTGCTGCATGCATGCTGCTGGTTGACTATCGCTAGCCACGCTGCGTCCAGTTTCAGTACATCTTCATCAGGAATCTCCCTCCACGAACATATACACACCGGGTTGAAGCTCAGGACTGCACTCCTACCCTGAAGATGAGAGTGACGTTATCTCTCAAAAGCTTGGAATCTTTTCCACAACTCACCTGGTTGATAGCCCGAGAGAATCTTTACATCATTCGTCGCCAAGAAAGCTTCAAGGAATATTATGTGAATTTGTTGGCCTAACATGTCAGACATAGTCAATCAACAAAAAATTGTCTACGAATTTGGCCAAATTAAAGTTCGATCCCACAAAATTAATCACATGCAGACCTCATGCTCTACATAACTGAAAAAGAGAATGGTTAGAAGATGCACAAATACCACCATGCATTATCAAGTCTTTCTGATGGGGCAAGAACAAGCGGAAGGAAACTTACTTGAGTGACAGTGAGAGACGGATTGTTCTGTTGTTTCCACACACTCAGAGCCCACCTCAATGCCTGTCTGCACCTCCTTTAGGCCCACTTGTTGCAGGCCGTGGCTTGAGGATAACGTCACAACTTTGGAACCTGCAACTAACAGACAGTGGATACTAACAACCAGAATTTCTCTTGGATACTCAACACAATCAAAGCGAAACCACAACACCACAGCAAAGTGTAAGCTGACACAACTGACACAGAATGTACAAATGGACTCTACAGAAGCAAAGAAAAATTCAACAGCGGAACAACACAAACAAAACAGTTTCCAAAGGCAATATTTAACATCTGTCATGGTGAAAAGCATTTTTGTTTATCATTTAATGAAAGTTTTCAAAAAATCAGTGTAATACTTAAAATTTCAGATATACAAGCAGGTAATAGCTTCTGCTGATATTCCAAAAGAATCTCTACAACTAGTAGATTGAATTAAATAAATCTGTGCACTGCAGAATTAGGCAGAGTTGATCTCCAGGGGGGACTCTCAGCTTAGCAGGAGTGGGGGCTTGTAAACCAAGACCATTTTTCTAAAGTTTAACAGTATTAAATTAAGGTAAATTATGTGTGTGTGTGTCATGGGAAGGAGCATTAATTTTAATATAAAATTTAGAAATTTTATACAAATACTACAGTTTTTTTTTCCCATGTCTTCTAAAACATCTCTTGGAAGTGTTAATTGGCTGCTACTGACAACATGACATTATCCCTTACTACAGTGCGTCCATTTCGATCTGCAGCCGAGAGATCGGGAGAAACGTGGCGGGCGGCGCTGACGGAGATGCCGACATTTGAGGCCTGTAAGCCCGCTTATTTTTGTGGACATCTTGCAAAACGAGCACTAACCTGTGTTATAACACGCAAAAGTTCTTCTGTAATTCTTCCAAGTTCCACCCTTATATACACAAATAAATACGCTTTAGAAATTATATTAAGAGCCACAGTAAAACATTTTAATCATAGTTTTGACCAGTAACGTCCTGCTTAAGTTTATATCCTTGAAAGAGTTTTGTGTCGATGGGGATCGTTTGGAGGTTTCGAATGTGCAACACTGTATCAAGATTACGCTGCAGACGAACCGTTAAAAGCTAATGGTGTTCGTGAGCTTCCTTGCAATCCGAAATCTCCTAGCTCAAGTTTTTTGTTCCTTCACGACTACAGAGCTGTGAATATAGTGGCAGGCAGATGTAAACCAAGAGCGTGTTAATTTCGTACTGTGCGTAAGGGTGTTATTCTTGGTTACTTGCCGTTACTTGTTTGTGTTATTGCAGTGTGTATGTGTGTTGTGTCAGTCAGACGATTGGAATGCCAGCCGCAAGGTTCACGTTAGAACAAAGAATTTTTATGTATGACACTTACGTGAAAACAGACTCGTGTCGAGACGTGTGTAGGCAATTTGTACAGAAATTCCCAGGCGTTTCACCTCCACATAGAGATACGGTTAGACGTCTTGTCCTTAAATTACGAGAAACTGGATCGTTAAATTTTAAAACACCTAAGCAAAAACGACGGATTCTAACCGAAGCAAAACTCGATGAAATTGGTGCAGCGTTAGAACGTTCTCCAAACAAACCTCTACGCCGTGTTTCACAGGAGATGGGCGTGTCAAAATCATCAGCACATACAGCCACTAAGCTACTAAAATTAAAACCGTACAGAGTTTCTATAGTGCAAGAATTACGGCCCCCTGACAACGTAAGTAGAGTAAATTTCTGTAATTGGGTTTTGCAGAATATTGTAGATGGTATTGTTGATCCACAGTTAATAATTTTTTCGGATGAGGCATGGTTTCACTTGCGTGGTCATGTTTGTTCACAGAACAATAGATACTGGAGCACTGAAAATCCCCGAATAATACACGAAGTTCCGTTACACGATGCAAAAATTGGTGTGTGGTGTGCTGTAAGTGCCAAAAGAATAATAGGGCCTATATTTTTTGAAGACACAATAAATTCAGAGAGGTACCGCACACAAATACTCGCGCCGTTTTTTCAGTTGTTATCAGATAATGAGAGACAATATGGGTATTTTCAATAAGATTCGGCCACAGCCCATACCGCCGCTGATTCTTTGGACGCTATAAGGGAGGTGTTTGATGACAGAATAATTTCAAGAGGTTTATGGCCTTCACGTTCGCCAGATCTTACCGTATGTGACTATTATTTGTGGGTAACCTTGAAAAATAGAGTCTACCGAAATAACCCTCATAGCATCGACGAACTAAAAGACAATATAAGGGCAGAACTAGGAAGAATTACGGAAGAAGAACTTTTGCGTGTGAATCAAAATTTCATCAAACGATGCCAGGAATGTGTGAATGTAGGTGGACATCACTTTGAACAACTCTTATAACACAGGTTAGTGCTAGTTTTGCAATATTTATATAAATGTCTGCATATGTCCATAAAAATATGCGGGCATTACAGGCCGCAAATGTCGGCACCTCCGTCAGCGCCGCCCGCCACGTTTCTCCCGATCTCTCGGCTGCAGATCAAAATGGACGCACGGTATATACTCTATACTACATTTCATGATACATAACTTTATGTCATACAAGAAAAAATGCACAATATTGAATCATAGTGCCCCGGCTGAAGCAATAAAATGCACCTTCATTCCCAAAACTTGGGACCTGTGGAGCTTTGACGGAGGTGTGGAAGGAATGCGGATCAAGACGTCAGTTGCAGATTTGTCTCAAGGGGCAATGAAGTTAGAGATGAAGAAGCTCCTCTATGAATGAACTTTATAAATTCTAGAGAATCTTCTAAATACTTGCCGCTACTTAGACTTCTGGTCATAAACAAGATGAAAGGATGTAATAGCTGCTGTTCATGTTCTGTGAATTTATCTTTCACCATGTTGTGAGCAAAATAATATCTGCTGTCTACATTTTCACTCTTCACTGCAAACAAATTATACATAATATTTTTACCTAATGTCAAAGGGAGCTGACGGCAGTGCCAGGGGGGTTCAGCACCCCCCACCTGGCCAATGCCTGTTTATGGGCCTGTGCTGAATGCCTTGAAGGCATATTGCATTGCACCTCTGTAGGCCCTCATTGATGGCCCCGATCTTAGCAATGACGGCATGTCACAGTTCTTCAATAGTCATCATACATCTCCACAAGGTCCTTCAATACGCACATTCGACGTGATATGAATGTGGGGCTGGTAGACTTATGGTTTCAGAATGATTAAAGAAGACACTTGTGAATAGTGTCAACACATCCCAAAGTGTCAACACATCCCAAGTGAAGAACGGTTACAATTACAGTAAGTATACCATCATTTGAATAGTTTCATTTTCTTAGTATCTCCACAGGAAGAAGTCCAGGAGTAAGGTTAGGCCATACAAGTCATGAAACATCGCTAAAACAGATCTGAACAATTGGGTAAGAAATACACATACTTGTTCTGTTATTTTACCATCCTTTTGATTCAATCCCAAGTCACCTAAAATTTAACATGGTAGATAACATCTAAATATGTTGCATTTTAGTCCCAGATTTGGTTTCATATAAAAAAGAACAGCAGTGATGCAATGCAGTACAATTTAATGATCCCCTTTGACAGAATCAATATATACAGAAGGTTGTTCGCATTATATCTGACCATTTTTGACGGGTACTCACCTTAAGAGATACCGCGCCGCCACCACCGATCATGTTCTATTGGACCCCCAGCATTGTGGACTATCGCCCGGCATCGCAGTTTCCATTGCAGCAAGCTCCGGCGCAGGACAGGCATGGGAATTCTGTCCCACTCCTCCCTGCAAGCTCTCCATAGACCATCCAGGGTGCGCGGGCAGCAATGTTGAAGACGTCGTTTCAAGAGTACAAATGCGCAAAAATCCATTGGACTGGCATCTGGGCTTTTCACAGGAATGTCTGCAAATGGAATGACACAAATTCCTAATTCCTCTGCCATTTCCTGATAAAAACGTAGTGATGTTCTGGCGGTATGACTCGAAGCCTTGTCCATATGGATCATCACCTGGTTTGGGTCCATTCCATACAATTGTGGGATGTCTCTCCGATAGATAGGTGTCAGAATGGAGTCTTGGAAGTATCTGGCATTCACCTTCATGTTTTTGTCCACCTTGCGTATCATCAAATTACCCTCATATCCGAATCTCGTCACAACCATAAAGCCACGAGGGAAGCTTTTCCTGCACTGACGAACAAAATTGCTGCGCCCCTTGCCGTCAATGTCACGGTATGTGAGACTTTGCTTGCAGCCCTTCTCCTGGTGGTTTTCGTGGGTGAATGTTTCACAAGGAGAGCCTGTTGTGTGTAACAGGCCACAATAGCTTTCGCAGTAGTCACCCCGAGTGTTAACCAATTCTCCAGACACTGTTTCACAATGCGTACGTATGAAAACTTAGCATGGAAAAGGGCCATTACGTAACCCTCCCAATACCGGTTGATTTTCGGCGCCATTTGATAACATTCACTACCAACACTCGCGCACCTACAAGGTCAGACACAACACTGCTGTCACCAGCAGACCCATATTTCCAGCATGATACGCCAGGTGGCAGCACCGAATCGACCATGGTCAGATATAAAGCATACAACCTCTGTAAAATGGCATCTTTTGTTTTTGCAACTACCTTACAGACTGTCAGTCAACTCAGCACTACCCGTATATGACAAGTTGTCAGTTAAGTACACAAACCAGGGGAGAAAAATCACAAAAGAGGAACGAAACTTCAAAAATAGCTAATGAAAAATTATGTCAAGTGGATGTGGGTATCTGGAATTCACAAGAGTCTATAAGCAAACAAAACTGTCACAAATTTAAGTTTGAAAATATTGGAGATCATAGATTTTCAGTCTTGAGCGCTGGTATCCTACATACTAATAACAAGTAGTATCTGGTGTGGATCTTGTGCAAGTGTTCCTCCTTAAAGGAGGTTATGATGAATAATAATATTTAACACTATTTACAAGCTAGTTGTGGTGGTTAGGAATGTTCTTTTGTTATTAAAAAAGTAGATGTGACCTCTGAGAAAGGTTAGTTAATATTATTATTAGTACTAATTGAGTAGTTTAGTGGGGTTACACTGAAAGCCATATTTTTTGTATTTACATTTCTGCATACAGATAGTGTCATGATTATACAAAACTTTCACACATTGTCTAGTAAGCTATTATCTGCAAACTTATGAGATAATTTAATCAGGTAGGCACACTGTTTGAACACAGCACATGGCACAATATTGTGCTTTGGTTTATGGATAAGTCATAATAAATGATTCACAGTAAAGGCAAACACAATAGCCAGTGCAAAGGTCCCGTTTGGTCTAGGCTTATCAACAGGGAACGGATTTGTATGTAACTGAAATCTGTTATGTTCTGTATTATCTTTGCACATCATGGCATGTAGACTCAAAAAATTTGTTTTCATTTTCCATAGTTGTACATATATTAGTAACAATTATTACACCATTAAGCCTTGTTTCCATGATTATGAAAAACTCAATATGCTGACCAAGGCAGTAATTTATTTTATTATAAAACATAAACTAAACTAACATTTCAACCCTCTAGCAAGGTCTTCTTCAGACTCTACACCAAGTACAAATGTAACAAGATACACAACAGGACGATATATACACACAAACATTACTCCCCTCCAGACTATTATAAAGTTGTTCTGGAACTTTCTAGCAGGTGGCTTTCCCTTGTCAACTGTACTTTCACCTAAAAGGCTAAACATATTTTCTTCCATCTAGAATGTGGTTGGATTTTTATCTCACGCTCTTTTTCCTTCATTCTTCTTCCTTCTTCTCTCCTCTTTCTCTCTTGTTCGTTCCACTCTTTCTAACACCTTCTTCCATTCTTTGTTTAACTTCAGCACCCCATTCCAGTTCATTGTGTCTTCTTCACCTTTCGTCTCTATTTCCTTGTTCTCCTTCCATTTTCTCACTAGTATTCTCTTCTCCCTTCCCATCTGCTTAGCCTCATCCCACTCTATGTCATGTCCTGTTTCTCTCGTGTGTTTAAATATCGCATTTCTTTCTCTCTTAAGACGTACATCCCTATGTTGTTTCAACCTGTCTTTCAGCCTCTTTTTCGTTTCTCCTATGTACACACTCTGACACTGATACAGAGTCTGAAGAAGACCTTGCTAGAAGGTTGAAATGTTACGTTTGGGTTATGTTTTGAATAAAGTAAATTACACCTTGGTCAGCATATTTAGTTTTACATATATTAGGTTCTAGCTCGTATTTGACATATTCTAGTTATTTTTACATATTATTTCCATATTTCAGAACATTTCTTAACATATACAGTAGAATGTTGTTTATCCGCATGTCAATTATCCACACACTCAAAAAAGCAAGATTCAGTTTTGAACAAATTTAAGCAATTTCTTCAATTGTAAATTGGATCTAGATATATATTTTAGTTCTTTTTTAAATGGACCGGCAACCCTGCAGAAGGAAAGTTGAGTAACAGACTCTGCAACAATTAAGCTGAAGGGGTGGGAACACCTGACAAGCAACTCTGAATTTGTCAACCTAGCATTATCATCAGATACTAGCAGTATAGTACAGTACTGTTTTCTAAGAGTGCTTCTTTGTGTACTGTACATGCTTTTCTTTGTTAAATACGTACGTATAAAATAAAACTGTACTGTACGTGCTTTTCTTTAAATACGTAAAACCTGAAACATGTACTGTGCGTGCTTTTCCTTGTTAAATAAACACATGTTTGATTATCCGCAAAAATCATTATCTCCTCATAACTTTCGGTCCCAATTAATGCGGATAAACGACTTTCTACTGTACTCCATATTCACGTAATAACTACATGTCTCCGTGTGACCGAAAGAGTTGGGTGAATTTCTTGTGAATAACTGACAAATTTGAAAGACACTCACATCACTTCTTGTGATATTGAACACAGTTTTAGTCGATATAAATCCATCTTAAGAGACAACAGAAGGAAATTCACATTCGAACATTTACAACAAAATTTTGTTATTGATTGTTTTGAAAACAGAAAATGAAAACACATTGTGTGTTGTTTTACAATTAGGGGAGACCGGGGTAATTAGAACATGGGGTTATTGGAACATGTTAATGTAGAATAATTTAAAACGAAAAGACTGGTGTAATAACATTTCATACCTATGTACCTACACTAAACCTACATGCAGAAAATTTGTTATTGGAATAACTACACAAAAGTAAGTTTTATTTGACTTTTATTATACACCTGCAAAAAATGATGTGACGCATGTTTGGTGTTTCTCTGCTTCTGCATATACTGGATGTGAATGAAAGAACCCTTTCAAAATTTTCTTCACCCCTATAATAAAACATAAGGGCACACATCTTTTCATGTGAGTTTGGTTGTCTATGGGCAATTTGCCTGGTTTTTATAAGCAAAGTTCTTATTACCCCAAAAATTTCTGCAAAGGGGTTATTAGAACATTGCGTAATTTCCTTGATTTTGCTTGGGGTAATTAGAACAGTCATGGGGTAATAAGATCATCATCTTGAAATACCATGAATATGACAATAAAAATAATACATTGTCATAACAACATTTGAAAATGGTTAGGCTAAGTTCAAAGTTCCACATTTGTGCAATATTTATAATAATTTAGTCATAACAGTTATTTTTGACTGGCAATATGAAAAACAAATATCTTCAATCATATGTGTTCTTTCAGACAAGAAAGATATGATACATTCAAATTTATAATTAAATTTATTGAAATTGTGTACATTTGCATTGGCATCAAGGTTTATATACAAAGGTCAACTCTTTAAAATTGTACAATGTATAATATAATGTCATACTTGGTATTTTGTATCAACATTCAAAAAACGGTAATTGTAATCATTAGATAAGTATATTGTGATATACATAGTAAAATAGAATCAGAGGATGACGATGTAGTCCTATTCAAACTGGAAAAGTACTACGCTGTATATTACGAGCGAAAGTGGTATGTTGGTAGAATTATTAAAATCTCTAATGGCCAGTCTAAAGCAACAATCAAGTTTCTGGAGGAAAAAGAAACTGGCAAGTTCGATTGGCCACGAAGACCTGATGTTGAGGAAATTGATAGGAAGTTTATATTTTACGGACCTTTGGAGTTAAATGGAATCGGTCCATTTACCCTTCCATTGTATGACATCATTAAGAGCAAGTATGAAGCTTTCAAAAAAGAAATCAAACATTCAAATCAGTAGATCTACTGGTGCCAAACTGACAAATGTTAATATGGGTCAAGTGTTCTTTGGTGTAGCTTTTGTCATGTAGCCTATATTTTATGGTTTCATATATAATTGTTTTTTGAGACTGATAAGCTTAATTTCTGTATATATTAGTTTTTCACGACAGTTAAACCTGTTAGTGTAAGTTATCTTAAGTGTTTTTAGAAGTATTAGCACTACTTGTTACAAATTGGAGTAAGTTTTCCTCCAAAAAAGATGCTTTTTTGTACTTTTTCTAATTGATATACTAGATTGTACATGTAACTATTAGAAGTTTTTTCTTTACTACATTGTAGAATGGCCTGTAACCTTTCAAATAAATCATAGAGCACTGATTTTCATCCACACATATTTGCTTCACAGCTGGGAAATTGAACTTTATGAAAAAAATACGTTAACTTGGGATTTTATTTAAACAAGCATTGATAACTCCAGAAGAAGTAGAGCTATTGTGTTCAAATTTGCAGGATAAATGAGACATTTATATATGATGTTCTTATTACCCCAACAGCAATCTAAAGCTATTCAGTTGAAATTTCTAACTTATGTTCCATTAACCCCAAATGGGGTAATTGGAACAATTTTATGGTGTCATGACAATTTTTTTTTTTGGACGAGTATTTGCAATGCAGGTATGGTCATTATTTTTTTCAAAAATATACAAAAGATGTTCTTTGAAATGGTAGAAATTTTTAAAAAATCCATCAGTAACTTTCTGAGTAATTTACAGTGGAACTTCTACAGGCTGTTTCCTGTTCTAATTACCCCGGTCTCCCCTAATGTTGATGTAAGCATACTGTATTTTACAATTTTAAGTCCATATTTAACCATATTTTAGTGAAAATAACTAAATATGATTTTACATATTTTAAATCGTCTTCTTTACCATATTGATAGAGCACTTATTTCGAGAGAAATGAGATAAGGTCAGATGATGTTTTACCATTTACTGAGCTATCCAAATAAGAGTAGGAGGAGAAGGGTAGGTGGCTGAGGGATGCGCCAGCACTTAGCTCTGCTTCCTGGCGGCAGCACTGGCTGCTACTATCAATGATCCACCAACTAATTACAACTGAAATAAGGCCTGGTGACAGGGCACCCTTCGCTTAAATAGTAGCCAGTTCCGCTGTACTTTGCAACCTCCGCTTCCTGTGGAATTCTCCTCTGCAAGTCGAAGCATTCCAGGAGACGGAGGAAACTGGACGAGAAGTACACCAGGAAGCAAACGTTCTGCACTCGCATCCCTAGACATCTACAATATTTAGCACATTTTTACTACATATAAATCCGTTCTCTGCTTATCAGTATTTGTAGTGTTGTTGACTCTTCACAAAGTTGTTTTTGAAGAGAGCCACAAAGAAAGAGCCATCTTAGGTTAAATTCACAAACACAAATGTCTGTGTTCATTCCCTTACCCATTTGTCATCAGTTCATCATTCATTCATCTTCTTTGTTGTACAGTAGTGCATTCTCCCATGTTAACTAGTATACTGCCAGTAAACCAACTTTTTTCACATACGAGGTGTGGCAAGAAAAAAAACGGACTGTTGCTACAAAATCTTTTATTGGTTATATTGTACAATGCGAACATTATCCCCTTAAAAGTACTCCGCTGAACTATCGATACCCTGCTCCATACGAATCTTCCATTGCTGGAAGCAGTGCTGGAAATCATTTTCTGAAACCATGTTCATGACCTCTGTCGCTTTTGTTTTCACAGATTCTACGGTCGTAAATCTGGTTCCTTTCAGTGCTGATTTGACCTTTGGGAATGAAAAAATTTTGCACGGAGCAAGATCCGGTGAATATGGTGGATGTTCTAACACTGGGATCCCATACTTGGCCAATAAAGCCTTGACTGACAATGCCGTGTGGCAGAAACATTGTCCTGATGAAGAATCCATTACTTGTTTTTGCACAAATCAGGTCGTCGTCTTCATACTCGCTCACAAATGGTCGTCAGCACAGGAATGTAATAATGCTGGTTGTTTTACAATAGCTCAAGTACTCAAGCGACGATCTTTTTGAATCAATTCACCGACATTTGCAATGTTTAATTCCATTTTCGACGTGGAAGGCCGTCCAGGATGCGAGTCGTCCGCCATCACTTCTCATCCCTCTTTAAACCTTTGAAACCACTCAAATACTTGTGTGCGTGATAAACACTCATTACTGTACACTTCCTTCAACAAACCATACGTATCTGTGGCGGATTTTCCGAGTTTCATAAGAAACTTTAAATTGATATGCTGTTCCACTTTCACACTTAACATTTTTCCGACGGAGCACAGATGTACGGTTCACTTCGTATCCAAGCTACAGCGGAAATGAGCGCCGCGCACCCTGGGCAATCACACAGTGGATAGGCAGGATATCATGTTATACATTCATGCACCGCTTGACCTTGACATGCTCGACGTTTGTCCGACAGCAACATCAATCTGGTTTTTTTCTAGCCACACCTCGTATATACAAATTGCTGGAAAATTTGAAGTTGTTGGACTTCGGTTTTTGGTTTACTTTGATGTTTTCGTTCTATTGCATCTAATTAATATATAATAAATATACACATTAAATAAAAATTGTTGCCAGGCCAAATTTTCATAATATGCTGCTGTTGTTGTAACCCAGTGGTTCCCAAACTGTGCACTGTGGCGCCCTGGGGCTGGCTTACAGGGGCACCGCAAATGTTCCAATATTTTCACTGAAATGATATGATTGTTCCAAATATGCACTTATTTAGTACTTTTTACTTGGAAAATGTTTCTGAATTTGAAGTGTGTTTATTTTTTTAAACTTTTTTTAGCTTGAGGCACGCAACCCAACCTCACTAACAGAGAGTTGCAAGTATTAGATGCGCCTACATACTGACTTGGGCGCCGCAGAAAAATCTTGAAAACACTAAGGGCGGCGTAAAACGAAACAGTTTGGGAACCAATGGAAGCAAAATAAAAAGGCAGAAAAGTGACCTACAGTTTAAAGTGAAATCCAACCCACTGTGCAATATACTTCCATTGAAAACTGAACTCAGGACCTCTTGACTACAAGGTGACAGTCTTAACCACTACATCATCCAACATCCATTATAGAAATAAGTCTTCACTAAGATCGAAGTGCAGGCAACGTGGAGGACATTATACATGAATCCAGACATTATTACATGTCCAATGGCAAAACTAGGTATGCTAATGCAGAAATGAGCAACACACAGGCAAAAAAAATGTGATCAAAAGCACAAACCAACAATACCCCTCATGAAACATTAAGCAACGAAACTAGAAACTTAATAAGCATTTGTTACCAGCATAAATACATATATTCTCAGTACTTAAGGAAACGCCGGTCGATGCTTTTCATGATACAGAACACAAAAATGACATCAAATTGCATCACAATGAACAAATACAAATAATAGTAGTAATCGAATCTGAAACTTTATCGCAAGGAAAGAACAGTTAAATAGTGAATGTTAATTTTCCCATAGTTACATGTAACGATAAAATACATCTTAGCTGCTCCCTTCATTCAACAAACAACCTTTCTTTGAACTTAACAAACAATATTCCCAAAGAATTGTCAAAGTCTTCACTAATCTGTAATGGGATGCCCTGGAATTCCTAAAGTGGCACAAAGGGGAGGATATGGTTTCATGAAGAGAAACATGACTTCTCTTTTTAAGTAGAAAGCAGGATATTGCACCAGTGTTTCATTGTCTTTACATTTTACAGGAAGCAAGGACAATCCAGGGGGAATATATTATCATCCTTGCCCTTCCCAAACATGCGACTGGAGGTCTGGTTTGCCTCACTGCCCTTCTCTATGACAGTTACTGACACAAAGTGGATCATGCTGTACACCTCAATCCTTATCAATTTGCTTTTCTCTAACCAATGTACATACAAGGTGTTTCAAAGTGATTTGAACAACAAAAACACGTTCCATGAGCAATACAACATAATCACCAATCAAATATGCCATGAAATATACTTAAACACATCCTTAAGTTGTTTGAACGGTCCCAGTAGTTCTAAATTCTGCCAGCAGGTGTCAGGCTGACCAGTTGTAAAATGGATGGTGTAAATGGAAAAACATTCTTGAACATGCTGACTACATCGCTTAAGCTGCAGCTGACACAACGACAGTGCAGACTTCATGTATAAGCTCCATAGAGCCCAATGTCACTTCCACCCGAATGGGACTTCCTTAACGAGAGATTGGGTATGCAGCTAAAATTACCCCATTGGCGTGTACAGAGTAACGAAGGGTGCTCCTATTGAGTATTTGTGAGATAACTACGCAATAACCATTGGCACTTAAACTTGGGCAGTTACATTACATATGTGTGAAATTGCATATTATTTTGACCATTTATGAATAAAATTTAACAAGTTGATATCGTTCAAATCATTTTGAAACACGGTGTACAATAAAAATAAGTCTTCTGCAAAACTAATTCCTTATCTAAGAGTCCTTCTTCCGTTACCATTATCTCATTAAGAAAAGTATCTGGTAGTCACACAAAATTATAAATCAAATCAATCAGTATCAGGTATGTAGTTGGCAGTGCATTACCATAAATGCAATACGTATTAATCAGAGAAAACAATTTCAAATCATAAAAAATAAAATATGAAAAAGTTAAAAAAGGCTTACTTTGGCCGGAAACAGGTCCTGATACTGGTATAGTATTTGGGGACGTATCCAAGGACACAGAAGTTGGAGCCTGGTAAATTCCATTCACTGGGTGAGCTGTATTCTGCAAATAAATAACAATTGCACTCATTTGTTCTCTCATACCCCATTAATTATATTGCAGTGTAAGGATATGAAGGAAGAGTAGGGAATCAAGATGTGGTGTATATATAAACACTAATGCCCATTTGCATTAACATTGCACTAACTCGTGAGTAAAAAGATCCGTGGGTCAGGGCAGTAGCGGCTTCTGCCTATTTGCACATTCACAGGTGCACACCTAAATAAATCTGTAACGCAAATCATTATTATTATACTTATTTATTGAACTCTTATCTCTTTCGAAACATCAAGTGTTCCCATGCCACTCCACGTAGACAGAGCAACGATCGGGGCTTGAACAAAATGGTAGTTTTGCTCCCTATGACGCTGCTGTAGCAGTCGCGTAGAGGATGCTGATTGGGTCTTTTGGCTTGAGCGCCATGTGAGGGGAGGTTGCATCATTTAGGTAAGCCGGGAACGCAGCAAAAGGTGTGCGAGAAAATGTAGTGTTGCAAACCCATTTCATTGGAGATCTTGTGATGGAGTTGAGGCAACCCATATATCATCACAAATTGAGGGATTTTTTCCCCGAAAAGGGAAATTTCGATGGTATATTGTCCCTCCCATTCTGTCCCGAGCATAACAGTGGAAGAAAAGGAGGAGAGGGGTGGAGGGCAACTGAAACCGAAACGGGTGTTTTAAGCATGCCTTTGCTTAGTGCATCTTGGCTAAAATAAACTGTCTCTGTGGCATAGTAGCCGAATTATCAACCCGCGGGGAGGGAGCGTGCATCAAATAGTCAGCTGTCTTGCATTGTGCGGCTGTTACTGCGTTAAAAAATGGTTTTACGCTGTCAAAAGGTCGTTCCTGTTTCAGTGCAAAGTGTTTGATTTCATGACGAATAGGGAAACTGTACATAGTGAAAGCAGAGCCTTAATATTTAACGTTATTGAATTTTTGGAGGGAAGTTAGGTACAAAGCCTGTAGCAACTGCAGTAATACATGATACAGCGGAAGAGAAGGAAAATTCTGAAGTATGATTACGAAGCAAGGCAGTGTGAACTTAGTACTGTTATTTGCTTTAACATTTATTATTCTCTTGATTTTGCTTGATTTGCTTGGTTGGTCAGTCTGTCATTAGAAATAAACAACAGCTAGATAGATTACAACTGATTTCCTCCATGTGGTAGTTGGATCGGCTTCTTTCGGATTCTTACGCCAATGTTATTATTCTCCTTGTTCATTAATATCAGCAGAGCGGGGGAGAAAGTTTTTACGAAATAATTGTGCAAATCGACAATAGTATTGATATTGTAGATCAGTATTTCTATGTTTTGAGTAATTTTGTCAGGTTATCAAATGCTGAATTACATACTGCACAACCACATCGCTCTTCTCGTGATTGGCTGCATAATTTCCGAAATATTTGAAATTTGTAAAAAAACTCTGTGTTAAAAAAATCATGAAATAGAACTCTGTCATAGACTCATTTTCAGTGAAAGGTGATCAAAACTTGTATTGCCAATATATTAAGCATCATTATGTATGCAAAAACGAGTGTGAGTATTTCACAGGAGTGGTATAACACTTCTGGACGCGAGACTGGAGTGCACTCCATGAGCCACCACTGGGTCAGGGTAACGGTCATCTTCAATTGCACCAACATGAAAGGTGCCATGAACATAGCGAGTCACGAAACTCTGGATTAACCCTAGGAGTGTAGCTAGCCTCAAAGCAAGTGCCTAAACGTCATACAGATGGAAGTGCGTGATTGGTTACCTCTTTTGAGAAGGCATGGTTGGTGTGGTTTTACACGTGGTGTGGTAGGAAAGAAGCAAATGATCATGGAAGTAACAGAACATAGGTATCCTAAACAGTGACAAGCAATGGGCACGAGCAAAAATGGGGGAAAACATATTTAACGTGAATAAATGTTGTGTGTTAGTGCAGTTTGCAATCGTAGTAAGTAGTGTTACAGTTATATTTGAAGTAGATTTCAATATACATACACACATGTATCTCCACGTAGCATTTGTGATTGCTTTATAGCTAATGTTTACATTGCTACGGGTTTCAAGATGTATGTTTGTGTATTGCACATGCAATTTTACACTCTCTTTACTGCAGAATGTGCACAGTAAACATCTCCCAAAGTGTATATATAGTAACATACTACATATTTCTCGCCTTTTATATACATAGTTTGAGTCTATTACTTCCTTTTTAATATTTATTTAGTTTTGAAATTCTGAAGTGACACATTACCGGTTGCAAATGGCAGCCATTACTGCACTGTGCGAGGGATTACTCAGCGTTTACTCGCTGATCTCCGAGAGTAAAGTTGACTCACCTTTTACTCCCAATTTACCTGTCGTTTCCGTTGGTGCAACAAATAATCAGCCGATTCGTGGGTTAACTCCGATTTTACTCTTACTCGCGAGTAAATCGACATTGGTGCAAATGGGCATCACAGTTGAATTTCTAAATTATAGTAATACAACTCATTATGACCTGACAAATACACCAATCACCAAGAAAAGGTTCTAGTTTATTTTCTTTCTTTATTCCTTTGTACAGAGCATTCCCTGACATTCGCTACGAAACTCTGCGGCAAGCAGCCCGGCATCAGCGCTTGTCTTTCCAGGTGAACGGGTTCGCAACAGTCGCACGCTACAGTCTGTTTTCTTTTTGCTCTCCCTGCCTTCGCTCTCTTTCACTTTCTGTTGACGTTGCAGACTGACGCCAGTATAATCCTCCCTTGAAAGTTGTGTTGTGTCGTGTCCGTGTGTTGAAGATTGTGGCTTAATATGGCACCACAAAAGTTTACATTACAACAAAGGATTTATCTTGTCGAGTGTTACTTCGGAAAGAGGAATTGTGGAGAAGTGCGACGACATTATGCAACGAAATTTCCTGGTGTTCCCATTCCACATAGGACCACTATATTAAACCTCGTAAAAAAGTTCAGAGTAATAGGGTCAGTTCTGAATAAAAGTGGAAAGAAAAACCCACGTGTACTTACTGAGGAAAAACTCGATGAGATAGGACAAAGGTTAGAACGGTCTCCTCGGAAATCTATCCGCCGCCTCTCACAAGAAACGGGTGTTTCAAAAACCACAGCATTTAGAGCCGCTAAAATTCTTAAATATAAAAATAAAAAATAAAGTATACAAAGACAGTCCACACACCATCCGCGAGTTAAAAGAGAGTATTGTACGAGAAATCGGGAGAATTACAGTAGATGAACTTGCACGTGTAAATGCCAATTTCTTTCGGAGATGCCAGGAATGTGTTCCATCAGAGGGACATCATTTTCAACACCTTCTGTAGTCAAGGTTAGTACACAATATGAAAACTGTAATTTTAATAGCCGACTCTAGCAAATGTTGCGGACCCCGTTCACCGGGAAATACAAACACTGACGCCGGGCCGCTTCCCGCCGAGTCTCATAGCGAATGTCAGGGAATGCTCTGTAGTTAAACATAGATTAAATGCCCATTTTATGGTTAGTGCATATTTTGCCTTTCTTGTACATTTTACTTACTTCCACAAGTAAGTATGGCTTTGGTTTTATGTGCATTATAATGGAAAAGTAATTTCCGACCATGCATACAGGAAGCAGCTAATTCAATTCAATGCTACATGAAATAACACTAGTTTATATTAGTCCCAGTGAACTTACTATTTTCAAGTATTGTCCATTTCGGGAGTCAGACATTTTGGTGTCACATACTTGGGCGCCAGGACATTTTGGTGGAAGAAACATATAACTTTGTGTACAGAAACAAATTAATGTTCTTTGGAATTGATTGCTCTTTATTAAGTTCCTTACATACAAGCAATGCTACATGGAAAATTATGGCGACACCTCGTAAGTAGCGAATGATGTTTGTCCTATCATATGCAGCCAGAAGTGTATCAAATCGAACACAACAGTTTTTGTACTTCTCTCTGGGCCAATTTTGCCAGTACACTTTACCATTTCTGGTTTTAAGTATGAAAATCCAATATGAATCAGTTTCTTCCAATCATCAGAGCTATTCACTAACGAAGCCATTTTCTAAGTGAAGAAGTAACTCAGATTCAGAATTTATAGTCACTGAAAAGTGAAAGTGAATGCCAGAGGTTAGAGGTAAAAGGGTAAGAAGAAGAAAAAGAACAAAAAGTAAAAGGGTGCATAAAGAGAAAGGCACTGAATGTTAAACATCAAAATGCCCAGACACCAAAATTAACTAGCACCAAAAAGTCCTAGACCTGTCCATTTCCTGTGAAGCAGAGATAACTTTATCACAATATATGAACATTTTAAGGGCGATGGGGTATAGTTTTCTTCATGAAGTGCAAAGTTCCAAACGAGAGGGAGATAGATCTTTGTGACCTAGTGGTTCAAATTACATATGGATGCTTGTACAAGGTCAACGTGCCGGAAAAGTGGTCAGGGTGGGAGTGGGGACATTGGTCTTGCCCAATACAGACACATTGCGCACTCATAGCAGCCATAGCTTGATCAGGGGCGAAGAGAAATGGAAGTGTTGAAGCAGCACGTTTGGCGTTGTCTGCTTTATGACTTTAAGGTGGACTTGTCTGGAGCAGAATCAAGTCGCCGAATATGTCGAGCCTTTGGGGATAATGCTGTGTATGAACGCACCAATAGGAATTGGTTCCAGAAGTTCAGGTTGGGAGATCTGTCACTCTGTGATGAACACAGCAGTGACCGACCACAAGTCCTGGATGATGAGGCCCTGAAGGCAGCCATACAGGAGGACAGCAGCCTAAGGTGTGGTGAGCTTGCCAACCACTTCCAGGTTTCCGATAAAACAGCCAGACTGCACCTGCATCACGTAGGAAAGACGTTCAAGTTGAGCAAGAGGGTACCTCATACACTGTCAGAAGGCAAGAAGCAACAACGAGTGACAGCCTGTTTCTCGTTGCTTTCTTGGCACAGCAACACACCCATATTCGGTCGAGTGCTCACCAGTTACGAAAAGTGGGTCCTATATGACACTCCCAAGTGTGCCCGACATTGGTTGTCAACACGGGACTTTGTGCCTCACGCCACAAGACCACCTTCACACCCATGCAAGATCATGCTCTGTATGGTGGACTAGTCGCCAAGTGGTGCACTATGAGCTGCTACCAATGAGCCAAACCATCACTGGGGACCTCTACTCGCAGCAGTTGCAACGTGCGCAACAGGCTCTGAAGCATAAGGGGCCAGCATTGGTTAACCGCAAGTGTGTCTGCTTCTTCATGACAATGCCAAGCTGCATGTGGTGCAGATGGCCAAGGATACCATACAGTGACTTGGCTGGGAGATACTGTGCCATCCACTGTACTTCCCAGACCTTGAGCCAGCAGATTATCACCTTTTCCATTCCCTGGACAACCACCTTCGTGGGAAATCCTTCACAAATGAGGCAGACTTGTGGCAAGCACTCACGGACTTCTTTTCGTCCAAGACCCCAAGATTTATCGCCAGGGCACTGCACAGCTGGAGGCATGTTGACAAAAGGTGCTGGATGCCGATGGGGATTACTTTGAGGACAAACAGTATGTGACATTCTTTGCATACCTTTATGTTTCTCATGATCAAAAACGGCAAGAACTTTATTGGTTACCTTGTAGAAGAGTTACTCTTTTAAGTACTCTAGGAACTTGTTACTTAATAAATTGCACAAAGCATATGAACAAGACAAAAGTTTGAAGAATACCGACTGTTAGAAAAAATACCATAACATTGCTATATTACTGAAAACTTAGATGAAGAGGAGAAATTTTCATTGATGGGAGTTGAAACATATAAGCCTTACTTAACTTAATAATCAAATTCAATATTCACTTACAACTGCAACATGAGGAAAACTCCATAACCTAAAACTCACAGATGCGTTATGCAAAACTGTACCTCATCCCCTTAACAGATATTAGAATAACGTTTATTATGGAAAATTTAGAAAAATATCCAGTAATCAACCGCAATGTTATTACTGTAAATTTCCAAGTGTGTAACTGACAAAGGATATTCGAATAACAACTTCATGTTCACTTCCTTCCTTCATTAAAGCATCATTTTAGATGATTACTTTAATCATTTATGGTGCCTACTTGGCCTCCCTAATTCAGAGGTTATCCAGATATCGGATAATTTTCTACTCGTATTTCAAATAATATCTGGATATACAGATTATTGTAATTATCCAAAATGTCCCGAAATCTGAATCTGTGTATTATCCGGACAGTTTTATTGTATATCCATTTTACAAAAAATTATTTTAGTTGTCATATTATCCAGATGTCCATACTATACAGATATTCACATTATCTGTTGCATCCGAAATGGGTATGGGATCATTTGAAATCTGGATACGTATCGGTTATCCAAATTTTGTGGCCATTCCTAGTACCTACAGACACAAGCTACATTACAACCACGTCTCTCAATAGCAACTTATACTTTCCTCGTGGTTCTGAAGAATATTTTAAATACTCCTTTATATTTTGACAAGGGAAAGCCACCTGCTAGAATGTTCCAGAACAACTTTCTAATAGTCTGGAGCAGAGTAATGTTTGTGTGTGTATATATATATATATCATCCTGTTTTGTACCTTGTTACATTTGTACTTGGTGCAGAGTCTGAAGAAGACCTTGCTAGAAGGTTGAAACGTTACGTTTATGTTTTATAATAAAATAAATTTCTGCTTTGGTCAGCATATTCAGTTTTTCATATCATGGAAACAAGGCTTAATGGTATTATAATCCTTTATATTATGATAAATTACTGTTGTGGTCAAGACATGTCTGACTTTTTAATTTTTAACTTGCATATCACAGGTCTACCTTCTTTTTCTGCATTTCAGGTGATAAGACACTCCAACAATACCAGTCTTGTAGAAGGAAAAATATATAAACAGAGTGCTTACAATGAAAGCAGATACAGATATTGGTACACTGTATAACCTACTTAATACGTAACAACATATTTTTGCTGAAGTAAGAAAACTCTGAATTAGCTGTTATAAAAAAAAAAAGAGTATAAAACTGAACAGAAAAAAATAACTTTCCCCATTTTTTTTTTCTCTATTGAGAGTATTGAATATTAAAACAGGAACATAAATTAAGAGTACTTGAAAATAAAATCCTTAGAAAAATATTTGGACCCAAAAGGTATTAGGTGAAGGTTACATAATTTAAAACGGCATAATTTGTATTTGTGTCCAGATATTATTAGAATAATTAAATCAAGACAACATAGATGGGCAGGCCATGTGGTACGAATGGGAGAGGAAAGAAGTTGGGAAACCTGATGGTAAGAGACCTGTTGGAAGGCAAAGACAAAGATGGAGGGATAATGTTGAAATCGACCTAAAATAAATCGGTAAGGATGGAAAAGATTGGATTGATCTTGCCCAGGATAGGGATAGATGGAAGGCTTGTGTTGCTGCAGCCATAAACATAAACCTTCAGGTTTAAGAAGGCTAGAGAGTTAGTTATTGAGAGTATTGTTCATTATGACACTACGTTAGCTTAACTGGAGGGTGGATTCAGCTTAGCTTTCTAAATGCTGTGAGAAAAATAACTAATCTTGTTGAGTAGTTGAAGTTCATTAAAATATTTTCACCAAATTCTTCTAACATGTTTCACAACAGATGCAATCCCTTTTTACTGTAAAAACTAAATATGTGTTACGGATTCTTAGAACTTTTAACAACTGTTATTTTTTAAAAGAGATTTACCTACGTTTCGGAGGCTGAATGTGCCCCCGTCTTCAGGGTAGCATGTAGTCTGTTAGGTCACATAAATGGTTGCCTAGGAGGATTATTCTTGGTGGCCTAGGCTCCACCACATCTGTCGGTCACAAGGACCTCTATATACAAAATAATTGCCCGTTAGGTTTCCACCTTGATCTCCGGGGACTGGACCGCCCCGGATTGCATGAAGCCTTGATCGTGACCTTGACGTGGTCATCTGACAAGTGGAGCCTGGGCCACTCATAATCTTACCTGGCAATTATTTTGTATATAGAGGTCCTTGTGACTGACAGACACGGTGGAGCCTAGGCCACCAAGAATAATCCTCCTAGGCAACCATTTATGTGACCTAACAGACTACACGCTACCCTGAAGACAGAGGCAGATTCAGCCTCCGAAACGTAGGTAAATCTCTTTTAAAAAATAACAGTGGTTAAAAGTCCAAAAAACTAGAATGAATAAATCACCACTGATTAGCTACAAAGAAGGATTCTCAGAACTTTCTAAAAAAAAAGTTTCTGTTATATCTCTTTGGGGATTCATTAGTGTAAAGAGAGAACTTTCATATTTCTATTTAATACAAAGTTGCCCATCGCAGTTGAATAATTAGTGGTCCTGCGTTTATGCATGGTGGGAGCTACAAAATTTTAGTGGTGAGTCAGCAATGTAAACCAAATTAGAGAGCTCCTAGAAAGGAAATATTCGGCTCCCATCTGGAAGATACGACTGTTTGATGACCATGGATCACCCAACAAAATCCTACTATGAAGGCCTTGGTTCTCGAAGGGCTCTTGTGGAACAGAGTATTTTTTTTAGTAATAATAAATAATTAATAATAAAAATATGTTGGAAGAAAAGAAGGTTAACTCTTGCCTTTTGTGCCTGTGGTCGTGTACCCAATGAGAGTTTCCAAATTTTTTGTTGATCCAGCATCGTGAGGATAATTGGGAACTTACTTGAAAGTAACAGTAGTGGACTCTGGTGTTGAAAGGGCTCTGATGCATGGCACACACAGCTTGCAACAAATGGCAAAACTAAATGATAAAGAGCTCTAAATCTGGTCCTTCTAACCTAACAATTCCTAGTAAGTCTTAAAGCTTCCCTGGTGACGAATGATGAAAAGATTCTCTCGGGCTATCAACCAGGTGAGTTGTGGAAAATATTCTAAGCATTTGATAGCTGATATCATCTCATCTTCAGGGTAGAAGTGACTTTAGTAGATGAAGTGATAGTGATGTTACAGGGTGGCCATCCTAGGACCATGAAAAAATTCAAGTATAATTCTCGGTTTTAAAGGCAAAATTTCCAAAAATTCAATGGTTCAAGAAGATTTTTCTCTATTTCATCCTTTTCCATTACAGCCTCTCACTCCCCCCCCCCAATACAGTATATTAACAATATAAAGGGTACTTGTGATTCCAATGTATCCAAAAATTTTGATTCAATTCAATTAGACGGTATACTCTATGTGATCAGAAGTATCCGGACACCCACCTGAAAATAAGGTAAAAGTTTTGGCAACCCTCCATCAGGAACTGGCAGTCAATATAGTGTTGGCCCACCCTTAGCCTTGATGACAGCGTTCACTCTCACAGGCATACTTTCAATCAGGTGCCGGAAGGTTACCTGAGGAATGGCAGCCGATTCCTGGCAGAGCGCCAAAATGAGAAGAGGTATTGATGTGGATCGGTGTGGTCTAGCATGAAGTCTGCATTCCAAAACATCCCAGAGATGATCTATGGGTTTCAAATCAGGACTCTGCGCAGGCCAGTCCATTAGTGGGACGTTGTTGTCATCAAATCACTCCCCCACAAGCCCTGCAGTATGGATGGGTGGTCGGTCGTGTTGAAAGACACAATGGTCATCCTCGAACTGGTCTTCGACTGCAGGCAGCATGAAAGCTGTTAAAATGTCAGTGTAAGCTTGGGCCATGGTGGCATTGCCATGTAAACCAACAAGGGGGGGCCAAGCCCCCTCCAGGAGAAACATGACCACACTGTAACCCCGCCACCTCCAAATTTCACTGTCTGCACTATACAGGCTGGTAGATGTCGTTCACCAGGCATTCGCCACACCCACACCCTACCATCGGATCGCCACATTGTGTACCGTGATTCATCACTCCACACAACGGTTTTCCACTGTTCTATGGTCCAGTTTCGATGCTCCTTGCACCACACGAGGTGGCGTTTGGCATTTGTCTGCATGATGTTTGACTTATGGGCAGCTGCTGGGTCATGGAAACCTTGCGTCAAACAGTAATGGTGCTTGGAGTAGATCCTGATGCAGTTTGCAATTCCTGTGTGATGGTGGCGATGTATGATTGACGATAATGCTGTACGACCCTCTTCAACACTCGATGGTCTCTGGAGGTTAACACTGGAGGTTAACATGGGAGGTTGGCCTGCACGCTTTTGGGTTGTACACATCCATTCACTATAACATCGGAAACAATGGACAGAGGGATGTTTAGGAGGGTGAAAATCTCCCACACATACTTGCTACACAAGTGGGACCCTCTTCAACACTCGATGGTCTCTGGAGGTTAACATGGGAGGGTAACATGGGAGGTTGGCCTGCACGCTTTTGGGTTGTACACATCCATTCACTATAACATCGGAAACAATGGACAGAGGGATGTTTAGGAGGGTGAAAATCTCCCACACATACTTGCTACACAAGTGGGACCCAACCAACTGACCACGTTGAAAGTCTGCGAGTTCCTCACACCATCCCATACTGCTGTCTCACACTGTCTGCAGACTACTGAGTTCACTGACTATGTGTTCCACGCGGTAGATGGCAGTACTGTGTCGCCTTCTATGATAAACACACATTTCGCGGTGTGTCCGGATACTCTTGATCACATAGAGTATATATAATTAATTAATTTAAGGTGTGGAGTTTACAGTTGCCACCTGACAGACTCTGACTCGAAATGCATCTACAAACACAGGTCACAAATATTACAGGAGATATTAATTTATGAAAATGCCAATTGTATGAGAATTTCAAACTCAAATTTACCTAATCAAATTCAAGATATCTTATCTTGCAATAATCTTCCGTCTGCCAGATAGATTATTGTGCTGCAAAGGACACTAACAAAGCAAACAGAGTGAAAGAATTTTGATTCATTTTTCACGTAGCTTTCTTTTCTTTCCCTTCCTTGATAAAAACAAAAACTAAACTCTCAAAAATTTATCTCAGGGCATTTATAAATAAAGTAAACTCAATGTGATTTGGATTAATAAAAGTTGCAATTTTTCACGTCTAGGGAGAAAAATTTATGTAGAATTCACGCATAATTCCCGGTGAGTAGCCTGATAAGTAATGTAATTAAAATAGCAAATACCAAGGCTTTTTATCTGTTCAATTTTTCAGTTATCAACATCATGATCTTCAACATGAACATCATTAGATTATCATACTGACAACAAAATGTGCCTTACCTTATAAAGGCAAAGGCAGCCCTGTACACATGCACATGTGCCATGAAGGCATACGGCGTGATATGGAGGTAGAGCTCCACATCTTCATTTCGGCCATAGTTGGGATGTTGTGATCAGCATCATTCCTGGCCACCTTTATCCCCCAGGATGGCTGAGTACCTTGGCTAATGCTATATTTATTATATTTTGCAATGATGGTAATGTTTACATTCACTGTTAAAGCGTATAGTTTAACGTTCAAGAGTAATGCTCACCTTTGCTATCTGAAGGAGCACTATGGAGTGTTTGATGGACTCTAACATATCCTGCAAAGAAACAAGTACCGTTAAAATAGGTTTACCACATGTTACAATGGAAATGAAAGAAATGTCTGTTTTGGTTATTTTAAGTTGCTTCTGATACCCTGTCCTATCTATCTCTGGCATGGGTGGAGTTTGAGCTTTTGCTTTGGGGTCCAGACTCTGGGAGAAGCATATGATGTACCTGAGGGTTGTTGAATATCCCCTAGCTTATAACGGGTCTGGAGACATTTCCCCCGGAAATTACAAAGCAACAACTTAAAAACACTGACTTCTAGGCATTTTAGATTTGAAAATGTTAAATTTCCTCGCTTAAGTAAACAAATATCAATTAGTATATTGGTTGTCAGTTTTAAAAGAAGCAAAACAGTACGATTATTGCATTTTGCACTTCATTACATTTTTATTGATACAATACTCGTATTATTTTAAAAAAGTTACGGTACAATAGTAAGCTTCAGAAATTTTAGAAAAATTAAATTGAAAAGTTCTTTTGATGCCTCATCAGTAACTGTTGACTCAACACAAAGTCAATTTACATTTTTTTCTTCAAACTGTACACATCAATGAAATCGTCTACGTCCCGCTATTGCGGCGCAATTACCGCATATGATATCATGCCAAACGTCAAGATTTGCGGTATGGCTTCATAACAAAACTGAACTTAATCAGGTGTTATTTTTTTTAAGTTGGGGGGGTGGGGTGGCAGGCCACCTCTGGCAACTCCAGAACTCCACCTATGATTGGAGCAGGCGAACGAAAACAAGTCTCTGATGCAAGATGGCTCCACCAATGAACATGTGAGACGAAACGGGATTGTGTGGAGGAGGAAAGCGACTGCAATTACCAGCCTTCACAGCAGCGTGTGCGCCCTTCAGGGCTGAAAAAAACAGTTGTTTTTTTTTAAAAAAATGTTTTTTTTTGGGTTTTGTCGAGCTTTTATAAATAAAATGTGAGTACATGTAATATAATTCACATTTGTAATTGCCGCTTAACCTACCCACTGCACTTTGCCACCCGGCACACCAACTAGCAGAACACATCAAACTGCTAAACCATAGTAATGTTTATTTTTTATCCTTTATTCTCTGGTTATCTCTGTGCCTCTGTGGATAGCAAGTTTGTATGTTTCAATTGATATTAGCAGATGTTGCAATAATGGATAGATTACGATATAAGATACATGATTGATTGATTCGGTGTTATAAGTCCACTTTATGCACGGTAAGGCTAATCGCGACTGGAACTACAGTTTAAAGTGGTATCCAAACCACTATGTGCCTCCACCGGGTATCGAACTAGGACCCATTGATTGCAAGGTGACGACGCTACCACTGCGCAGTCGGGGAGGCCTTGATATAAGATAAATTACGACTTTTGTCAGAAGCATCAAGAGATCAATTGCAGGTGTGTACTATTATCTTCAGTCACAAGCATAATAAAATAGCGATAGCATAGATAGTATACATAGTATTCTCCGATTGTAGATTTTTTTTTTCAAGAAATATGCTGTTATGTAGAACGTAATGGTTGTGTTATTGTAATAATGTAGTAATCATGCAATTCTATGCTATTTGGTATACAAACTGCAGTAACGAATGTATTCAATATTGAGCAAACATAAATACGTTGCTGTTCAACATATTAGGTAAATCAAAAACTAAAGGCAATTTTGTGTTTTCGCAGGAATAAACGAAGACTGGGTGTGTGTGACGTCACCACGTGTTTACTTGGAGTGACGTGGAAGTAGGAGTATCCATCACTGCCCCATTCAGTCGAGTGTCGCGGAGCAAAAAGGTCACACGTATGGACGCACCACTCCACGAATGCACCATCGAGGAACAGCACGTCGCTATGAAGCCGATCCAGTATCTTGGAATGAATTGTGACAGGAGACGAAACATGGGTTCACCACTACAAACCAGAGGGTAAGCGGCAAAGCCTGGAATGGAAACATCTGTTGTACCCTGTACGCAAGAAATTCAAACAACAGCCATCCTGTAGGAAATTGATGATAACGCTGTTTTGGAATGTGATGGAACCGATCTTGGCAGAGTTCCACCCACATCGTGAAACTGTGAATAGTGCAAGTTATTGTGTGGTCCTGCAAGACAAACTGAAACCTGCAATTCGTCACAAGCGACGAGGACTGCTGTCTAAGGGGGTGCTCGTACTCCACGATAATGCCAGGCCTCATACAGCAAAGGCAACAGTAAACACTGTGCACAGGCTTGACTTTGAGTTGCTTCCCCATCCTCCATACAGCCTTGATCTGGCGCCATCAGATTACCACATCTTCTGCCCTTTGAAGGAAGCGCTGTGTGGTCGTCGGTTCAGGTCAGATGACGAGGTCCAGCAGGCGGTGCAGACGTGGCTTCGTGAGCAACCAAAAACCTTCTTCGCGGAGGGGATACAGAAGCTGATTGCACGATACCAAAATTGCATTGCTGTGCAGGGGGCATATGAGGAATAGTAATATGTGTAGTTCTTCTTCTTGTGTAGAAATAAAGATGTTATGTGAAAATTGCCTTTACTTTTTGATTTACCTAATACATATCGGAATCTTTTGTCTAAAGTAGCTGTAGAATCTACAACTTAATATAGGCCTATGTAATTTCTTAATAAAGATTAAACGTTTGTATTGGTGTACTGAGCTCTGATATTTCGTTCTACTTCATTTCAATATTAGAAGTGTTGTGCATTTTAGATACCAAAATTAATCTCGAGTTATAATGACAGTCGCAATCGCATTCTAAGAATCTAAAATGCAACTTCATTAATACACACCTCTATGACGTTCCTTCATTTCAGAAATCATTGAAATACCAAATTTAATGAAAAAACCCACTGGTTGGCGAAACCTAGCAGCCTTGCTCATAGCTGGGACAGGGTATACCTCCCCAAGTCAATTACAAAGCTAGGATGAACAAGGAAATACACAGTGGAATAAAAATATACCCATGCCTTATCCAGATTTTAAACCTAGAACTTCTGCAGTTGTGGGAATTAAAATGGGTGTATACGTACACAAGCAGATAAATAAGGTATGTAGAAACTCTGAAGTTAAATTTCTAGAACATAAAATTGAACATGGAACTCAAATTAAGGTACGTGTGATCTTCTGTACCTTTGCGAGAAAGCAGACACTTTTGTCCTACATGTGAAGAATTTTCTGGTTACAAGTATTTTTATGTTGTTTTCTGCTCACAGAAACGCTGAAGATGGTATGTGAATTATTTCTCCATGTCGAGAGGTTCTGACATCTAATGTTGCCCCCAACTCAGAAGTTATTTTGATCAATTGATAAGGATGAATGTTGATCAAAATTAATATGAAAATTAATCTAATCAAAACATTACTGAGATGGCTCCTTAGTTATGATGAATGTTAATTAATCACAAAATTAACATTATTAACTACCCGCTTTGAACATAATAAAGTGTAATATTGCTACTAATTTTGCTCTTATGATTAATTATTGAAACAAACGGGATGGGATCTCTTGATTAAACTAAGCACACATCAAGTAGTTATCCTTGTTGTGATATTCATTTTGAACAGTTCTTACAGAGTGACTCCAGAAAGTTATGATTATCTAATAAAAATAATAACAATAATAAAGAGTATCCTTACATTCTGAGGACAGACAGTGCTTGAAGACTTGTTTGCCACCGAAAGTACACTGCCCTCCAGAAATTAAGCAACAACAAGAAAATGTGAGGTAAAAGAGAAAACAGTTGGAGAAAAGAGAAGAGTGGTGGGCACGCTGAAAGAAAGCAACGAATGCGTTAAGGAAAACAGGCGAGTCATAAAGTGCGATCATCCTGCCCTTGCACGGATTTCTGGCGAACCAGATATTGGAGTCGAAGACGCGCATGCACGGAAGAGGTGTGTGTCTCTATCTGGAGAGTGCAGAGAGGTCAGCACTATAAGGATGAGGTCCTTGCACGTTATGTGGAACCCTTCGCACGAGTCCACCCTTCGCACGAGAACGAGGTCCGGGCTTCATTCTGCAGGACGATAATGCCCGTCCCCATAGGGCAGGACTAGTCGATCGGTTCTTGGACGAACACCATATTCAACGTATGGTGTGGCCATCCCGTTCCCCGGACCTTAACCCCATTGAACACATGTGGGATGCTCTGGGGAGACGTCTCGCTGGCCTTGTGCCCCCTCCACAAACACAAGACCTTCAATTGTCTCTCTCCCAACAATGGACCCTCATACCTAATGAGTTGGTGGACAACCTTATTGGCAGCATGCGCCGGCGTTGTGAGGCGTGCATTGCTGTGCACGGTGATCATATCCCTTATTAGTGTCAGACAACAGTCACTTTCCGTCTCCAACGTTTACCACCTGTGATGCTCCATGCGTACATTTCATTTATTTTGCCCACGAGTGTACCTTGTTTTGTGTTTCTTCTGTTCTGTAACGCGTGGGACACTTGTTTCTTTTGTTACAAATAAAATATGTACACCCTCCGGCCTTGTGTTTGATTCTATTGGATGATCACCATTTGTTGCTTAATTTATGGAGAGCAGTGTATGATAACGTTCAAACCAGGCTTGTTAAAGGTTCAGGAATTTTAAATAAATTCAATTCCGGTCCATGGGAGAAAATCAGCAAGCGGAAATGGACCCTGGACCCTGCCACTGGCGTATGCAGAAAAGGGCGAGGCTGATGGGGCCACAGCCCCATTCTAAATTTTGAAAAAAAATTAACATTTTCAAATAAAACCAGTGACGCCAGGGATCCTAGATTCGAATCCCGATCTAGGCATGGGTGTTTTGATGTCCCTTCATCAATTTTATCATATCATCACTCACCATCAATTACGCGATTAGCATAAGTGGCAGAAAAGCGAAATAAACCGAATCAATCAATACGAGTGTGTGAAGAAGGCGTGATGTCACTCTCATGCCTACCCTCAATCACGTATGTTGCGTGGATACGAGCCGTGATCACACCTCACTCATATTCACGTTCCTTTTCGTGACAACGTAAACACCTCTTTTGGAGATATCGAGCGGATATCCTGCGAGGTATGCAAAATGCGACACACAAAATTCCTGCAACGCACGCACTTCCAAGTTCTAAGGTATGCAGTAAAGCGTGAATCACACGGAACTGGATATCCAGTAGGAATGCTCTAGTTGACGCTGGACTGGCTACCCATTTGCTAGTTTTCGCCTCACACGGTACTTGTTTCACCGTACTTGTCGATAGTCTTTCGTTCCCATAATGGCGGCCGTGCGAGATGTAAACAACGTATCACTTCACAATTTTAAAATACGATAACTATCCAACCGAGAGGAATATCGCTTCGTATTAAATGGTTTTAGGTGGAGGTGAATGGCGCTGATAAAATACATACTTTACATCGTTTACTATACACGTATGGAGGAATATTTTAGCTTTTTCAATTGTAAACACCGTGCACTCACCATAGACGGCACACGACATGCCTTTCGTGCTGTATGCACTCGGAAACCACAGACAAAAAACGCTTCTTTGTAAACTCACAGATTACCTTCACATGGCCAAACTTTGCTGATTGGCTGTTCCACAGAATCTAGTCGAAGAAAGTTACTAGCAATTAAAACATGTTCTATTCCTCAAAACCAGTCAAGCAGTCAGCCAGGCGCCCATGATTTCTACCTAGAAAGTCAGTTCAGCACCAACTAGGGCATTCCTACTAGAAATCCAGTTCCGTGTGATGGGGGCTTAACTTAAAATGCCGCCAACTCTACCCGTAAACATGTCATTACTCTTCTCCTGCAGCCCCCCCCCCTCTCCTTCGTTGACGTAGTGTGAGTACGAGCGATGAACACGTTCACCAGTCGCCTGGTTCCTTGCATCGATATCCCGACCCCTTCAACTCCAGGAAAACAAACGACTGGGCCTAGAAGTTTGTCACGGAGTTTTAGATTTCACGCCGTCCACTGATTGCAATTTAGTTCACTTGCATAGTTTTCTTCCGCCCTGTGTTATCGCAACAATGCAACCAACGAAATAGTTGAGTAAACAAATACAAAATATTCAATAGCCTACCAAATGATATAAAGGAGAAAATATGAAAAGGTTAAAAGAACAAATTGAAGAACAATTATTACAGAAGGAATATTGGTACTACTTTACTATAGGGGTGCAACCTATAAAATAATTAAATCAAGACGACTTAGGTGGGCAGGCTATGTAAACGAATGGGAGAGGAAAGAAGAGATTACAGGATTCTTGTTGGGAAATCTCATGGTAAGAGACCTGTTGGAAGGCCACGACGAAGATGAAAGGATAACGTTGAGATGGACCAAAAAGAAATCAGTAAGGATGGAAAAGATTGAATTGATCTTGCCCAGGATAGGGACAGATGGAAGGCTTGTGTTGCTGCAGCCATAAACTTTCGCGTTTAAGAAGGCTAGAGTTAGTTAGTTAGGCTATTCTGACTGCCTAGTGCTTGATAATACCGACTTGTGATCAACATATCTGGTTAGATTCCCCTCTCCACAAGTGGGCCTCACAAGGGCGTACGCCAACCTTTTTTGATGTACGAACCGTACACCAGCTCAAATTTCAATGTTGTTCCAGCGCCATCGCTTGCAACAGACCAACAATAACATTTCAGATTTAAATTGCACGTTATATGATAATTAGGAACAAAACCATGTTGTTATACATGGAAACAAGTTTTGAAACTCTTTCAGTTTATTCTGGATCCCACTTTAAAATATAGGTCCAGTCCCAATTAGCCTTACTGTGCATAAAGTGGACTTAAAACACCCAATCAATTAATCTTAGTTTATACCCTTTGCTAAAGAGTAACCGGCCTCCCCGATGGCATAGTGGTAACGTCTTCACCTTGAAAACAAGGGGTCCCAGGTTCTATACTTGGTGAAGGCACAGTGCACAGTGGTTCGGATCCCACTATAACTGTAGGTCCAGTCCCAATTAGCCCGTGTACAAAGTGGACTTAAAACAACAACTCAACCAATTTAACTGAAGAGCACCCTTGCAAGGTATGTTGCCATTTCATCTTTATCGTTATGTGGGTTGTCTATAAGTAAGGGGTGTAACTCGTATAAACATTACCACGTTTTGATGATTCCAAAACACTAAATCTCTCCCGAGTGTACAAAAAACAGATAAGTAACATTCAGCATAAGTTGCATAAATGCAATATTTATATATTTTACTAGCTAATTACCCGGCGTTGCCCGGGTATTTATTTATCCCAATGTTGTATTAGACCAGAAAACAATAAATTCTAACTATAGTGTGAAATGTAACTAATTTTAAATGTGATCGTGAATGTCAACAATTAGATTTGCGACTCCGAAAACTATGGATTCGACACTAATCTAGGTCACTTGTGGCATTTTATTTTTCACCCCCCATGCCGGTACGTGATGAAGTTGAACCGCATTGGGAGTATCACGAAAACTATGGATTCCATTCGCAACACAGCCTGAATGTTAGACAACCCGAGAAACACTATTGTTGTGTGGATTGCATAGAGTCACGGATGTCTGTTTGTGCGGAATTTAATATCGGTGGTTCTCGATTATTTTTACGTCACCCCTTCCCACCCACACCTAGGAGTGCCAGGGGTGTCTTATCGTCCAGTATTTATTTCCAGATTGTAAGTGATACGTGTACCAAGTTTGGTTGAAATTGCTCCAGGCGTTCGAGAGTTATGCCGGAACAAACAAATATACACACCCATATACATCCATTTTTATATATATACAGATTATGTGACGCCTTTTATCCACCTGTACATGTCATGCGAAACGAGGTAATGATGAAAAGAGAATAAAAGAACAAACTTACCCGGGACTCAAACCGAGGATCGTTGGCTTTCAAAGAGCGTTAACCTACAAAAAGGTATCACTACTTCCTAGCGAAACTATCTGGGGATATGCACGCATTTGTTCATGTTACTTCGGATTCCTTACATTAATCCTGACGATATAAATTATGAACTGATGGCATATATAGGAAAGAACATCCATTAACATCGAACGAGATTGCGAGCGGATAAGGTGACGGACTCGCATTTGGGATATCGCTAGTTCAAAACTCGCGACTGGCTATATTGACTTATTTCTCCCTCGTTTGGGAGTGTTGGGATGGTACCTTTAACAGACTTTCCATCGTCCCTTTGATTCCACCCGTCCTTGCACTTACACGTAGTGACTAACCCAATGGAACAAATCTAGGGTGTTTGGAAAAAGTCACAAACTGCGATTTTCTGTTGTTTTCATTTATATGAAATATTATATTTTTATGTTGGAAATGTGTAAAGATTCTAAACAGTGATGACGCAACGTCTGTAATGTTTACTATTAAAATAATAAACATAACAGCCTGCTGTAAAATTGCATTCTTTGACATAAGTGATTTTCCCCGAACACCCTTAAACAAGCGACGTCAACTATTTCACCCATCGCAAAACGACGACTAATGTCACGTCTGGGAATCGAGCCGATATGCGCTACACTAACCACCACACCATAAATAAAGATTATGATTATATTGTAGTAATAGTAGTAGAGTATCAGCAATATTTTCGTTGGCCCATGTTCGTAAACGTTAAACAAATTGAACATATTTGTCATTGTTTTTAATATTGCGAATGTAGTATCACATGTGTATGGGCAGTGTAAAAAATATTTTTTTATGTTCTTACTGTTATAAACCTGATATAAAGGTGAACGGTAAAGTTCCCCGTGCATATAGCACCGTGCCGTGAAAGAATACTTAGGGGATGTGGGGGTAGGGCGCCACACATTCTCGATCTCGACCATTTTGTAGGTGGTGTGATCAGCAGCACGCTCCGGCCGCCTGTACCCCAGGTGGCGTGTCCAGGATTTACGAAAGGGAGGGGTTATGTACACTTTTTCTCGTATTTCGCCATCTTTTCCTATCTTTGATGTTCTCTTTTAGGAGTACTGAGCCAAATGGGGAAGTTATGACCCCCACCAACCCCCTTGGGCACGCCACACTGCCTGGTACCCATTGATTTGAGGCTGGATGGGCCTTTATGCGAGGACAAGGCAGGAAAAATTTCGACTCACCCCGGGAATCGAACCTGGGTCTCCCGCGTGGCAGCCAGACGCCTTACCGACTACACAACCGTAGCTGTACTTGCTATTAAAAGAATAAATATAAATGCCTACTGTAATATTGCATTTTCCGAACACCACACAAATAAGCGATGTCAATTATTTGAACGACCGCAAGACAACTATTAACAAATATCAATGTCACATGTGGGATTCGAACCAAGAACCACGGAGGTCGATACGATACGCTGACACACACTATTAAAATCTAACAATAATGCCTTGCTACTTACGAGAACCACACCACCGCATCGCACAATCGCCTGAGTACGTTGCGTAGTTCTACGTCACTATCGCCACCCCGTGGAGCACAACAAGGGAAGATTTACGCCTAGCGATGCAGAGAGCATTCCTGCAGTCGAAGGTAGCCAGCCAGCCCCCTGACGGTCCTACCGCAGTGTAGCTGCACGTGGCTCGCGACCAGTGTTGCCACAATCTGAGAGCACGATTTCCCTCTCCAAGAGGAAAAAAATCCCCTTTTGGATTATTTCTTCCCTTCACCTACACAAACAAAATAAGCCGCGGTGGCTCAGTCGGTAACGCGTCTGACTACCATGCTAAAGGTCCTGGGTCCGATCTTGGCCGGTCCAACGTCGAATGACACAGGTACCTGGGAGATAAAGGCGGTCAGGGGCGTGATGCTGATCACATCACCCCCACTCACGACCGGATGAAGAAAGAGTGGGGCTTGGGTTGGATTGAGTTGTTATTTTAAGTCTACTCTGTGCACAGTAAGGCTAATCGGGACTGGACCTACAGTTTAAAGTGGTATCCGAACCACTATGTGCCTCCACAGGGTATCGAACCCGGGACCCCTTGATTACAAGGCAACGACCCTACCACTGCGCCATCGGGGAGAAAGTGTGGGGCGTTACCCCCACACCCCCTATACGCCTTCTTGGCGTGGTGCTAAGCACAGGGGAGCACTTTACCTTTTAATTATTATTATTTTGTTACACGTACACGTTACGCACACACGATTGCGCTGACACACCCACACAAACTACTATTTTAGCCTTACAATAATGGTAATACCTTCGGAGAATCACAACCCCGCACAGCACAATCGCTAAACAATTATTATTATTAGTAGCAGCAGCAACACTGGTGGAAATATTTCCGTTGGTCCATGTTCGTATTAATAAAAAATGTTACACAAATGTTTCGCATACATGTCAGCTTCATCGCTTCTGGTCAGGAATCCATTATATCAGGGGACCCCAAACTTTTTCGTTTCACGGCGCCCATAGGGTTTAAGAGTTTTCCGCGGTGCCCAAGTCAGGATGTAGGCTTATCTAACACTTGCAGTGCTCAGTTAGTGTGATTAGGTTGCTTGCCTTAAGTTAAAAAATAAACACATATTTCAAATTCAGAAACATTTTACACGTAAAAAGTACTAAATAAGCACATATTTGGAAGGATCATATCATTTGAGTGAAAATATTGGAACATTTCGCGGCCAGGCACGGCGCACACTTTGGGGGAACCCCTGCATTAAATCGTCAATCCTAATCGTTACAATTATCCGAAGATACAGAAAAGCGACATGCACATATATAAATAGATATAGGCGTATATTGAAAGAAGTAGAAATAAAAAGAAACACACAAAAAAGTAGGCGTATAGGGGCTGTGGAGTTGGGGCTCCACACTTTCTTGATCACGGCCGCCGAAGATGGTGGTCAGCACCACGGGTGGGCGCCGAAGTCGCTTGACCAGCTGGAAAAAATCCCCGTTCTCCCCCGCCAGGGATTGAACACGGGTCTCTTGCATGATAGTCAGACGTCCTAACGACTGAGTTACCACGGCACATGTAAAAAAAATGTGGACATGAAACTAGAACTTAACTGCAATAATGTAGAGTAAGATGTCTTAAAATTTCCCTGAATTTGTTATATTTTAAATCGAATTGCCCTTTAGGGGAATTTCCCTCCATGTGGCAACACTGCTCGGGACTCCAGCCACAGCGGCCGCCCTGCGCGCAACCGTCTCTTCTAGGACACTCTTTCCCCGAGTCAATACTTCCCATTTAATTTTTATCAAAAATAGACTCGAAACTTTTAATATTCGGCCGTATCAATATACGCGATCGATACTGTATAACCGAGGTCGGGAACGTCCGTTCGAGCCCTCGCAATAATGAACAAAAAGATTGCGACGGAAATTCAAACTCAATCTCCCTAAGAGTGATACGATTTCACGCACTGTTTTTTTGCACACGTGAACGGGACGCTGAAATAACGAGGAGGCAGTATCGAAACAATATTATAATTTCTATTATAAACATCAATATAATAGAAACTAATACAGGGTGTCTACCAAAAGAAATCAAAATTTCTTCGACTTTTTCTTTACCTATTTTCGCTTTTTCTTAACCTTTAATTATTCGACCCCTACTTAGGTAAAATTGGAAATTAGCAATTAAGAATATAAATATTTATTTCACGAGTTCCGCACCGTGGTTAAGGCACCAAGCTTTGGGCTCCGGTTACTGGACGCGCGCAGGTTCGAGTCTTCTGGGGGAAGTACAAGGGTTGGATAAAAAGTAATGGCAACACTGGTATAATTGGTACTTGACTGTATTGGCAGAGGAGCACGTGTTACATTCCTTCAATGTAATCGCCCCCCCCCATCTCTACGACCTTCTGCCACACGTATGGAAGGCGTCGTACACCGACAGCGCGTCCATCTCTGTCGATGTCCCGCAGTGACCGCCCTATAGCACGTATGATGGCTTCGCGCGTGTCGTAGTGCTTCCCGCCCAGTGGTTCCTTCATTTTGGCAAAAAGGTTGTAATCACACGGTCTCGTACCGGTGAATACGGCGGATGTTCCAGTACCTCCCACTACCAGTTACGCAGGAGCGCCGTCACATTGTTTGCAGTGTGACACATTGCATTGTCAAGCAGGATGATGGGACACCGTGCCGTCGCTTCCTTCTTCATGCGAGACGAAGGTGGTGTTGCAAGAAGGTGCAGAAGTAGGCTGCGTTGACCGTATGCCTGAGAGACGTTGTTCTTCTTGCCTAAACATATTGTTAGGGCGCTTGCACTCTCGTCCTCTGCTTGAGAGCACTGCTGTTTTTGACTGAATAACATACAATCGCTCCCACTCACTATACTTCCTCGTCTGACATTCCTTTATCAGCCACGAAACGCTTGTGGCGCTGTGACTCACCCCTTTCACGGGACAGCAGTGTTGCCATTACTTTTTATCCAACCCTTGTATAACAACTTTTCTCCTGAGATATCGGTCTGTGTATGTGGCCACCCACCATCGTGAGGAAATTGGGGAGCTACGAATGAGTAGCGTAACCCGGTCATTGAAACCTACAACGACTGACCACACGTCACCCCGTATAGCTGAAGTCTTGAACGTAGTAGCAGTTCGGCACCTTTGACACAACCCCAGAGGAAGCTGACCGGAACCGTATCTGTTTTCGAGCCACCACCTGTTTTTCTGTAAAGCGCTGTTGTCACTTTTGCCTGCAGTGTTTACACATCCACTCGTTCACTGCGCCGTTATACTCCTAAGATCTATATATTGCATAAAAAAATAGCAAAACACGATAACACAACCTAGCAAAGATGAAGAACCGCAACCTCGCGTTCAGAAATCTCTAAAGAAACTGAATTAGCAACATCTCATTTAGTCCACGTGGACTTGACGAGAGCTGTCATTTCTTGGACGGACGCTGTTGGTGGGAAAGGTTTCAGGGCACGATTTATTGCACTCCACGTGGACCTGACATGTGGATGTTAGGGGGAAAACTGATCATTCGGAACTTTCTTTGATGTAAAGTGAGGTTGGAATCAGGACTGATTGGATGATCTCATGTGGGAGTGAGGCCAGTTGTCTGTAGGTAGGCCCGGATTATTTATACAGGGTGATTCTTTATGCAGCTTACAACTTCAATAATTTATAATTATTTATTGGAACCACATACACACTTCGTTTACATGTCATTATGCAGCAAAACACTTCAAGTTTTTTTATTAGAAATCTGTAATGGTTCAATTTTCATTATCTCCATTGCTCTTTAATTTTGCCTTAGAACATGCTGTTAGGAAGGTAAAACACATATATAAGGATGTGAAACTTGGTCCCTTACATTGAAAGAGGAACATAAATTGAGAGTATTTCAAAATAAGATCCTTAGGAAAATCTTTGGACCTAAAAGGGATGAGGAGACAGGTGAGTGGAGAAGGTTACATAATTTAGAACTACATAATTTGTATTCATGTCCAGATATTATTAGAATAATTAAATCAAGAAGACTTAGGTGGGCAGGCCGTGTGGCACGAATGGGGAGTTTACAGGATTCTTGTTGGGAAACCTGATGGTAAGAGACCTGTAGGAAGGCCAAGACGAAGATGGAGGGACAACGTTGAGATGGACCTAAGGGAAATTGGTAGGGATGGAAAAGAGTATATAGATTTTGCTCAAGATAGGGACAGATGGAAGGCCTGTGTTGCTGCAGCTATGAACCTTCGGGTTTAAGAAGGCTAGGGAGTTAGTTAGTTAGTTTAGTTATGGTTCAATGTGTGCACCGTTGGTCATCCTGGACACATCCCAACGAAAGTCAATTTCCTGCCAAACATTAACCAGCATTTCAGGGGTAACATTAGCGATGGCTGTTGTGATGCGATCTTGAAGTTCATGAAGATTATGAGGTAGGGGAGGGGTGTACACCCTATCTTTCACAAACCCCCACAAAAAAAAGTCGAGTGGAGTGTTTCTTCGAACCAGAACACGCACTCAGCTCTTTCCGCACCAGTGAAAGCCATTTTCAACGATAGACCGGTGGCGCAGCATGTGATCTACTCCGCAACTACACACTACGTGAGTCTCAAAACTTGAAGTGTTTTGCTGCATAATGACATATAACCCAAGTCTGTATGTGGTTCCAATAAATAATTATAATTTATTGAAGTTGTAAACTACATAAAGAATCACCCTGTATTATGCATTTAATGACAACCCCATACCAAAAGGCCAGTGAAGATGAAAACTGTAGCTGTATTAACAAGAGAATCAGACTTGCTTTATCTATTAATGCATCCTGGACTGTATTTGGCAGACTAGCAAGCCTCTGGTGTCTGGACTCCCAGCCAGTATAATCTTTTGTGGGGCTTGTGTTGCCGTCCCTATGTATTAGGTTGGCCCATAAGTTTTTTTAAGTGAAAATTTTGCGTGAAAAATAAAATGTGTTGGCAATGTGTTTTATGTTATTCGATAGAGAATTATGTGCTCTACAAAATAGTGTGTTTAGTTTTTTTTATGCGATCGTTATAACTTTTTATGGGATTAAACTGTTTGTCTGCTTCGATATTATCTAGTTTCACACAATCCTTTCTTTTACTGTGTCCCAAAAGCAGATGGCAGCACTATCCTTTGCATATTGACAAAAATGCCTGGAACAATACGTACATTGTTTACCGTGTTATTTATGCTATTTCTTTGGTTATAACAAAGGAAATAATATTAATTCTGGTTGTTGTAAGAGTGTTCTTTATTTGTATCTTGGGAGCAACGTGGTTTCTTCATAAACCACGTGGATTGAAGTTTATAAATAGGAGTGATAAAGGAACTGTACAGGAGCAGTGATTAAAAAGAGCTTAACAAGAGCCAAGGTTGTCGGTCATACGAAGTACTGACAGTACTTGCAGTGTGTATAACAATGGAATTTGTATCACAAAACATTAAATCTGTCAAATTTCTCTACATAAAGTGAGTTAATCTGAGTTTCAATTTTTCAACTAATGACTCCAATAATATGGCCAATACTGTAATATCAATCAATATTTTGAAAAACCTTTAATATTGCAATAGGGCCAATCCATAAGTTCCGGCTGACAACCACGCTTCAAATCTAATTATTTTGTGAACAAAGACATTGAGATCATCCATATCATCATTATAGTTTCAGAATGACGACATTGTTACTGTCCTGAAGAGTGAGCTCTGTGAACAACGTTGTTTTTGGGCAATTCAAGAATAACTGGAGTTCCGGGTGTGACTTACACGGCGGTAAAAACTTCACCTACCACCACACAAGTTGAAAAATCTGTGAATTTTTACAACTTTTTTTATCCATCATATTTGGGGGGGTGTAGTTTGCAAACTTTCATCGCATGTCTTCTATTCCAGTGATTTTTGTTATCTTGACTGTTATTAATTTTTTAAAAAAGTTCCGGGTGTGACTTACGTGCATATCTCATTAATTAACTCCATTTAATACCATCTTACTCACCTGATACTTTAACTGAACAACATCAAAGGGGAAAAGAACATCCTCAACTGATAATAACCAAATTTATTTGTGAAAGTTGAGCACTGCTTATACACTCACATTTTAAAGTAAAAAGACAACCTTCATCACAGTTTCCACTTCTCTTTGTTAATCCAATATATATAAAGCCCCAATCCCACCACTGACTGACTCACTGACATAAATGTTCTCCATGAAGGAAGCCCCGGAGGCGAAAAATGCCCGATTACGACCCCCCAAAAGGCCGCTCAATCCGCCCTTAACTTAGTGGTGAAAATGCCCTATCTTCACGTCCTTAGCAACCGTTGCCACGGGCATTTTTTGCAGCACACATTGTTTCCTTCAATTCTTAATTGTAGAGATACATTATACGCATTTCTCACAGATCTACAACACACAGATCAATCAACTCCTTGCTTTGAAAAGGTGGCTCAAACAAGGGTGACATCTACATAATAAGAGTTTCAGCCCAGATACAATTACGTATATATTGGTAAACTCAATGCGAAAATATTATCTACATCGTGTTTGCTTTAACTAAATGTTTAGAGGTATAATAACAAACAATTATTTAGAGAGTTTGCCGTGCTTGTTGTTCACCATGGAACGGACGTTTCTAGGGAACTTAAAGAAAGTTTATTTTCACCCCAAAAACTACTGTAAGTGAATTATACTAGACATTTCGTATTTCAAAATACGAGCGTCAGAATTTATTACAGACGCAAGGTTGGAATTTGGGGGGAATGACGGAAAACAGTTATTATCCAATTACGTTCAAAAATGTGAAAACGACAAAAGACGTAAATATCGCATTTTCAATTTAGTGTCGCTATTTAATTCGTTTATGCAAAAACATCCAAGTAATTATCTTGAAACGGTTATTACTTACTCAGTTTTTATTAATAAATTAGACAATACTCTTTTAAATATTTGTACCTTATTAGAGCCATACACACAAAGTAACTTTCGAAACTTTTCAAATTAGCGAACTTATACACTTGTTCTCCTTCATCCAACACAACATGCAGACATTTTACCCCATCTATCTATATATCAGCTTAGACCTAACATTTGGTGCTCTGATCCGTTATGTAACAATTACCCCAACCACTAGCTCTTCCAACACTAATCTTGACCCACACTCCCAGGATACGAAACACTTAGTACACTTAGAAAGCTTGTGTCTATTAACACGTTTTTAGCCTGGTTGGTAACAGTCTGCGTCAGAAGAATGTAGTTTCCGTGCTCTGTCGAAAGTGGGCGTAAAGGGCATTTTTCTTACAGAAGCACAATAGATGATGCTACGTTATTTCACTATGCTTGAGACAAGAGGTAGAAAAAATACAGGGTGCCCGGTCGCCGTGGTGTCTGAATTTTCAAATTCAGTGCAAAAAAAAAAAAGAACATCTTTTCGCTTATGGAAATTTCCATTAGCTTATTTTAAAATAACGAGTACAGTATGTGTTTTTTAATTGACTGATTGATTTGGCGTTTTAAGTCCACTTTATGCACAGTAAGGCTAATCTGGACTGCACCTACAGTTTAAAGTGTGATCTGAACCACTTGTGTCTCCACCGGATATCGAACTCGGGACCCTTTGATTACAAGGCGACGACGTTACCACTGCGCCATCGGGGAGGCCCTATGCGTTTTTTTAGTGTTTCCTGTATCACGTGTATCATTAAATCAGAATAATAAACATGCAATTATAAATTTTTGCATTCTTCCTAGCCGAATTTTAAAATCTGCAGCGATATGATACAGTCGGCCATATATTAATTAGAATGTATTTCATAGTTATTCATGCCGTTACCAGTTGAGGCTTCTTTAGGAAGGCCACTCGGTGCAACAATTAATTACATTTAATCCAATCTTGATTAATTAATTAATAAATTAAATGATGTGTAGCTTTATCTTACTTGGATTCATGACTTTCTTAGACCATATTTGAAAAAAAGCTAATTCCTAAGAAAAGGAGCTGGCGCCTGTATTTTTAGTTTTCCTGCTTGAGACCAAATAGTTTGAACAGGGTATCCGAAAAATAATGTTAAGATTTTTGCAATGCTTTCTTATCACTTCTGACTAATTGCGACGGATGAGGTTTCAGTGATGATATGATGAAGGGACATTCACATGCCCAGGCCTGGATTCAAACTCGGACTCCTGGCGTCCTAACGCGCTGCGCTAACCACTCCGTCACGGAGGTTGGGACGAGAGCATGGGTGAGGTGGTGGGGTTGTGACTTCTGGTGACGTGTTCTGTAATAGCGTTCTGTATTTGATATTTTGTTCATTGACAGAGCGGGAGCGTGATGCTGATCACGTAACTTTCAGAATAGCCGAGATTGTGCGGGCAGGCACGTAGCCAGGGGAAGGGCTCGAGGGGTTATAATAGCACCTCCCGAAATCCTACAAATGTTTCGTTGCAAATAGCGCATTAACTTATTTATTCCAAGTTTCAGATACAATACTGTACTGGCCATTTTGCACTAAAACTGTAATAGATTAATAAAAACAAGTAAAAATGATTTAGGTAAAAACAAGAAAGGTAAATGTAAACATAACAAGACATAAACAAGGAAACAAGCAAACATCTACAGATTCACAGTGTGTAGTGGTAATTAATTTTACTTCCTTGGCAGGATTAAATATCTTGTATAGTAAGTTGAAATATACTCAGAATTTCATATTTAGGTTTTCTACCCCCACTTTTTCGCCTTTAGATGGCGGTTAAGGAATGAGCCCACGAAATAAAATTCTGGATACGGGCCTATGTGTGGAGCTATATCTCCCCACTCCCCCTTATATGCCTCCATTCCATGCGAAAGTGGCCCTGAACCTCAATGTTTAAAATTAAATGCAATGCTGCAGCTTTAGCATATCTTTCGAGTGAACAATCAAAAATTATCTGTTGGATAAAAATTCAAGTATTATACATAATAATCTTAGAAAGTATTATTAATTTATTTTAACTTTATGATTTACTTGTGTTTTGTATTGTGTCCCACCCGTGACACCAAAAAACAATAAATTTCTCCTTTAATTGTTACATTTTCCCCTCAACTCCACTAGAAAAATTCAAGTATTACGAGGGCCACTATTTATATTTTGAGCCTTGGCAACACTGATTGAAGTTAGGCGCGATTTGACGTTTGCACGGAATCGTCTGGCATTATTGACCATAACGTACTTCAAATGTTTTGTCAATAGCTTCATTTGTGTTGTTTATGTTGCCTTGGAGATTGCGCGACAACAATAAAATGGAATTAACTCGTGAACATTTTCGTGCGATGATTTTTTACGATTTTCGACGTGGATTATCAAGACAAGAGTGCATCGATCAACTTACTTCCACATTTGGCGATGACGCCACTGTGAAACGCTGGTATAACGAATTTAATCGTGGCCGCCATTCGCTCACCGACGAGATTCGCGAAGGTCGTCCAAAATCAGTTGTTCAAGAAAACATTGATGCTGTGCAAAACCTAATACTGCAAGATCGTCATGTGACATACTGTGAGATTGAGGCAACCGTAGGCATTAGTTCCACCAGCATATATAAAATATTACATGATGATTTAGCTGTGAGAAAGGTATGTTCTCGTTGGATCCCACACAATTTGACAAAAACTCAAAAAGACGCTCGCGTCAATTGGTCCAAACAAATGCTCAATAAATACAATCGTGGTGCTTCAAAAGACGTATATAAGATTGTAACAGGTGACGAATCATGGATATATGCATGTGAGCCGGAACGTAAACAGCAGTCGACTGTATGGGTGTTTCAAGATGAACCCAATCCAACAAAAGTTATTCGCGCTCGAAGCACATCGAAACAAATGGTCGCCTGTTTTTTCCGGAAAACTCGTCATGTGGCAACTGTGCCTTTAGAGGAACGTAGAACGGTCAACTCTGAATGGTACACAACAATTTGTTTGCCAGAGGTCTTAGGTCAAATACGGAAAACAAACAAACGCCGTCGGATCATTCTTCATCAAGACAATGCCAGCCGTCACACATCTCGTCTAACAACCGACTTTATGAACAGTCAAAAAATCGAATTGATGGGTCATCCGCCGTACAGTCCTGATTTGGCACCCAATGACTACTTCTTGTTCCCGAATGTCAAGAATAAATTGCGTGGACAACGATTTTCGTCGGCGGAAGACGCCGTTGATGCGTTCAAAAACCATATTATGGAGGTGTCTCAAGAAGATTGGAAAAACTGCTTTGACAAATGGTTCGAACGAATGCAAAAGTGTACTGACCATAAAGGAGAATACTTCGAAAAACAATAAAGCAGTTTTCAATGCCAAATTCCTGTTTTTTCATTGTTAGGCTCAAAATATAAATAGTGACCATCGTATACAGAGCATTCCCTGACATTCGTTACGAGACCCGGCGGAAAGCGGTCCGCGTCAGCGCTTGTATTTCCTGATTAACGGGGTCCGCGACAGTCGCTACAGTCGGCTATTAAAATTACAGTTTTCATATTTTAAGGGTAGTAATGTTTAATCAACAGTGTTAAGTTGCATAATTCATTGCACAGAAACTGTAAGAAAAATGTTGCTTAATAGTAGTAGATTTACTTCAATGCCAAAAATGTAGTTCGCGGGACCTCTGCGCGTATTCGAGTATTGGAAGAAAATAGAAAGAAAACACGTTTCACGTTTTTCTCTTACTACTGTGACGCGTCAAATTTCTCGCCGAGGAAGTTGGGTGTTCGAATCACAGCTACAACTTGATTGCGAATAATCGCGATTAGCGTGTCCCACCCTTGACAATGGAATGCCCCGTGAGTATTTAAAGCAGGCTTCGTGTGAAACTTCCCACCGCCCTTAGCTTGGGCGCCAGGCAGAGTTCTTACAAAGAGGCCGGTCTGTCTCATATCCGAAAATCCCTGGGACTTGAACCACGCCCTGGCCGACCGCCAAGAGCGAATCTACTATCGACGTTCTAAGCATTTTCAAAGGTTAAAAAACAAGCGCGCTGGTTTAGTTTCATTCAAGACGGTGGAACCCTTCTAACAGTCTCAACTCAATGGTGTTTCACCGTGTAGTTCCTTCATTGAACTCCAGCCATATAGACCAACGTTGCGTTGTTTCTCCGTGTGGATTGCGACCAACAAATGAAGAATGAAGAGGTGTCCTGTTGGGAAAGGACGAACCGAAACAATCATCATGATGATGAAGCGTACTGATTTTTCAACGAGAGTGTTTTGCCAAGTTTGTTTAAGCATACTTAACGCTCACGTACGCTAATCGAAACTCAATATACGCACGTTCAAAAATTTTCACAGGGTGTACCCTAAGTTTCCTGATACGTGAAATGGATATCATGTTTCCGTTAAATACATCAGAACACATAATCATGTCCAGATATTATTAGAATAATTAAATCAAGAAGACTTAGGTGGGCAGGCCATGTGGTGTGAATGGGAGAGGAAAGAAGAGTTTACACGATTGTTGTTGGGAAACCTGCTGGTAAAAGACCAGTAGAAAGGCCAAGACGAAGATGGAGGGATAACATTTAGATGGACCTAAAGGAAATCGGTAAGGATGGAAGGCTTGTGTTGCTGCAGCCATAAATCTTCGGGTTTTAGAAGGCTAGAGAATAACTTAGTTAACTCAGATTATATTATATTCACATGACCGAACGTTCGCTCTCATTGGTTGTTGCCATAGTATCTAGCACAGAAGCCAGTTGCAACTAGAACACGGTTTAGTCGTCAAAACCTGACAAGTAGCGAGCCCGGCAGCCAATCCAGCTGCAACTAGGGCATTCCTACTGGAAATCCAGTTCCGTGTGATTCAGCCTTCCGCATATTTCTTATCAGGCGAGAAGAAAAAGGTTGTTACTGAGATATTCCTCGGGATTAGTCGCGATGTCTTCGCCGGAAGACCAACATCGAACCCTCGAAAAAGCAACCATGGTTATTTTATTAGAATGGAAAGTCTGTCGTCCTTCGGAGAATTCTTCTTCGAGGAGAGACTGCCAAGGCACGTCAGAGGATGGGCAGCGTTGACGAGAATGTCTCCGCGACCTGCATGTGTGAGAAGACGCGAAGACAAACTTGGAACCGAGTGTTGGACAGCTGCTGTCCTCTGAACGTCATGCATTTGACGTATTGACAAACGTATACACAGAAAAGTAAATGCATCGGATGAAAAAATTTATAAAGTCTGTATCAGATTGTGCATAAAAAACGAAACAATGGATGCATTCAGTACAGGCCGACTCACTTGCATCACACGATGCACTGTGGCGTTACCTTTGCAATTAAAATTGTTGGGTGCATCGGTACCCAATTTTAAGATCTGGAGCGATATGGTAGAGTTCGTCATATACAGCATGTTTTAAAAGTCCTGCAGGATTCTAAAATGCTATAATTTTAAAGTAAATAGGTTTATTACAACGATATATATATATATATATATATATATATATATATATATATATTTACACAAAGTAATTTTTTAAGAAAATGTTCTGCTTACCCTGCTGAATGACGTGTGTGTAGGTGATCACGCGATCACATGATTCCAAGATGGCCCACACCTTGGCCCGCAAGGTCACCAGACTTTACGCCTTGTGATTACTTGCTGTTGGGACATGTCAACACTCAGGTGTATGCACAGAAACAGACATATCTTGACGACCTGAACGAAATTCTCGGATTCAAACGAAGATTACAAGAGTGTGTTATTGTGACCAGTTTCCTCTGTGTAACCAATATTTCGTTGTCATAAACCTATTACTTTAAAAGTTGCAGGTTTACAAAATCCTGCAGAACTCTTAAAACACACTGAATTAGAACAGCATGGCCACTGTAGGATCATGATAAAATTCAAGTATAATTCCCGGTTTTTAAGGTGAACTTTCCAAAAATTCAAGGTACAAGCAGATGTTTCTCTGTTTCAACCTTATGTACTACCGCCTCTCACCAGTATAAAGGGTCTGTGTAATTTCAATGTATCCAAAAATTCTAATTCAATTAAACGTCCCTGATATTCGCTACGAGACTCGGCGGCAAGCGGCCCGGCATCAGCGCTTGTCTTTCCCGGTGAACGGTCCGCGACAGTCGCTAGATCGGCTATTAAAATTACAGTTTTCATTCTGTCTACTAACCTTGACTACAGAAGGTGTTGAATATGATGTCCCTCTGCTGCAACACATTCCTGGCATCTCCCAAGGAAATTGGCATTTACACGTGCAAGTTCCTCTACTGTAATTCTACCGATTTCTCGTACAATATTATCTTTTAACTCACGGATGGTGTGCGGATTGTCTTTGTATACTTTATTTTTTAGATTTCCTTATTTTTCTTTCCGCAGGAAATTTCATTGCAAAACGTCATCGCACTTCTCCACAATTCCTCTTTCGGAAGTAACACTCGACAAGATAAATCCTTTGTTGTAATGTAAACTTTTGTGGTGCCATATTAAGCCAAAATCTTCAACACACGGACACGACACAACACAACTTCCGAAGGAGGATTATACTGGCGTCAGTCTGCAACGTCAACAGAAAGGGAGAGAGAAGGCAGGGAGAGCGGAAAATACCCTGTGGCGTGCGACTGTCGCGGACCCGTTCACCGGGAAAGACAAGCGCTGATCCCGGGCCGCTTGCCGCCGTCTCTCGTAGCGAATGTCAGGGAATGCTCTGTAGATAATCTCCTGCCTGCCAGATAGATTGTTCTGGAAAGAACTCTTAACATAATGAACGGATTGATAGAATTCTGTTTTTATTTTCCACGCAGCTTTCTTTTCTTTTCCTTCCTCGATAAAAATAAAAGCAAAACTGTGAAAAACTTGCCTTGGGTCATTTGTAAATGTATGAATTCATTTCAATTAATAAAAGTCGCAATTTTTCACATCTACGGAGAAAAATTCAAATAGAATTCACGCATAATTAATTCCCGGAGCCAATAATTCCCCCCTGTAGAACCTATTAAATAGTTATTCATGATGTTACCGGGTTCAGTCTTCATTTATTAATAAATAAATTAAATGGTTTACAATCATATCTCAATTGGATTCCTGGCTTTCTTACACCATACTTGCGAGAAAAAAAAACCCTAGCTCCTGAGAAAAAGGGGGTGGCACCTGAATTAGTTTTAATTTCTTATACCACTGATTAACTGTACTTGACAGTCTAGGAAATAAAGAGGACGTAGCTAATTTTCTCATTCCCGTTATCATCAATTTTCAGCACAAGTGTAACACCATTAAGCCTTGTTTCCATGATATAAAAACTCAATATGCTGACCAAGGCAGAAATTTATTTTATTAAAACATAAACTAAACATAATGTTTCAAACTTCTAGCAAGGTCTTCTTCAGACTCTGTACCAAGTACAAATGTAACAAGGTACAAAAACAGGACGATATATATACACAAAAATCACTCCCCTCCAGACTATTAGAAAGTAGTTCTGGAACAATCTAGCAGGTGGCTTTCCCTTGTCAACTGTACTTTCACCTGAAAGAGAATGTGGTTGGACTCTTTATCTCACGCTCTATTTCCTTCCTTCTTCTCTCCTTTCCACTCTTTCTAACACCTTCTTCCATTCTTCGTTTATCTTCAGTCCCCCATTCCAGTTCATTGTGTCTTCTTCTCCTTTCTTCTCTATTTTCTTGGACTCCTTCCATTTTCTCACTAGTATTCTCTTCTCCCTTCCTATCTGTTTAGCCTCATCCCACTCTATGTCTTGTCCTGTTTCTCTCGTGTGTTTAAATATCGCATTTCTCTCTCTCTTAAGTCGTACATCATCAGTACGTTGTTTCAACCTGTCTTTCAGCCTCTTTTTCGTTTCTCCTATGTACACACTCTGACATTCTTTACATTTCACTTCGTAGATAATCCCTTCCTCTTCTCTGTTTTCCTTTTTCTTGTTTGCATTCTTCGCTATTCTTAAGATGCTTCTCCCTCCCTTCCTGTAAGTTTTAATGCCCGCTTTTCTAAGCACAAGTGGTATTGTTTCACCTCCGCTCCCTGAGTTAGTCTACAGAAATCAATACGAATTGAGGAAATAGCCGAGAATTGTTTAACTTCCCTCTTCCGTCGAGGAACGTCTGGCGAAACATCCAAAGCATTGTCAAGGACACTGAATCAACGTTAAATTTCTTATGGATGGGTTCCTCTGCGCCGTCAATGCTGACTAATTACAACGCAGGGATCGCATGCTTTATTAAAGCGCTGGCTGGGAACAATCGTTGTTTCAACTTGCTCTGGCGAAATCGGAAATGCACCAGTTAGGGCTGGCTGCCACCACAGCCATGATGTCTAAGTCCCGCTTTAGACGAAAGCATTTCCTTTAACATTTTTCCTAGCATAAATGCTACGTAAATGCTTCCAAAAATCTTGTAGCAGATGGTACATTACACGGAAGCATTTCATGTAAAATTTCGGTAAGCTCTTGCGATTACAATGTATAACATATACAGCACGAAAGACACGTCGAGTTACACCATCTATGATGAGTGCAGGGTGTTTACAATTGAAACAACTAAAATATTCTTCCATACGTGCACAGTGAATGTTGTAAAGTATGTATTTATGGAACGCCATTGTTTTGTACCTAATATTGTTTTATATGAAACGTTATTCCTCTCGGTTGAATAGTTATCGGCTTTTAAAAATGTGAAGTGATACATTGTTTACAACTCGTGCGGGCGCCATTAAATATTCACTCGTGACCTAGAGCTCGCTTCTGATTGGTTATGCTACGAAAAATGCTACCGATCCTATCCTTGAAAAATGCCATAGCATCTGAAATGCCAAAAAATTCTCATTTTACACGGTAGCATTTTGGTCATGGCATAAATGTTAAGAAAAATGCTAAGGAAAATGCTTTCGTCTGCTTAAGGCAGATTTCACACCGAAGCGACAGGCGACACGAGGGTTTCACGCCGAAACGACATTTGTTTCTCTGGTCAGTTCGCCTGATGAAACCGATATAATTTCACTAATCAATTTATTACTCACCCCCAACCCACCGAAACGTAAGAAAAGACATTGCTATATGTAAATCATGTAAAATTTATGCAAGTTATTGAAACTCGGGGAGAGGCATGTCGTCCATGAGAAAACGAAGAAATCTTATTTGCACTGACCTCAAACTGCATACGATAGACTTTCAGTCTGGATAAAGCGAAGACGCAAGCACTAGAGCAGTGGTTCTCAACCTTCGTGAAATCGTGACCCGGTAAATTATTTTTTCAATGCCCGGATCCCACGAATTTTCCTCGTAAATAAGTTTCTAATATTTAAAATTTTATACATGAATTAACATGTGCCCTTGAAATTAAATATTAATAAATAAACTCTGGCATAATCATAATAGTTCGATTACGTGTAGGCTTCTTGACAAATATAAAAATATGGATGACGAAGCGGTAACGTCGTCTACTTGTAATTAAGTGATCCCGAGTTCGATACTCGGTAAAGGCACATAGTGGTGCGTATCTCATTTTAAACTGTAGGTTCAGTCTTGATTAGTCAATTTGTGCATAAAATGGACGTAAAAACATTACGATTGTCATTCCTTAACCATTTTAAGCAGAACCTATCGCAGCGTAGTATAGTTGATATGAGGAAGAGGAAGTGAAGTGAAATGTAAAGAACGTCAGAGTTTGTACATAGGAGAAACGAAAAAGAGGCTGAAAGACAGGTTGAAACAACGTAGGGATGATGTACGTCTTAAGAGAGAGAGAAATGCGATATTTAAGCACACGACAGAAACAGGGCATGACATAGAGTGGGATGAGGCTAAGCAGATAGGAAGGGAGAAAAGAATACTAGTGAGAAAATGGACGGATGCCAAGGAAATAGAGAAGAAAGGTGAAGAAGACAAAATGAACTGGAATGGGGGACTGAAGATAAACGAAGAATGGAAGAAGGTGTATTGGAAAGAGTGGAAAGGACGAGAGAGAAAGAGGAGAGAAGGAAGAAGAATGAAGGAAAAAGAGCGTGAGATAAAGAGTCCAACCACATTCTCTTTCAGGTGCAAGTACAGTTGACAAGGGAAAGCCACCTGCTAGATTGTTCCAGAACTACTCTCTAATAGTCTGGAGGGGAGTAATGTTTGTGTATATAAAACGTCCTGTTTTTGTACCTTGTTACATTTGTACGTGGTACAGAGTCTGAAGAAGACCTTGCTAGAAGGTTGAAACGTTACGTTCAGTTTATGTTTTATAATAAAATAAATTTCTGCCTTGGTCAGCATATTGAGTTTTTCATATCATGGAAACAAGGCTTAATGGTGTTCTAATATCGATCCATCTGCCCGTGAGAGAATACACTTCAAGTGGCGTCATTTCAAAACAAACTAAAAATACTAACACAATACCAATCTGATGCAGCACAAAGTACCAAAACCTCGGCCATACCTTTTCAACATCTCGTCTAGGTACCTAGCAGTGGCGTAGCGTTACAGTACACCCATACGACCGGCGTTCCCTGATTTAAAATTTCAAAAATACGTAAATGCTGTAAACATAAAGTAAATCTTGACTAATTTCATATATGTTTGACATTCGTGGCATTATAATAGCTACTTCTCGCGATCTGCTTGCAACGCTCCACTAACAACACTCGTTCCAGCATTTTTTTTCAGTGCCTTTCCTGCCTGGACGCCGGGCAGGTTCGGCGTAAAGGACTCTATATTCCTTGCTGTCTTTCTGGAGGGAAAGCTTGGATCTGTACAGCAAACGCGCAAATGCGCTCTCGTACGCCAGCGTATGGAGCAGAGGGCTACGTGATTGGTTCATGTGACCCTTCCTGCCTTCTGAAGTAGACGACAGCGGTAGAATTCCTACCCGGTTCTTCGCGCTCGTGCCACTCGTGCTATGTGATGCTACAATACGCAATATTGACTGACGTAACTTTACCAATCTCAAATATACTGCTTCTTAATGACCATTGCATTGTATAATTTATCGCACGAGCAGCGATGTGCATTAAAAACTAAAAGATCAACAAAGTTTTTATCAAATAAGTTGGTGAAGTCCTCGTGGTAGAAGTTCAGCTAGTGGCTGTTCTACAACTTAACCCGCAAAACTATTATTTTATTATTATTATTATTATTTCGTTAGTATATCTAACTGCTTAATATTGTGTCAATGGAAATGTTTAGCATTCATTTAAAAACTCTTAACATCGAATGGTCTGTGGACAAAATTATTTTAAAATGTTTATCAGCATTCTCAAGATGTAATAAACAGTGGTCTGAATTACTAATCGGCACTGTTACGTCAGTAGATTGTACGATAGTTGGATCATCCGCCACACCTCCGTGTCAGAGTGTTTTGCACAGCGCGCCAAGACGACAGAGGTCCCTGGTTCGAATCCCGGCGTTAGCACGGGTGTTCTTTATGAGCGTCCCTTCATCAACTTCATAAATATCATCACTCATATTCATATTCGCAATTAACCAAAATTGGTAGAAAAGCGAAGTAAAATAAACCAAATCAATCAGTAGTTGGATCATCCACAACAATGACGTCTACTGTTGTGCTGAGGCGCTTGTTATTCAGGTAAGTTTTTAATGACTTGCGTCATGCAGAAAGGTATAAATAAAGGTATAGAACACCAGAGTTCAAAACATCTGTGGCATAGTGAGGCATCTAATTTTCTAGCTAAAACATGCATGGACGATGTTTTATTGAAAACCCAGCTGACTTCAGGCAAATAAACAATACCTGTGGCGACTAATTCCATAAGTAAATTATTAAGCAAAAAAGGGCCGACCCTTCCTTCGGACTTGGCGTTCCCACCCGAAATGCCCATGCTACGCCACTGGTACCTAGCATACTATTATTTCATTATGTGTTGTTCTTCTACCTGTTTCCTTATTTCAATAATGTTAATAACGTCCGAACCACTTGCAAGCAACTACATATAAGCATGACCACATGCTCTGGGACTATTCCCGGGACATCAGGAGCTCATTACGTCACTGTTTTTATGATACACTCTGTACACTAGGCATCCACATTCTGACCTAAGTGGCGGAAGAACTAATCCTCGCCGCTGCAATTTCTGAACTGGCGGCACAGATTTTAATGTCTATTCCAACCTTTAATTCCAGACAAATGCCACGCTTTGACATTTCATTACCTTGGTGGCTGATAGTGTGTGTTCGGCCGCCATAAGAGCTTTACGCGCTGCTCGACTTTCAACCAATGAAGCACGAGTTGGATATCACGTGTGTGTCGCAATGGTGCTTGGGAATAAAACTCGCGTGGAAATACTCAGTGCACTACGCTGATGTACATGGGGGCGGACAAAAGCTGCCTTCAATGTCCTGAGTATTTTTCTCCTGCTGTATGTAGGTTAGCTCCGTAGCTACAGTGCGTCCAATTCCTTGCGAGGCCGAGAGATCGGGAGAAGTGTGGCGGGCGGCGCTAGCGGAGATGCAGACATTTTCGACCAGTAACGTCCCGCTTATTTTTATGGACATATCTTTAGTATTCACACATTCCTGGCATCGTTTGATGAAATTTTGATTCACACACAAAAGTTCTTCTTCTGTAATTCTTCCAGGTTCTGCCCTTACATTGTCTTTAATTGTTCTTTTGACACACCCACCTCCTGTGAAACATGGCGTGGAGGTTTGTTTGGAGAGCGTTCTAACGCTGCCCGAATTTCGTCGAGTTTTCTTCGGTTAGAATCAGTCGTTTTTGCTTAGGGGTTCTAAATTTAACGATCCAGTTTCTCGTAATGTAAGGGCAAGACGTCTAACTGTCTCTCTACCTGGAGGTGAAACGCCTGGGAATTTCTGTGCAAATTGCCTACACACGTCTCGACACGAGTCTGTTTTCACGTAAGTGTCATACATAAAAATTATTTGTTCTAACGTGAACTTTGTGGCTGGCATTTCAATCGCTTCACTTACATACAACACACACACTGCAACTACACAAAGAAGTAGCACGGCAAGTAACCAAAAACCACACTCTTATACGCAGTACGAAATTAACACGCTCTTGGTTCAAGGTCTGTTCCTCGCTCCATTCGCAGCTCTGTCCAGGGCACCTGTAGTCGCGAAGGAAGGTGCTTTCAGATTGCAAACAATGCTCACGAAAACCATTGACCTTTAACGGTTTGGTCTGCAACGTAATCTTGATGCAGTGTTGCACACTGGAAACGTCCAAACCATTCTGAGCGAAGTAAAACGCTTTCGAGGGTAAACTTAAGCGGGACGTTACTGGTCGAAAATGTCGGTATCTCCGCTGGCGCCGCCCGCCACACTTCTCCCGATCTCTAGGCCTCGCAAGAAATTGGACGCACGGTACTATCGGATTAAAAATTATAGATACTCGAGTTTGGACTCCAATTAAAAATTAACCAGACCTACATAAAAACGAGTTACATCAAAAATTAACCAGACCTACATAAAAACGAGTTACATCAAAATTTAGCTTTTTCTATGCTAACCAAAGTTTTATTCGAGTATGCCTTATATTTTTTATCATCGTGAGAACAAGAAACGGGTGGTGCGATCGTGATAAAATTTTAGTATGGTGTTGGCAGAAAAATTTTAAACACAATTGTAATTTTCAGATTTTTAAAATTAAAAAAAAATAACGTCATTTTTAATTTTGAAAAACAACTTTTTCTTTGTATTGCTTAGTCGTACAAATACAACATTGGTCTTGTGACGAAGCTCTTTCCATCTGCTCTTAAAATCAATTTTCATTGTCAATTCACATTCCGAAAATGATTTTATACAGATTTTTATTCAAAGGCGTAACCACACGTTTCTTATTTATAAAATTGCAAAGAGAGCGACAGCTTGCAAAGCTCGATGTTCTCAGGATGATAAAAATTATAAGGGATACTCGAAAAAAAATTGGTAAGCATAGATTAACGCAGAATGGAATAAGCTAAATTTTGATGTAACTCGTTCTTCTGTAGGTCTACTGGTTAATTTTTAATTGGAGTCTAAATTCGAGTATCTATAATTTTATATGCTTTGGCGCCCTAAGCAGGATTGTGCTTTGGCACCTTCCTTCCCTCCCAACCTTCGATATTTTCTTATGTCATGGTTTGTGATATTTACATCCTACAAATTTTGAAATGAGAAAACAAAGAAAAACTCGTTAAAAATAAATATTTTGCATTTCTTATTTTTAAAAAGTTTAGCATATTTAAGAATATTTCAGTTATGTCTTGGTGTCTGAAGAACATCTTTAAAAATGTGCTAAGTATTCCTATGGGAACCCGAGGATTGCAGCAGTGTGTTATCAGAATATACCTCTCCCAAGTGTAAATTTCTACGTCGCATATTCGGACTTGGTTGTTGGGATTTATCCAGAATTTTCCATTTGGGGGCAGGGGGAGGTGTACGTTCGTATTCAGGGAGGGGAAGTATTTGGGGCTGTAAGTATAAATTTGGATCCAAAATCGCTAAAATTGGGCATTTGCGAAAAATGTTAGGGGGTTGTTGAGGAAATTTTGGGGGTGTGGATAAGTTACTGCTTTGTTGCCTTAATTTTAATTTGCTTTATTTTACTTCGCTTCTTGTGCCACTTTTGGCTAATTTGCGAAGATGGGAATGATGGATGATATGATGAATGGACACTCACAAACATCCAGGCCAGGATTCGAACCCGGGACCCCTAGCGTCGTAGCACGATGTGCTAACCACTCCGCCACAGGGGCCGGCTTTGTTGTCTTAAGGCTTCAGAAGTGACCAAAATGTCACCATGTTTTACACCCGATTCCTTCGATTAGTTGCCACGGTATAGAATAACCCTCGTCGGTGAGAGAAGGGACGTGAGAGGGGAAAAAAACAACATTCGCCGCATCGCAAGCTTGAGATGCATGGTACTTAAACTCGAACAAAAATCCTGGGGATAATAGGCTGAAATCGAGGTAAATATATTTCTTGTTTGTTTCCTCCGGTAACAGTTTCATACATCGGAGACAAATTTCTTCATTTTTACAGAATAAACTACTTACGGAAATGAGTTTCTCTAAGGTTTCCAACGTTAGTCGATGTATTTTCTTTCATCGTGGAATCTATTTGACCGGGAAATCATGTATTTTTCAATAGAAATATCTCACCGTCGCACAATTGCCATTGCTTTCCTACGTGAACCGGATGCTCCATACTTTGGATGACCTAACCCCCCTGTCAGTGTTTCCAACCCCATTTTTTTTAAACTATGCTTGCCTAACCTAACCAAACCTAACCTAACCTAACCTTATCGGAATGGTTCGTGGGGCTATCCGTGAATGGTTCGTGGGGCTATCCGTCAGCTACCCGTGAATAATGTACAATTTGCACACGTGACGAACACGATAGTAGGTATTTTTCGGTGAAGAAGGTTGGAAACACTGATATTCGAAAACAAAAGAAGCGATATCGCACCGTTACGTTACTTAGAAAAATGGGTTATTTTAGTAGAAAAAGGGTTTGTTTTCGAATAAAAAGGCATAATGGCACCTTGAACTATGTTCCGCAATACACAATTGGTAAGTACGAACCATGCGAAACACAAAATCTCCGATTTTAATGTGCCTCCGATCTATGAAACTGGTACCATTTAATCAAAACTATTAACCCATGAAGGTAGAAAAGCAATACAACGAGAAGAAATAAGGAGAATACTATACCCATAGTGTGCCACACGCGAAGCAAACACGAGAACTCCAGGAAACATCCTACTCATTAACTGGTGTACCACATAACATGCTTCGAAGCGCTCTTAATCTGAGAACACTTTCACTCCTGAGATACTCGCACTCGATAGAAGAAACGCCACACATATACGGTACATTGGGATAACGAAGAGTTACAACCGTGCGTCAACAAAAGCCAGCGGAGGCAGTAAACAAACAGCGTAGCTTGAGCTCTTACTGTTTAACAGCGACCGAAGGTTGTGTTGTCTTACGAAGTAGAATGGGAATAAAAAAACATATATTTTATTTACTACGAAGTTTCCAGGGGCGTGATACTTAGCGGTAAAGACTTCCCGAAGATTTCCTAGATACCTCACACAATGTGTAAACGTTGAGACTTCAGAAAAACTAATACACTATTATTATTACTTTAAATTTATTCTGAAAAAGCACATGACAAGCTGAAAAACAGGGTTGTTAAGGTCCAGGAAACCAAACATTGTAAAGGGTATTATTGGGTTTCCCTGCAGGACCTGAACCTGGCTTCTCGCACAATTTATATTAGGTCCAAGTTGCATATTGTGTCATTGAAAAAAGGTTCCTGGACCGTACGAGGGTCACTATTTATATTTTGAGCCTAACAATGAAAAAACAGGAATTTGGCATTGAAAACTGCTTTATTGTTTTTCGAAGTATTCTCCTATATGGTCAATACACTTTTGCATTCGTTCGAACCATTTGTCAAAGCAGTTTTTCCAATCTTCTTGAGACACCTCCATAATATGGTTTTTGAACGCATCAACGGCGTCTTCCGCCGACGAAAATCGTTGTCCACGCAATTTATTCTTGACGTTCGGGAACAAGAAGAAGTCATTGGGTGCCAAATCAGGACTGTACGGCGGATGACCCATCAATTCGATTTTTTGACTGTTCGTAAAGTCGGTTGTTAGACGAGACGTGTGACAGCTGGCATTGTCTTGATGAAGAATGATCCGACGGCGTTTGTTTGTTTTCCGTATTTGACCTAAGACCTCTGGCAAACAAATTGTTGTGTACCATTCAGAGTTGACCGTTCTACGTTCCTCTAAAGGCACAGTTGCCACGTGACCAGTTTTCCCGAAAAAACAGGCGACCATTTGTTTCGATGTGCTTCGAGCGCCAACAACTTTTGTTGGATTGGGTTCATCTTGAAACACCCATACGGTCGACTGCTGTTTACGTTCCGGCTCATATGCATATATCCATGATTCGTCACCTGTTACAATCTTATATACGTCTTTTGAAGCACCACGATTGTATTTATTGAGCATTTGTTTGCACCAATTGACGCGAGCGTCCTTTTGAGTTTTTGTCAAATTGTGTGGGATCCAACGAGAACATACCTTTCTCACAGCTAAATGATCATGTAATATTTTATATATGCTGGTGGAACTAATGCCTACGGTTGCCTCAATCTCACAGTATGTCACATGACGATCTTGCAGTATTAGGTTTTGCACAGCATCAATGTTTTCTTGAACAACAACTGATTTTGGACGACCTTCGCGAATCTCGTCGGTGAGCGAATGGCGGCCACGATTAAATTCGTTATACCAGCGTTTCACAGTGGCTTCATCGCCAAATGTGGAAGTAAGTTGATCGATGCACTCTTGTCTTGATAATCCACGTCGAAAATCGTAAAAAAATCATCGCACGAAAATGTTCACGAGTTAATTCCATTTTATTGTTGTCGCGCAATCTCCAAGGCAACATAAACAACACAAATCAAGCTATTGACAAAACATTTGAAGTACGTTATGGTCAATAATGCGAGACGATTCCGTGCAAACGACAAATCGCGCCTAACCTCAATCAGTGTTGCCAAGGCTCAAAATATAAATATTGACCCTCGTATTTAAATTGATCCGGGAAAAAGGTTCCTGGACCGAATTGAAGTACTTTACAGATAAAAAGCTTCTTTACTTTCCTGAAACCATTTATGCTTGCTGATTTTCTCCCCTGGACCGGAATTGAATGTATTTACAATTTGTGGACCTTTACAACCCTGCTGGAAAAGGCAACGGGACAAGCAATGATATGCAACCTTTGATTCGTGCTCAAAAACATTTCTTCCTTGTTTCGTTTTCCTATTTCACGTCGTTTTTCTTCCACTCTAGACTAATCGTGACGATAAGAATGTCACGATTACATGAAATTGCATGACCAAAAAAAAGGACCAGGCAAAGAGCACGACCTGAATCTGGAACCTCTCTGGAGCGAAATTGTGATGACCGCTCAACGTGCTCGGCAAGAGAGGTAGCAACACTGACAAAAACGTACTGTTCGTGAACCATGAGGGGGCAGGTTTATTTTCTATGGTATTTTGGCGCTCCATTGCAGGTGAATGTAGCTCAGGCTACAATGTATCCTTTCTTCAAATAGTGAAGCAGGGCTCACCGTAATGTGCTTTCTGGAAGAGATGACTAAATATGCCACTGGCCTTCTATGTCGCCAGACTTCAATCCCACAGAACATCTTTGGACGAAGTCTATTACTGGGAAATCTAAAACACCAGCGTGATCTGTATGACCAACATGCCTCAGGAATAAAGAAAAAACTCATCGAATCCCTTCCTAAAAGAATTACTTCAGTTACAGATGTTCTGACAGCGGAGCGATGCTACATTTCTAAATACAGCGCATTCCCTGGCATTCGCTACGAGACTCGGCGGCAAGCTGCCCGGCATCAGCGCTTGTTTTTCCCGGTGAACGGGTCCGCGACAGTCGGTAGAGTCCGCTATTAAAATTACAGTTTTCATATTGTGTACTAACCTTGACTACAGAAGGTGTTGAAAATTATGTCCCTCTGCTGCAACACATTCCTGGCATCTCCGAAGGAAATTGGCATTTACACGTGCAACTTCGTCTACTTTAATTCTCCCGATTATTCGTACAATACTTTCTTTTAACTCACGGATGGTGTGCGGATTGTCGTTGTATACTTTATTTCCTCATTTTTCTTTCCACTTTTCTGTTACTCTAAATTTTTTTTACGAGGTTTAATATAAGCGACTGTCGCGGACCCGTTCACTGGGAAAGACAAGCGCTGATGCCGGGCCGCTTGCCGCCGAGTCTCGTAGCGAAGGTCAGGAAATGCTCTGTAGATGGTAGCCACACACACACACATTTGATATGTGATGGTCAAAGGTACCTTATATGCGCATCAACTATTTGAATGCAGGACGCTCCCAGCTGCGTAAGACGTCTGCTAGTGTAAGAGACGGCCCTGTGATCCCTTTCTTAGCGTGCACGATGGCCTTTACGTGTATCCACGAGTAAAAATCCAGGGGTGTTTGGTCTGGCGACCGTGGTGGCAATTCAACAAACGGCCAATATGCCCTATGTAACCTGACTTTTGCCTTACCCTGTACACACATGGACTCACTGTACGGTCGCTTCGACACTCCTATAGACTCAAACACCTCAGGCATAAAAAGTATTCCGACCACAGTACACAGTATACAACACATGTGATCCTTCCTTTACCTGGTTTCTACTACAGCGTGTCCCGCTTATATGTATAATAAAAGAAAAAGTCATAACTTCTAAACAAACTGTCAGAATGATGTGATTGTTGTTTCATTTTAAAGAATGACTCAGAATTTTTTTTAGCAACACTTTCAGTGGTAGTTGCGCATGCCCAGTAGCCAGAATGTCATGAAAAGTTATATTATCAGTAGCCATTCGTCATGTGGTCGCCACAAGAAAAGGTGTTTTGTGTTTTAACGTTGTCTGAAGTGAAGTCTGTGACACTTGTGCAGAGACGATTTCGTGCACGTTATGGTTGGGGTGCTAAAGAAGTAGTTCCATCGTACATTTCAATAAAGAAATGGGAAAAACAGTTACGCGAAACCGGTTCATTTCTCAATTCTCGTTAGAGACTTCCTGGACGAGCATTTTAATGGAAAATGGATAGGAAGAGGTTCGAATTTTATTGAATGGCCCCCACGGTCACCAGACCTCACTGAGTGTGATTTTTTGTTGTGTAGGTGTGTTAAGGACAAAGTTTACTGTACACCGCTTAGAGATTTGCAAGACTTGCGTGAAAGCATTGTGGTTGCAGTAAGCAAAATTACCCCGCACATGCTTCAAAACGTGTGGCTTGAGGCTGACAACCTGTTAGGCATTTGCTGTGCCACTAACGGTTCACATGTGGAAGTGCGCTATAGTGGAACTACAAGCAAAACAACCTGCGCAGACTCGCGACTCCTGTGCACCGTACTCCCGCGAGGAGGGGCGGGGGAGAGTTGACCATGCTTCCTTATGGCCCCAGCTGAAGGAAAGAAGGGAAAGTTGCGCGGGGACTTTTCGTCCCAAGGTTTTTTTTCCTTGTGGTCGATCTATAGTTTTCTTGATTTGTAAAAAAAAAAATTCTGAGTTGTTCCATGTTTGTACAAAGTTTGGACAAAACATATTGGTAAATAAAAAAGTTGTGATTTTTTCTTTTATTATACGTATAAGCGGGACACGCTGTATTACAGTTCGGCTGCCTTAGCCGAAACCATGGACAGAAGTGCGCATGCGCCAACTGGACTTGTTCAGTGTCAAAATAGGGGTGACGGCAGAAATCATAGACACCTAATTACAGACCGAAAACTATGAGCTTTTGTTGGAAGCCGTGCATAGTCCTGGGGCGGAGATGCACATTAGAGCTTCCTAAGTTTTCATTTTTGTGAAGAAATTATTTGTACTCACTTGCGGAGTGTAATTTGTAGAGTTATATACTTCTTAGTAAACTTAAACCTTCAGCACTACATCTAAAAAAACGTAAATGGTATTTAGAGGTCCTGAGGCCCCCAAATAAAAAATGCAGCTATAATGTATATGGCCACTGCTTTAATGATTTTTTTTTCAAACATATGTTTATAAAACTGAATAGATTTGCAAGAAAATTAATCCTGATCACTTTCAAGACACTTTGAACAAACATTTTGAGCACAACTTGCACACTGGACACGTCCACAAAAAAGTTACATAAACAGTACTTTGGGGTCCACAGGACCCCACTTACTCAACAGTGTTAACACGACTGGCTTTCCTGCAAAACTAATGACTTTTCTAAACTCCTCATCAGATGTCAGGAAACTACAGAGATGGGTAGTCTGCAGAGCAAAACCATCTGGTGGCAGTCACAAAACAAATATCAGCCGGGGTCCTCGGGACCCCAAAGTAGCACTGCAGGGTTAAAAATTACAATCGTGCGTGATGAAATGACTCACAATCTTCAAAATAGTTGTTACAACTAGAAATATGAAGGGTATGCTCGCCGCCATGATAGTATCCCCCTCTCTACGAAATTTTTGGCTTAAAGTTGACCCATTAAAAAAGGCTCTGGTGTTGCAGAATGGCATGGTTCCGTCAAAATCGTTTGGTGTGGAAACATCAATGAAGTAAGTACAAATCGGTTTCAAATTATGGAAGGGTTCAGAATGAAAATAAAAACAAGCACATCTATGTAAACGAAATATCACAGTGTAGTTTGACTGGTGCTTCTACCTGCTTCCCCTCTAGCGTTTGGAATATACCTATCCAGCTACTTTTGTCTTCCCTCGCTGGATTATACAGGGTGACTCAAAAAGTGCCAGGCCAAGGGGGAACCACATTGACGCCACCCGCGCGGTCGGCAGCCATCTTGAATTCAAATTCAGAATTTTGAATGGGAAGGGGGTGATATGATATATCAAATCAGGCTAGAATTTCACGAGAAATGCAATGGTGTAGGTTTTTCCGACGTATCTTTAACCAGTAAAACGTTATGACTGAATTCTTGTATTAATTTGCTCCTTTTCGAGGTGTTAGAAAAATGCCTTAAAATTTGTTTAGCGCATCGGTAATGCATCGAGATCAAAGTGATGTCTAGGGAGAGATGTTCGCATGCCATGGCACACGATTTTAATCGGACACATCCACGAAGAGCTGTGCATTATGAATGGTTGTCGCGAACAATTACAGTGTGACGCTTCCATTGAAAAAACCTTCACCATTGCATTTCTCGTGAAATTCTAGCCCGATTTGATATATCATATCACCCCCTTCCCATTCAAAATTCTGAAGTTGAATTCAAGATGTCCGCCGACCGCGCGGGTGGCGTCAATGTGGTTCCCCCTTGGCCTGATAACGATTGGTCATCACCATTTCCATGTTGCACGCTGCAGTGGCCTTGTACCGGGGGTGTTAAGTGACTTTTTGAGCCATCCTTCACAATGATTCCCACTACGTGACGAATAAGATTGTGTATTGCCTTATTTAATTGATCAGCTTTATTTTACTTCGCTTCTTGTGCCACTTTTGACTAATTTGCTAAGTTGGGGATGAGTGATGATATGATTAAATTGATGAATGGACACTCACAAACATCCATGCCCAGGCCAGAATTCGAACTCGGGACCCCTTGCATCGTAGCGCGATGTGCTAACCACTCCGCCACGGGGGACGGCCCTTATTTATCTGAAGTTCAGCGGTTATCGTAGGAATGCGTAAATAATCACCAAGTGTGTGGAAGCTAGTAATGTGCATTCTTAACACACAAGGTTAATTATGACAAGGGGTAAAGTTCTACGTGCGATAAGAATCAACGGGCGCCTTCCGGCAGCAGTGCACATTTTCACGTAATTATATTTTTTAGATGATTATAAAAACAATAAATGCATTATGCATCAGATAAATAAGTGAATTATAATTTGGCACACACCCCATCTCTATCTCTCGTCCTTCTCTCTCTCTCTCTCTCTCTCTCTCTCTCTCTAGAGAGAGAGAGAGAGAGAGAGAGAGAGAGAGAGAGAGAGAGAAATTATCTCTCTTCTCTCATCCCACACCACCTTTCTCTCCTCCCCGGGGGCTGAGATGGATAGGGGGAGAAGAAAGAGAGAGGGAAGAGAGAGAGAGAAAGGAAGGAGAAAGAAAATAAGGGGGAGGGGGAGAGAGAGGGTGAGAGAGAGAGAGAGAGAGAGAGAGAGAGAGAGATATATTTGTTTTTCTCTCACTCTCTCTCTCTATCTGGGGAGGGAAGAAGAAGGGGGCCTTGCCATCTCTCTCTCTCTCTCTCTCCCTCTCTCTCGATTCCCCCTTCTTCCCCCTTTTCATCCTCCACCCCCTCCCTCTTTCTTTCTTCTTCTCCACTTCCTTTTCTTTCACGCTTTCTTCTCTCCTCCTAAAGAAAGAAGGAAAGAGAGAAAGAAAGAAAAAGAAAGAGGTGGTGCAGGAGGGGGGCGAGAGAGAGAGGAGAGGAGGGGAAGAAGAAGGAAGAAACTAGGGGGCGGGGACGGGGGTAGGGGAAGGAAGCGGGGGCCCTCATTCCCCTGGCTTCTCCTTTTCTTTCTTCGGGGGTTGGCTAAAGGGAGGGGGAGGGAGAGAGAGAGAGAGAGAGAGAGAGAGAGAGAGAGAGAGAGAGAGAGAGAGAGAGAGAGAGACACCCCCATCCCTGATGGGGCCAGGGCGGAAGACACCCCCTCCCCCGCCTCTCTCTCTCTCTCGAAAGGAGAAGAGGAAAAGTAGAGGAGAGAAGAAAGAGAGGATAGACACTAAAAGAAGAAGAAAGGAGAGAGAGAAGAAGAGAGAGAGGGGTGTACAAGATATATACTCCATGGAAATGACGACACCAGGTTCTCTGCTTTACTTGCTTAAGAACAGGACCCATAAAAGACTGCAGTTCATATGAAAGAAAATCAAAACATATTTGTGTCACTTTTGCTCAGGATATAGACAAGAGCACATTTCCGGCCTGAGAAACTGAATGTGTAATGCTTCACCTTCAATGTGATTATGTAGGTTTGGTAAAAATGTACTTTAAAAAAAAGGCCTAAATTCCTTCCTTTCGATTTCATTTGACTTAAAAGTAACTATTTTTCATAAAAATAATGGCGAAGATGACATTCGGCATTAGTCCGAAATATCACGGCAATGCCGAATATGACAGCTACAATGTATGTCTTTTTCGTTGTTTCTTGTGTAAAACAAAATAGTTTTGGAACATTGTTAGCGAGTTGATTTTGAAGTGTCTAAAATGATTTCAAATAAAGCCTGAATCACACGGAACTGGATATCCAGTAGGAATGCTCTAGTTGACGCTGGACTGGCTACCCATTTGCTAGTTTTCGCCTCACACGGTACTTGTTTCACCGTACTTGTCGATAGTCTTTTGTTCCCATAATGGCGGCCGGGCGAAATGTAAACAACGTATCACTTCACACTTTTAAAATGCGATAACTATTCAACCGAGAGGAATATCGCGTCGTATTAAATGGTTTTAGGTAGAGAAGAATGGCGCTGATAAAATACATACTTTACAACGTTTACTATACACTTGTGGAAGAATATTTTAGCTTTTTCAATTGTAAACACCGTGCACTCAGTCACCATAGACGGTACCAGACATGCCTTTCGTGCTGTATGCACTCGGAAACCACAGACAAAAAAACGCTACTTTGCACACTCACAGATTATCTTCACATAGCCGAACTTTGCTCTGATTGGCTGTTCCACAGAATCTAGTCGAGGAAAGCAAGTAGCAATTAGAACATGTCCTATTCCTCCAAACCAGTCAAGCAGTCAGCCAGGCGACCATGATTGCTACCTAGAAAGTTAGTTCGGCGCCAACTAGGGCATTCCTACTAGAAATCCAGTTCCGTGTGATAGGGGCTTAATTCCAAAATTCACCATCAAAGTTAAAGTGTTCGGCAACACCCCGGTTTCCCCTATATCAAAACGCCTAGTGTATGTAGTGTTTATAAATAAATAGGACGCATACTATGCACAGCTTACAACAGGCACGTATCCAGGAATTCGTTTCGGGGGGAGGGGCGACTAAACACCATTTTTAAGGGGTATAGATAGAACCTTACAATTATATGTTTACGGCCAGTGGTGGCAATTGGGTTTCAAATGGAGGGGGGGGGGGAGATGCAAGGAAAGTTAACTTTCTCTTGGTAGACAAGTCTTAGCATTAAGAGCCCAAAGTGTGGAGGCAAAAAGCTGGGGAGCAACTATCCCCTAAATCGTCGCCACTGATCGTCCAGCGTCCTGAATCCCACCTTGCACATGTGCAACTAACAATAACAGGATTATATAACATTCTCAGTCTTGCCTGGATAATTATTTATCTCCTTAAATTATCATCACATTATTCAGGTAGACAAAAACCTAATTTTATCTACTTTAAACTGAAAAATTTCCTTGGGGGGGGGATGTCCTCCAGCCACCTGATCCCCACCTTGCATACGTGCTATTCGCAATAACAGGGTTACAGAACATTCTCCGTCTTCCCTCGATAATTATTTATCTCCTTAAATTTATCGCCACATCATTTTATTTCACACCAGAAGAAACCAAAAAACGTCATTTTATCTAGCGTAAACCGGAACCTTTCCCCTTGGATACGTGCCTAGCTTACAATCACCAATATTGAGAGCATGAGTCAGAGGAGTTGGAGTAAATGGTAGTACTTACATTCGCTCGGTCTCTGATGAGTCGACATCTCATTCTCTCTTCATCACTGCTCATCTTCTCCATCCTGCTCTCCAGCATCTGTGGGAATAAGAAAACTGGAATCAGTCACATACCACAAAACATGTGTTCCATTTCAGTACGTTATAAGTAGGGAGACAAATTTATGGTAAATAAAAACTGAGGAGAGCGGTAAATAAAATGTTAGATCAGCGGTATATACCAGCGGTGAAAAAAAAATAATTGGCACAAACTTTTTCATTATGAGAGGAAACAACATACAAAAGAGCTATAAATTGATAAACTACTTCATTTTTATATACTGTACACATACACAAGTACTTAGCTGTCCAACCAAAAATAAAACATCAACACAAAATCACTTCATTTCTAAATTGCATATCTCAAGTGATTTATTCATTGTATGTATTTAAAGGATATCCTTGCTGTCCAACAAATAAAATAATCACTACTGCATATACACACACACATGCTGAAAATCACATGATGATAAACAAAATTCATTCGTGACTGAACACAAATGACACCATTGTTTCCCTTGATGTGCGGGATCAGACTAATCTTATCGCTGCTACAGCTAGCGAGTTCAATGAAACTGGAAGTTGAGTAGACATTCGGGGGGAGAAAGGAATGCAGCTTGACAGGGAGCGAAGTTTTCGAACTGAGTTTATGTTTAAGGGAAATCCCAATTTGCAGCGTCTTCCTGATGTGATCGAAGATAAAACGTTCTTCAGCTGCAAGTGGTAGGAAACTTTAGGCAAACGTTTTGTTACAAATCGACAGTTTGCCGTGCAACCTCGATTGCCGGTTTTTGCGTGTTTTCTACTTAATTTGATGATATTTCACGGTTATTTCGCGAAAAAGCGTTCATTTCGTGGAAAACATCACATTTCGCATTACTTCGCGAATAAAACTCATGCATATTTCATCACTGGGGGTGTAGTTACGTGCAGAATGTTCAAAATTGCATATTTTTTTCACATTTCGCGAATCGCGAAAATTCAATGTCCCTAGTTATAAGGGATGAGGATACAGTGTAAAGGATACAGTGTTGAGTGAGTATATTTAGTGAAAGAAGAAGAAGCCATAAGAAGATACTGAGGAGGACTGAATACCCATTGAATGTGGAGTGACCAAGGATTTTACACAATATGAGAAGAAAGTAACTGGGATCATCTCATCTCGGATACAAGACAAAGAAGAAAATGCCAGGTCCCAGCTCCTGTTCCAATTCTGCGGTAAGAAGAAGAACTAAGGAACATCCATTTTTCGGATGTCCTGCTCTTAAAAACATTCCCCTTTTATTTTGGGAACAACTGGTCTAAGGACTGTATCACTAAAGTAATCTCGCTTCATCTAAAAGCGATTCTCACATAAATACTTCTTACTCAATGTACATTGTGAAATTCATCTACATCAATAATTGTATTGTACACAAGTTAACCTGCTGGTTTCAGAAAATTCCTGGTGTAAGGGCCTTAAAACATATAAGTATATTCTCTCTTTCTTTCTTATTTTACTCTACTATATCTTATCCTTATTTTTATGATTTTTCTTTGTTATTCTTGTATTTTATAATTTTAATTCTATGTCATGTATATCATTTATTATCATCAAGGATATCGCCTCAAGTTTTCATGTCTGAATAGAAACACACCTTGGGTTTAATATTAGGAACCAAGGTTACTGAACCTCTTCTCATTGGATTTATTTATTTCTTTATTTATTATATTGAACTCAACAGGTTTACACCAATTTACAGAGTTCACATTGTAATAGAATAGTACAATTTCTTATACAATACATAGAATAACAATATTGTAGAGTTTCATAACATATTTCCATCTAATTTTCTAGTCAATGTATTCATAACTGTTTTCTTGAATTGGGAATATGACATTGTGAATAAATCCTCAGTACATCCTTATCCTCTCGAGGGGCACGACCGCTCCCAGCTAAAACTGCAAACAAGAACTGCAGGCTACGGGAACTAAGCTGGGAGAGAAGGTGTATTTGAGTGCGAGGTGAGAGGTGGTTGGAGGACCTCGTCCCCTGTGCCCCTTCAGTACGTTATGCAAAACTAATACTGAATCATTGCGCAGTTTCCAAAAACTTACAATCAGATGTACATACACAAAACTTGAGCTTAGCTACAAATGTGTCTATCCATTTTAATAATAATAATAATAATTATTATTATTATATAAATAATATAAAAAAGGTAAAGTGGCCCCCTGTGCTTAGCACCACGCCATGAAGGCGTATAGGGGTGTGGGGGTAACGCCCCACACTTTCTTGATCCGGTCGTGTGTGGGTGTGATGTGATCAGCACCACGCCCCTGACCGCCTTTACCCCACCCCGCAGGTACCCATGTTATTCGACGCTGGGTGGGCGCCGGGGCCGCTTCCAACGTTAGAAAAGTTCCCGGATTTGAACCGGCCGGGGATCGAACCCGGGACCTTTAGCATGGTAGTCAGACGTGTTACCGACTGAGCCACCGCTATATATATAAATAATATATAATAAATATATAATATAAATAATAATAATAATTTTATGTTCGAGTTTCAACCTTTCATTAAATACTAGTGTGTGAACGTATGTAATGATTAATGAACATTCATTTCACATATTTTACTTCACTTTTCTGCCACTTTTGGCTAAATCGCGAAGATGAAGATGAATTGTGATAAGTAGGGCCCGGGAGTTTATGTTATAACATATTTTTCATTTGCCTTCGGATCTATTATTGGGGTGAGATCTTTACATATCTGATGAAAATCAGCCGAAATAGACAAACTTGACAAATCATATTTTGACATATTTCACAAATTTCGCGTTTTTACAACATATTTCTTCAATTTTGTTGTAATAAGACATATTTCTGTATAATTTCGTAATTCTCTCGCACTTAATCGGTTATTTCATATTTTTTTCTTCGTAGCTTTAGCACAACGGATAGTTCATATTGTCGAAGTTACGGAGGAAGAAAGGTGCCGTGTTTTCTTCGTAAAGAACAATAATATACCACTTTTTTATCCCGCCGACAATTGATAGCCATGCAAGCATTATTGAGGCAAAATGTTCTCTCTCATTGTTGCACGGGAAGTAAAGACGTTTCGTTCTCATTTCTTTGCCTTTTTCGCTTTTCACAACAATCAGTCAAAAGTAAAAATAACATTCGGTACATTACAGCCCCTACTCTACTCTATCGGGTATGGGAGAAATTCCAGAGTACTGTCGTACATATTTTTGGATTTACTGGGAATATTTCTGTATTTTTCTGACATATTTGTAATTTTTCATGACATATTTTCCAATTTATATGACATAATTACATACATATTTTACAGTTTTATAGGACACAAAGTCCCGGGCCCTAGTGATAAGACGAAATTTATGACAATCACAAACACAGACCCAACAGAGAATTACACCGACCGTAGTTGCCAAAGCCTTGCTAGTCCGCAACAATGCAGTCCAGGGTGTACCACGTGGAAACGAGGCTGACGTTCAGATATCTTCATAAATAGTCACCTCTTACACCCCTATGAACATTGAAAAGCAACTGAAACGGAACATTAGCGATAAACGCGGTAGAATCCAAGAAAACTTGAAATCAGTATGCCTCTGCAAACTTACTTATCTTGTGGAGTGCCTACTTCCGTGCCGGAGTGATTAGCACAGCATGCTATGATGCCAGAGGCAAGGGGTTATTATTTCTATTAGATACGACATACTACTTAGAAATATCTAATGTCAAGAAAAAAGAAATTTTCCAACCAAATGGGGTTTAGAAATGCATATTGGTTTCGCCACATCATGTGGTTATAGATGCTTGCCCATAGTCTTAATTTCCTTAAGATTTTAGAGTTCGTTTACGAAAAGTGCTCACCAACAAATAGGAATGTAGATGGTTCCATTGTTGCTGGGCATTATAAGGGAAATAGGAACAATTTCTCTCTTATTCACATATAGTTTTTCTTTTTACGCAAGGGTAGACAAACTAAAAATGCAGGTGCCAGGCCATTTTTCTCCAGGAACCAGTCATCCTCTTCTTATGCAAATAAGGACTAAGAAAACCAATAATCCAACCAAGATAATGCTACACATTTTGAAATGTTACCCTAAGAGATTTGTTAATTAATATAAGATTGGATTAAATGTAATTAATTCTTGCGCCAGAATAGCCTTCCTAAAGAAGGCTCAAATGGTAAATGAAAAACTATGCAATACATTCTAATACATGGTCAACTCTACTATATCATTGCAGATTTTAAAATTCGCTTAGCAACTGTGCAAAAATTTATAATGACATGTTTGGTTTTTTCTGATTTAATAATACACGTGGTACAGAAAACTCACAAACATGATACTCGTTATTAAAGAAAAAAGTAACGGAAATTTCCTTCACTTAAACTATTAACAACAATTAGAACTGGATTTGAAAATTCGGAAGCCAGGTGAAAATTTTCAGGCACCATACCGAAGGGAGTCCTGTATTTTTCTACACCTGATTTTACGTGTCTTTTCTACTTCACGGGTTATCATGTTGGACAGACATTCAAATGCCTTACACAGGATTCGAACCTAGGACCCTGGCTTCCTAGCGTGTTGCGCTAAACACTCCTTCCAAGAGGCCAGCCAGGTAAAAACCTCATTGGCTGAAGCACTTGCCCTAATTTATGTTCTCGCACCGTTTCTTTCCAAGCTAGCATCTCTTCGTTGCCGGGAGGAATTGTTCTTGGTGACGGTCTACTGTTACGTAGAAGTTAATCAATATGACCTTCGTATACAGTTCCCATGGCGGGAATTAACAAGGATATCGTAACACGAAGAAATGCGCGACGAAGTGCTTCGCCAAATTAGTTCACTTCTAACAGCACCTGGAGGAAATTGTTCTCACTGTTCTCTTTTAAAAAATAGTAGGCAGTACGATCTCCAATGGGCCACACCCTTCTGACTGCGATACTAGAAATAGCAGGTGATTATTTCATTTTCCACAATAAAGGTGCTCTTCTCAGCGGTGCAATCTCGGATGCGTCACCGAGCCAAGAAATCTTACAAAATGCAGCGAGAATTCGACTCCACCTATCGGGTCTCCTCAAGACTAAGGCCCGCATGCTATGTAAATGCTTCCAAAAATTTTGTAGGAAATAGTACTTTACACCAGGGGTGGCCACAGGTGGGAATTTTTTGGGGGGACAAAACTTTGTAGTTCGCTACCAATTCTATATATCTTCACACACAAATGGGAGGTTATCGTTATTATTTACAGTTTTGTCTACCTACCTGTGGGTGATCGCGGCGATGGAGTTGAAATGGAACACCAACATCTTTATCTTATGCCTGTAGAATCGGTTCGGAAGGCGGGGGGTGGGTGTACACGTGATTTTCGCATTAATACAAGGTGACTCAAGCAGACAAACTGTTAAGAAAAAGGTTCAGTACATATAACAATCAGTGGCGGATTACCAAATAGACCCACTAGGCACGTGCCTCCTTCAGGCGCCAATCAATTTGTGTTTAACCCTTGCTGTGGCTTTTATTGCTTACAATGACAATGCAGCCTTTGTTGATTTGTTTTTGTAAATACATACACCTCGATCTTCCACTAAGAGTTTGTTAATGGCCAGGCAGGAAAGAAGACTGATTGTTTGAAACTCACATCTGTAACAATGCCAGTCTTAAAAAAAAAAAATAATAAACACATAAACACTGCTGACAAGTGAGTGAGTGAGTGCAGCTTTCGCGTGGACAGCAACTAGTTTTTGTCTTACTGTATTCTCAGGCTGGTGCATTCAGTTTGTTGCTAGTGCGTTTGCGTTTGGTGGTTTTTTTTATGCAGCAGGCAGCATGAAGCGAACAAAGTTAAGTGGGGCGACTTATCGTAAACTTGCAAACAAAAAGCGTGAAAGAGAAGTAACCTTACAGAAAAAGCTTGGTACAGTGGACACGTTTTTTAGGCGAAAGGAACAAGTGATTTCCGAAAGCAGTTCAATAATTGAAGTGGAAGCGGCTACATCGAGTGAACTCTGTGAAACGCAAAATGTCGAAAATATTGTGGGTTTAGTGGAGGATTTTGAGGTTATTGATTTTTATCCTTTGTTTTTTATTTCAGTATGTTCACTAATTTTTATATTAACCTGTAAAAATACTGCAAAGAAGTTACTATTTTTCTTTTGAGAAGGGCGCACATTAAGTTTGTGCCTAGGGGCGGCGAGGAAGCTTAATCCGCCACTGCTAACAATAGTAGTAAGCCTGTGCAGTTTTGTACGTGTTAGCAAACATGAAAGTGAGCCGTGCCTTTTCTTTTCCTTTTAATTTCAACTGCAATGAAAGGTTTCGAATGTCTGGAACTTGATGTGTCCGACTTTGTTGCCCTAAAATACAATTCACTTTTATCTTGCGCAGTGGAACGTGTGTTTTCTGAATGTAATACTATTCTAGCTCAAAACAGAAGGAGTTTCTAGTTCGAAAATTTGTTATCAAACGCAATCATGATCTTGATCTGTAATGTATTGTGTTTCATTTAACGCAGAACCATATTAATTGAAAAAAAATGTGTAGCGAATGAGCATTCAGAATAATGCATATTCATTGCCCGGCATGTAATCTTTCATGATTTGTAATATACAGCATTTATAAATTAAACTAGTTTTTAAAGTGCATATTTAAGTGCGTAACTATCCGAGCCCTACTTATAACCTTATGCCCCTGAATTGATTAATTTGGTTTATTTTATTGCCCGGGTCGGGATACGCACCCGGGACCCCTGGCCAGATGTGTTTATATTCTTGAAGAACTCAAAATTAACATTTTGAACTGTGCTGGTAAATGTATCGTACGTTTATTCGAAATTTCATTTATACACCACCAAATTTCAATGGAAATATTGCAAATCGATTCCCACAATAACACAGAAAACTCGTCAAGAATGTATTTCTTCGGATCTTGAAAAGATAACTAGTTTTCGGATAAAGAGACTTACATGTTAACACGCACGGTATTTTCCATGGAAAGACCTAAAAGTGGTTCGTTCCACTGCATCCCGCAGCCGAACACTGCTCTTCAATTGTTTCCTCGTTTAACATTGTTTACACTTTACCGCTCAGATACTGACATGCGCAGATCGTTTGGACGTAATTTTCCTCCCATACTTCACATATCTATACTGCCCCTTCTCCATACTACATAGCGTGAGGTTCCAACTAGCACTTAGTACCAAAGAATCCTCTTTCTCTTGCCGACAACTAGCCTAGGTTTCACAACAGCAAAATTCCACCTCAAGGTTCGATGTGAAAAAGAGTCTTTCTGCTGTGAGAAAATCAGATGACACGAAAACTACTTATCTATGCACACGCAATATTACTATTGCATAACGGATGGGTCTTTATCAATCACTAGTCAATATAATATAGAGGAAAGGGATATACTGAGGCTTTCGTTTTTAAAATGAATATGAAACAGACAGTCACCAAGAAATACTAGTTTCCCTGCAAGGCGTCACACACAGCACACAAATGTCCAAAATATATCCATTGGATATGTTTCGGAAGTTCTGGATATCCAATAGATATCCAGCAATATCCAATACACATCCTTTGGATATCCCCTGGATATCCATTTGTCCGCATATGTGATATCCAGGGGATATCCAGAATTGGATGTGTTTTGGATATCCTATTTTGGACAAGATCTAGTTGTGTTTTGGATATCCTAATTTGGACAAGATCTAGATATGTTCTGAACATCCAGAATTGGACGTGTTTTGGACGTCCAATGGATATGCAGAATTGGATATCTATATTTTTCAGTTCGAATGTGCGGTTCAAAGACATCCACCCAGCTCCGCGCTTCCCTCTTCCTCACTTCCACTCCTATGCATTCCCCGTGCAGCGCCCAATGAACAGGCAGAAGGCGTGTGTTGGTTGTGTTTGGAGGGGAACAGGCGACTGCGTGGGGAGACGATCCCGTGACCTTGAAGCGCAGTTTGGAAATGAAAGCAGTATAATGGATATCCATAATATCACATCACAATATCCATGGATCTGTTCTAGACATTGTAGTTATCCAATGGATATCCCTTGGAGATTAGTGCTGTATGGGGTTGTTAGTGTTGCCTAATTCCACGGCCGTGGTGGAATTTGTCATAGAAAATTTGCTATTAAGATACACTTATCGCCTTAAGAGTTAGGCAACACACAGTATTTCAGGATGTAGGTGTCCCATTTTTAGTGCCGGTGACTGTACACAAATCTTCTGTTCAAAACAAAAGGGTACCCACAGAAAGAGGTGAAAGTTTTATTGACTAATTTGGTTTATTTTACTTCGCTTCTGTGCCACGTTTAGCTAATCGCGACGATGAGTGATAAATGAAATTGATGAAGGGACACTCAAAGAATGCCAATGCCGGGATTCGAACCCGAGATTCCTGACATCGTAGCGCGCTGTGCTAACCACTCCGACACGGGGGTTGGCTCAATCTAATCCGTTGTAACGCGATAATGTACTGCAATGACCCCACATGCTTTACTTATGCATCATAAATACAGGGTGTCTCATAAGTAATAGCGAAAAATGACAGGTGAAAGTACACTATAATAGAAGCAAAAAAAAGTCTCAGTAAAATAGCATGTTAGGGAACATTTCTCCTTTTCTTCCACTTTGGGCTAATCGCGAGGATGTCATGGTGAGATGTAATTGATTGATTTGGTGGTTAAGTCCACTTTATGGACAGTAAGGCTCATCTGGACTGGACCTACAGTTTAAAAGTGGGATCCGAATCACTGTGCAATGCGCCGTATCGAACCCGGGGCCCCTTCATTACAAGGCGACAAAGCTACCACTGCGCCATCGGGAAGGCTCGAGATGTATTGATGAAACGACACTCGCAAATGACACCCATGCCCACGCTAGGACTCGCACTCCGGAACTTCGGTGACGAATTGTTTTTTTAAGTCCACTTTAAGCAGATAGGCTAATCGGGATTGGACCTACAGTTTAAACTGGAATTCGAACCACTGTGCAATGTGCCTCGAACCCGGGGCCCATTGATTACAAGGCGGCGACGTCAAACTTCGAAAGACGAACTGCTGAATGAACGAACACAATGATGCACCCATACCTTACCTAGGGTTCGAACCTGGGACCTTGGGGTTCGAAGCGCGTGGCACTGACCACTCCGCCACGTTTTAAGCTTAACGCCCACAGAGACGCGGCAACAGAACTTCTGTGTCTGCTTCTACTGGAATCAAATGGTTTAACGCCCACTACAGGGAAACGCGCGGAATTTCCGTGCCAGAAATCTGCAGGTTATCGCCCAGTGGGACGCCGGAAACGCGTTTCAGTGGGCGTTAAGCTTTAGCAACAGCGAGAGACCTTGCCCAGGCAACAGGTGCAGAGTGCGAAAACGAGAGTTAAGCAAAGCGAGTGCAAGGAAAGGCACTTACGACTTGGTACCGCGGCGACACATCTCGACACTCCTTACCTTAGTCTTTTTGGAATTCCCACGACCCATTTCGTAGCGCGTCCGCCGCTGCTCTGGCCGAGAGACCCTCAGCATCGATTTTGCCACCAATCCAGGTCACGCGAGGTTAAACGTTGGAGCTCACGCACATCCTGGTTCTCCCGTCGAGCGCCCTTCGCTCGCGGCACGACAAGCCATCAGTTACAACACTCGATCAGCTATTTTGGGGAAAGATATTATTGTCTAGATTCGATAAAGGAAAAACGTGGATGAGGCTGAAATCCATAACGAGATCGATCAGCTGAAAATTTGCGAACACGTGACTCTCTTTCGGCATTGAATTTTCGGGAGATATAGTCGCGAGAAATTTTGCAAATTTTTAGTGGCGCGACATCGCTCCGGCAAATGTTTATAGAATGGATAATATTAAACACTTTATTTTTTAATGTTAAGTCCTGTTTTGTCCGTGGTGGTTCAGATCTGAAACATTAAGTGTAAATATATTATTTGTACATTGTAATATTTGAAATTTTTTGTTCATGTAGGCAATTTTAGTATTGGATATTTTACGTCTGACATTTTAAGTTACTCCTTCAATCATACTTGTATTATTATTTTAATGTTTTTGTTTTTAGTAACTATACTTTCTTTTGTGTACATTTACAATGTACTTTAGCGTTGACATACTTCATGTTTATCCGAAAATATGGAACACTATAATTGTTCAAATAAATAAATAAGTATATGATAATAGAGAGCACTTCCTGACATTCGCTACGAGACTCGGCGGCAAGCGGCCCGGCGTCAGCGCTTGTCTTTCCAGGTGAACGGGGTCCGCGACAGTCTTTCCCTTTCTCTTGACGTTGCAGACTGACGCCAGCATAATCTTCCCTGGGAAGATATGTTGTGTTGTGTCCGTGTGTTGACGATTGTGGCTTAATATGGCACCACAAAAGTTTACATTACAACAAAGGATTTATCTTGTCGAGTGTTACTTTGGAAAGAGGAATTGTGGAGAAGTGCGACGACGTTTTGCAACGAATTTCGTGATGTTCCCGTTCCACATAGGACCACTATATTAAACCTCGTTAAAAAGTTTAGAGTAACAGGGTCAATTCTCAATAAAAGTGAAAAGAAAAATGGGGAAATCTAAAAATATAACGGATACAAAGACAACCCGCACACCATTAAGAGAGAGTATTGTACGAGAAATCGGGAGAATTACAGTATAAAAACTTGCACGTGTAAATGACAATATCCTTCGGAGATGCCAGGAATGTGTTGCAGCAGAGGGACATCATTTTCAACACCTTCTGTAGTCAAGGTTAGTACACAATATGAAAACTGTAATTTTATTAGCCAACTCTACCGACTGTCGCGGACCCCGGTCACCGGGAAAGACAAGCGCTGACGCCGGGCCGCTTGCCGCCGAGTCTCGTAGCGAATGTCAGGGAATGCTCTGTATAAGTGGTATAATAACCTTTCATGCACAGATAGTCTAATCGGGACTGGACCTACAGTTTAAAGTGAGATCCACTATGAAATGTGCCTGGGGACTCGGGACCCCTTGGTTACAAAGTCGATGATGTTACCACTACGCCATCGGAGACACGATCGGCCGGAAGTGGCAGAAATGCGACGTAAAATAAGCTAAATCAATCAAACAAAGTAACTGATTTAAATTTTATATAATATACAGAGATCACAATCTTCTATATTATTATTATAGGGTTAGGTTGGTATTATCGTGATAGTTTTGTATTAATGTATACACGTCAACGTGTTTTTCTGCCTGGCGCCATTTTGCTCACTTACTGACAGGACCTTTAAGAAACACGTACGAACGACAGGCAGTTTCTCGCACGCGAGGTTCTCTTGTGATACGTCAATAAAAACTATCACAATATTACCTATATCACGATAATACCAACCTATACCCTATATACAGGGTGTTTCTAAAGGTCGTTTACAACGCTTGGGAGGTGATTCCTCACACGAAAACAAGCAAAAAGTCTAAGTTCCATTTTTACGACTGAGGCTTCGTTTCCGAGATAGGAGCCTCGCAAAAGGTGACAAAGTGAACATCACACCTAACTGGGACTAATACTATCACAGATAGAGAGGCGGTTCCAAGGGAATCATAAAGGAATCGTATGTGCTCAGTCCGGAAGTCACTATGAAAAGTTCACTGCACGCATGCGCAATGGAGTCCTCAAAGGAATTGGGGATTTCCAGCAACAACAATGCATGGAAAAGGTATGTAACGCAGCAAGAAGGACCGTGACAATGAGAAATGCGTTCAAGACAACACATCCCGACCTCAAACATCAAAACATGACCACCGAACACAAAATCCGAAAAGTTGAGCACGGTTGCATACCCCAGTTACACGCGAGGAATGAACGAATCATGTCATGTGGCATACGAGAGACAGGAGGAGGGAAAGAAAAACACAATATCAGATGATTGCGACAACGTGTATTTTTACACGCGACAACTGCGTAATATCACCCCCCCACACACACACACAACAAACAACAAATGCTACAATATCTTACGCACAGACAGTCCGTGTCACTGTACACCAACTGAAGATGTCACTTTCACCACACAAAGGGGGTGGGGAGCAATACCAAAAGTGTTCTCACTGGTATTTGCCGAGGGCAATAATCACAGACGGTTTTCAAAATGTCTGCCGTTTACTTCTACGCAGAGATGACAGCGACGAATCAAGGATTGTCGAGTACGAGCAAACAAGCCAGGTGTATCTGCTACCGTCGCGGCGGCGACGTTGATGCGAGCAACGAGGTCCTCAGCTGATGTGACAGGTGTGTCGTATACGAGGGTTTTCATTTCTCCCCAGAAGAAAAAATCGAGAGGGTTGAGATCTGGCGACCTCGGTGGCCAAGGCACAGGCTCATCCCTACCAATGAACCTATTGCGAAACACGTCATGCAGGAAATGTCGTACATTACGATCGAAATGAGCTGGTGCACCATCGTGTTGGTACCACATTTCTTGCCGCAGTGCCAAAGGTACGGTCTCCAACAGTTCAGGCAGAACCTCACTAAGAAATGCATGATACGTGCGACCATTCAGGCGAACAGGGAGAATGTATGGTCCAATTAAATGATCATGTACTATCCCGCACCACACATTCACTGAAAACCTGTGCTGGTGATGGGCCACAAAAAGTGCATGTGGGTTGTCAAAGTCCCATACATGACTGTTTCTACTATTGAAGACATCCATCCTGGTGAAAATGGCTTCATCTGTCCACAATACGTTTGCCCCGAAGTGAGGGTTTGTGTCCAGCTGATGCAACAACCATTGGCAAAACTCCATACGAGGGCGAAAGTCACGAGGTAACAGTTCTTGTACTTTCTGCAGTTTAAAAGGGTGCATTCCTTCATCTGACAACACTCGCCAAACATTCACATGAGACGTGTTTCGTGCCCGAGCGAGCACTCGCGTACTGGTGCCAGGATGTTCTGCGACCGCTGTTAACACATCTTCTGCAAACTGATGTGTGCGTACACTTCGGGGTCTTCCAACTTCTTGTCGCGGTGGTAACACTGACCCTGTTTCACGCAGTCGACTGTCCACTACCTGAAAGAAGGTGTGAGACGGTAAACGTGGAAAGCGTTCTCCATAAAGACGCCTTGCCTCACGGCTATTACCACGTGCCTCCCCATACATGAGATGCATGTCTGCTAGCTGCTGGGTCGTATACGCAGCCATCTGTGTAATAGGGAGCTGGAACTGCAAAGTATTGTTTTTGTTTAACACTGGCACACTGCACAAATTGGCCGTATCACCGTACGAACACCACAGACCAATTGTTGCGATACTTGACTTGCCCACTCCACCACGTCAACTTCTTTCAATGCAACATACTAGTACTCTTCAATGCGTATGACAACCTAGAGCGAACTGCTGATCATATCCCAGCACCTGCAACACGATTGGGACGACTGCCGGAGAGAACCAACCCTTCGAGCTCCTCTCGCGGGAACAGCAGTCATGAAGGTCAAACGTAGACTACGAGAGCCAGACTTGCCTGTGCAGCGCTTCCAAAACTGGTCTCTTTTACGTCACAATGATCGCGTGCGAACACTTTTGGTATTGCTCCCCACCCCCTTTGTGTGGTGAAAGTGACATCTTCAGTTGGTGTACAGTGACACGGACTGTCTGTGCGTAAGATATTGTAGCATTTGTTGTTTGTTGTGTGTGTGTGTGGGGGGGTGATATTACGCAGTTGTCGCGTGTAAAAATACACGTTGTCGCAATCATCTGATATTGTGTTTTTCTTTCCCTCCTCCTGTCTCTCGTATGCCACATGACATGATTCGTTCATTCCTCGCGTGTAACTGGGGTATGCAACCGTGCTCAACTTTTCGGATTTTGTGTTCGGTGGTCATGTTTTGATGTTTGAGGTCGGGATGTGTTGTCTTGAACGCATTTCTCATTGTCACGGTCCTTCTTGCTGCGTTACATACCTTTTCCATGCATTGTTGTTGCTGGAAATCCCCAATTCCTTTGAGGACTCCATTGCGCATGCGTGCAGTGAACTTTTCATAGTGACTTCCGGACTGAGCACATACGATTCCTTTATGATTCCCTTGGAACCGCCTCTCTATCTGTGATAGTATTAGTCCCAGTTAGGTGTGATGTTCACTTTGTCACCTTTTGCGAGGCTCCTATCTCGGAAACGAAGCCTCAGTCGTAAAAATGGAACTCACACTTTTTGCTTGTTTTCGTGTGAGGAATCACCTCCCAAGCGTTGTAAACGACCTTTAGAAACACCCTGTATATAAAAATGTATGTGTGTATGTGTGTTTGTTCCACCATAATTTTCGAACGCCTGGAGCGATTTCAATCAAACTTGCTACACGTATCACTTGCAATCTGGAAGGAAATACTGTGGGAGTAAGACACCCCTGGCACTCCTAGGGGTGGGGGTGGGAAGTGGGTGACATGTCAAAATAATCGAAAACGATTGATATTAGTGTCGAATCCATAGTTTTCGGAGTCGCTAAGCTAATGGGTACCATTCACGATGACATTTGACAGAGAGAGAGAGACTTAATTTCTCCATCACGATCAACAAGTCACAGGGGCAGTCTATTAAGTACTGCGGAGTGGATTTAAGATCGCTATGCTTCTCCCACGGACAACTTTAATGAAGATTGGGATAAATAAATACCCGGGCAACGCCGGCCAATCAGCTAGTAGAGAAATAGTCCTAACCCATATGTATTTGTCCACTGTCCCTAGAGAACTAGACATTAATCAAATACTCCCGCTAATCATTCCGCCCGCTAAAGGTTAAACGTGCAAGATCTTGCAGTGTACTTGAAGTTTTGCATGTCTCGCCGAACTCGGAATAGGTTCAAAACCAAGATAAGATTACAAATTTCGGTGTGAAACCCTCCCCGCCCCAACCCCCTCCTCCGTTCCGAGCGGCACATTCTGAGGGCTGCCTGCCCAGAAGCGACAGCAGTGCCATAAGCGGAAAATCCTCGAACTTTCAGAAGGCGTGGGAAGTAAATACTTGTCTTTCTTGTAATAAAATTATGTAATTTCTGTTGAAGATATTGTGCAAACGCTTGGAATTATCTATATAAATTCACGACACTAAGATGCACAATATTGAACCTAAATGGTATAATGATTTAAAACTCTTCAAACGTCCCATTTAAAGCTGCTTTCACATCCAATTAATGATGCATTTCTAATTTTTTTTGTACGCCAAACTAGAATCCCAAATTGATTTTTTATTCATTACATCACTCCGTGTATCCTTCTAGAAAAGCCTTGCACAGTATCACCGAAATTGGAAGCATATGTTAGGAGATTTTGTCAATAGAAGGAGAAGCAGTTTTCAGCTGTTGAGAGAACACATCCAGCCGAGGCTTAATGAAATATACGGGAGCCGGGAGGGTCCAAAAAAATTAGCTTTCATGCGGGAAATGCGGGGTAGTTTATCTCTCTAGCATGAGCATGAAAATTTCCTAAGAGGGAGGGGGAGTATTTTTTTTAAAGGTACAAGTGGAATGAATCCATATTGGAAACTGAATGATATCGTGTTACTGATTATTGTAAAAATATGTGTGTTTTGAGAGGAACAAGTTTGGGAGGGAAGAAAGGATAGATGTGATTTACGTCTTCCTGTTTTTCCGGGCGCGTTCGGGTCAAATCGGAACTTTTGATTTTTCAGAATAAAGGAACGCAACAGGGTTGTTCAAGGTTCAGGAATATTAAATAAATTCAATTCCGGTCCAGGATAGAAAATCAGCAAGCGTAATTGGGTTCTGGGCTGTAAAGAACTTTTTTATCTGTAAAGTGTTACGGTTCGGTTAAGGAAACTTTTTTCCAGATCAATTTAAATCCGGTCCAGGAACCTTTTTCTCAATGAAACAATAAGCAACTTGGACCGAATTTAAATTGTGCGAGAAACAAGGTTCCGGTCCTGCATCGCAACCCAATAGAACCCATTAGAATTTATGGGTACCCGGAGCTTTCACAACCCTGGAACACAACACATTTGGTGCCTACATTGTCTACGCATAATACAGACTATCGTTGTTTACGCCCAGATGACGCACATCACTAATCGTACCCCATTCCAGGGGTCGAACTGGGATTTGTGTAAAATCAATTCAAAAGTAACTTTCAGTTTTGGGTTGGTAACTCCACAGTTACTTTTCTTGGTAACAGTATGGTATAGTGAAAACACATTTCTTCAAATTTACAGCAGAAACTACTTAGGGAACTAAGTTTCTGTACACTTTTGGAAGCTCGTGGAAGTGTTTTCTCTCTTCGCTCAACTTATTCGGCCGCTAAATCATGTATTTTTCGACATTAATGTATCTCCGATGCACGATAGCTCTTGCCACCATTACCGTCGACTACGTGAATCAAATGTTCCGTGCGATCGATTATGTAACCCCCTGTTAGTGTAGCAACCACGCGGTAGTTTTACAAGATGACGTGTGAGCGGTTTTTTCCCCCAATTTAATTTTCTGTTTGCCTAACCTAACTGAACCTAACCTAACCTTCCGTGAATGGTTTGTGCGTCTATTTTCGCTTAAAAACCTTCTGTGAATAGTTTGTGCGTCATTTTTCGGTTAATAAGTTTGGGAACACTGCACATAAGCTGACGATAGACAATGTGAGTCAAGATTTGCCCGCCATATTGTGTGTAACGAAAGCGAATTAGCAACGAACAATAAAAATTACGCTTTTTTCAGCGAAGAAAAGCAAAATACCACGTTCAAAAATGTTCCTCTGTTACTCTTTCGTTAAAAGTAAACTTCCCGAAGACTCATCACTACTGCCGCATTTCCTGCCATCATGAAGATTAACAGGGCCTCTCCCTGGTGGCGTGGTGGTTACGTCGTGGCCTTGTAGTCGATGGGCCCTGGGTTCGATACCCGGTGAAGGCACATTGCACAGTGGTTCGAATTGCACTTTAAAACTGTAGCTCCAGCCCGGTTTAGCTTATCTCTGCATAAAGTGAGCTTAGAACAAACACTCAAACAAATGAAGAATAACAATTTGATCGAAAATAAAACAAACTTGAACTCACTACGATGAATAGTCTTCAATGCTTTTAGGTTCCTAAAATAGGCTCTAAAAATACCAAAATAGGTTCTAAAAGTTCTAAAATAGGTTTTAAAAATATTAAATTAAGCTCGAAAAATCCTGAAGTATAGGTTCCATAAAACTTAAATGGTACAAAATTCCTGAAAATTGCTGATTAGATAGAATCGTTAAAAAAAAATCAGAAGAACAAAAGTTACTTGTAGGTAAGAAAAATGAATTACGTATGTATAATTTGCTGCACAATACCTGAGTGTCTACTCACGTGGAAATCTTTGAATTCCGGGAATTATGCGTGAATAATTGGCTCTGGGAATGTTTTATTTTACAAGCAGATGTTTTATATTATCTTTATCTTTCAATTAACTTTCAACTGGAAGTGATGAAACGTAACTTCGCACGACGTGAATGCAACAAAAGGACCGAACTGATGCGAAAGTGAGCAAGACCTCATATATCAGAAATTTGCACTTTGGACTGTGCATGCAGTAGAGGAGATTAGGTGCCAAAATTTTGAAGGGGGAGGGGAAGGAAAGTTTACTTTGTCTTAGTAGACATGGCTTAGCATTAAGGGTCCAGAAGTGCGGGGGTAAAAAGTAAGAGGGAACTGTCCCCTCTATTCGCCGCCACTGTGTGCAGGTAACAGTGGCGTCAGACAATAGTTTTTTTTAGAGCTTTGAAACTCATCATAGATTTGAAGGGGGGGGGTCGACAGAAAACATGTTTCAAACACGCCAGTGATTGAATTGTTTCGTCACCAGAGTAAATCTGTTTGTAAAACAGACCTTTTACAAACAAACACACACCTTTTCCAGCATCCTTGCGACAAGGTACGTGCTTATTTCAAATGTAATTGTAACTGTAATTGTGAAAAGTGTTAACATTACAAAACAAGCGGTTTCTGTTACGGACTTCCTCTAACGCAATTTGCCGGGACCTGTTGCATGAAGGTGCCGCCGAGCGGCCGACGCTCTCGCGGTAAACGACTGAAATAACCTCCCTGTAGGTTAAAAACCTAAAATGAGAGGTCTAGTTATAAAGTATGTATTCAAGCAGCGCCATTCCCTTGTATCTAAAACCATTTAATACGAAACGTTATTCTTCTCGATTGAATAGTTATCGTGTTTTAAAAATGTGAAGTGATACATTGTTTACATCTCACTCGGCCGCCATGTTTGCACTCGTGATCTAGAGCTCGCTTCTGATTGGTAGGGACGTGAAATTTTCGTTTTAACCATAACACCGAAAAGTTGAGGAAATCAAAATAAATTGTTTAAAGTGTATTTAGATAAAGGAGGCAAGTTTTCGGTGTTTCGGAATCGCGAAATAACGCGAACGATGCCACCGAATTTTGCACTTTAACGCGAAAAACGTCGCTACACATGCAATATAAACTGGGGATAACACTTCCTCTGTTCAAAAAGAAGCTGACCGCTCAGGAGAAGATCCCTGACGTAAGTGAAGTGACGTAGCAGCATGCGACTCCACTATTAGGGTCGGGGGTGTGCACCCGGAGTGAAAAACACATGCAAGTCGTTTAGGGTTATCAGAAGTTCTTTTACCCGGACAAATCCTGTTTTACGGGTACTAAAAATTCTTCGGGCGGGATTTTAGGAAAATTTGGAAGTATCCTATTTTTTGGGTATAGACAGCTGCTTAACTTCAAGATTAGTAACAAAATGTTATTTGTAAACAATTGTTAATATTGTTTCCGTTTTCAATTTCAAAGTAACGAAGTACAACACTCTCAGTTGCAAGCGCAAAGAAAATAAACTTTTCTTGCAACAAAGAAATATTGTTGGACCTTTGCGTCTCTTCTGTTGTCACCGCCGCGCCGCGTGAGGTTTTGAATTGAAAGCATTTGTGACATCTATCGCGGCTCTTGGTGGGCAGCAAGTTTCTGACAATAGGTAAGAATATGCAATTCGCCACGGCTTACTTTGATTTGAGTTTCATGACAGAATTCAGAAATAAACACATTTTTTAACTGCCGTACTCTTGTTATTACATGGCAGTGGAGAAGTGAAGTTCTGTGGATCAGCGATCTGAACCATGCCAAAATGCAAATGTGTTTTTAGTGACGACTTACAAAAACTGTTTCCTAACTTTAGGCCTGGAAGAAAAAACTCTTAGGCAGAATGTCAATTTATGTTATTCTTTTAAAGTAAAGACCAAGCTTCACAACCGTATAATATTAGGAGCAACGAGGCCTATTATTAGTTATATGGAAATGGTGTAAAATTATTTTACAGGGGTGTGATCTATAAGCACACCAAAACACCAGTAAGCACAAAACGTGTCTTCGTCTAAAGTTAACAATATTTTGCAATCTAAAAATGCCTTCTTTTTTAAAGTTTGTCATCTGGTAACCCTAACCGTATATTCTTTTTAAAATTCTTTGAAATACAATCTAAATAATGCCCAAGATAAGCAATACAATGGTATTCTGGCCACTGAAAGAAAAGCAGCAAACTGTTGCTACGTGATTGACGCAAATTAACTCCCACCCACTTCGAAAAGCCGCAGCGGAAGGCTTTCTGCTACCCCTAAAATCTGCAAATGAACCGGTCCTTCCCTTCACCCCCGCTCCCCGTCTACCCTCGTTTGGGGATCTTCTCGTGAGCGGTGAGCTGTACCTGAAGCGATATTAGATCTGTCATTTGTAGTCTAGCTGGTGATAGCTCGATTCGAAAGAGATTGTCATGCTCCATTTATTGCAGTCTGGCACAGACATGACTGACAGAGTTTAAAACCTCGTACTGAAATAGAATTCTCTCGGGGGATCTTCCCAGAAGGAAAGTTTCGTACGAACGGGAAAATTTTCAGGGATTGATTGATTTGGTGTTTTAAGTCCACTTTATGCACAGTAAGGCTAATTGGGACTGGACCTACAATTTAAAGTGGGATCCGAACCACTATGCACCTCCACCACTATGTGCATCCACCGAGTATCGAACCCGGGACCCCTTGATTACAAGGAGACGACGCTACCACTGCGCCATCGGGGAGGCCTAAAATTTTCATGGAAAAGCACCTGTTTTGTTTCGGGGGGAGTATGTATGTGTACACAAAATGGTATTTTGAGGTCACAGATTGATTTTTTGGCATTGTTAGGGAAATCAAAAATGCCCCAATGTGTAGCCTCCCCCCCCCCCGCCAAGTAGAAAACTTAATTCGCACAGTGCCTTATTGTATGACTCTGTAACGGTAAAGTCTTAAATTTTGGAGGCTGAACTGTAAGGCGTTACTGTTTTTTAGTGACCTGCCTCTCTTTTTCATTGATTGAATGGGTGTTTTAAATCCACTTTATGCACAGTAAGGCTAATCGGGACTGGACCTACAGTTTAAAGTGGGATCCGAACCACCATGTGCCTCCACCCGGGTTGATTACAAGGCCGACCTCTCTATTTACAGTCCACGACCCATAATAAGGATAAAGATGCAGAGCGTGTGTAGGTTTTTGCCAGAAAAATCCATCGGTGTTGAATAATTCACACCGAAAGGGAAGTCCATACTTTGAAGGTGAAGGTCAAGGCTTTTTGCATTGTGCTGCAATGAAACTTTGATGGCGGTAATGCTGTTTACCTCCCATCGCCTCTTTGCCACAGCAAACATGCCGTGTAAGGGAGGAACCTCTGAATTATTCCTCTTCGGCCTACTGGTAACGCTCGCGTAGCACGCACCACAACGGGAGTTCGGTTTCCAAAGAGGGCTTTGTAAAAATCTTCAGATTTTAAACTTTATGTGAATGTTTGCCTATGTTTCATTACTAGGGCCCGGGACTTTGTCCTATAAAACTGTAAAATATGTAATTTTGTCATATAAATTGGAAAATATGTCATGAAAAATTACAAATATGTCAGAAAATGCAGAAATATTCCCAGTAAAGCCAAAAATATGCACAACAGTACTCTCGAATTTCTCCCATACCCGATAGAGTAGAGTAGGGGCTGTAATGTACCGAATGTTATTTTCACTTTTGACTGATTTTTGTGAAAAGCGAAAAAAGCAAAGAAATGAGAACGAAACTTGTTTACTTCCCGTGCAACAATGAGAGAGAACATTTTTCCTCAATAATGATTGCACGGCTATAAATTGTCGGCGGGATAAAAAAAAGTGGGGTATTATTGTTCTTTAGTAAGAAAAGACGGCATCTTTCTTCCTCCATAACTTCCATATCCTGCCATCGACAATATGAACTATCCATTGTGCTAAAGCTACGAAGAAAACAATATGTAATAACCAATTATGTGCGAGAGAATTACGAAATTATACAGAAATATGTCTTATTACAACAAAATTGAAGAAATATGTTGTAAAAACGCGAAATTGGTGAAATATGTCCAATATGATTTGTCAAGTTTGTCTATTTCGGCTGATTTTCATCACATATGTAAAGATCTCACCCCAATATTAGATCCGAAGCCAAATGAAAGCCAAATGTAATGAAGCCCTATTCATTACAATAACCGGTAGAAAGTTTCCCGTGTGTGTATTCCCAGAAATCGTAGCAACATCGTATCGGGAGGCCCTGTGCGAGATTAGAATGCGAGGCCATCATCCCTTGAAATCTCAATGTAAATCGATACAAAAATCTTCAGAGATACGTCAGTAAATTATTATATGCAAATAATAATATTAAATTACTGACGAAAATATTTAATAATTTCATTCACCCTGAAAATATATTTCTCTCTTTTCCATAAACTGAAATCTGAAGCTGTAGGAAGGAACGAAGAACAGCTAATATTTACAACGTCCTCTTTTGGTTCAAAACAACGCAATCAAAAGACTCACACTTGCTTCCTGGCAGTTGCATTATTGTTAAAATATTAAAATTGCGAGTGCAAGGTCAAGAGAAAGAAGAAAATATAAGAAAAAGTGCTTTTTATTCAAGAAGGGAATAACTGGGTAAACATGTCCAAGTGTGAATTTTTGGGTAAATGTTTCCCATGAGAAATAAGACAATAATTTTTACTTCTTTCGGGCCCCTTTAAACTTAGGTCCCGCCTGCCTGTATATTATGCCAGATAAAAAATAGAATGTTGTAATTTTATTTTCCACAAAAATTAACCTTTCGGATCATTCCACGCCAAATAAAAAAAAAAAAAAAAAAAAAAAAAGTGTCATTTCTGACCCGACCATCTCGGATTTTTCTGAAACTCTACTATTTGGTAGTCTTCAAATCCTGTGAAATTGTAGCTTCCTGTGTGGCGTAGTTATGGAGTTCTGGGGGGTCGAAAATACAAAAAATTGTAGATTTTTAGTCTGCGCTCGAGACTTTCATGGATAATTGCTCTTACCCTAATTGACGTGTATCACATCACTATGTTTAGAATAAAATCTTTCCAAGGTCATCCACTTTGAACATTCTAGCAGGTGGCTTTCCCTTGACAACTGTACTTTCACCTAAAAGTACAAACATATTTTCTTCCATCTAGAATGTGGTTGGACTCTTTATCTCAAGCTTTTTCCTTCATTCTCCTTCATTCTTCTCTCCTCTTTCTCTCTTGTCTTTTCCACTCTAACATCTTCTTCCATTCTTTGTTTATCTTCATTGTGTCTTCTTCACCTTTCTTCTCTATTTCCTTGGACTCCTTCCATTTTCTCACTAGCATTCTCTTCTCCCTTCCTATCTGCTTAGCCTCATCCCACTCTATGCCATGTCCTGTTTCTCTCGTGTGTTTAAATATCACATTTCTCTCTCTCTCTTAAGTCGCTATGTTGTTTCAGCCTGTCTTTCAGCCTCTTTTTCGTTTCTCCTACGTACACACTCTGACATTCTTTACATTTCACTTCGCAGATAATCCCTTCCTCTTCTCTGTTTTCCTTTTTTAATATTTGCAAGCAAATGGAGGCCATTTTGCAAAGTCTAGTTTTCTCAATCTAAGTTACTTTCCACTGCCACAGATGGAGCTCCAGCAATGACAGATTGTTCCGAGTGCCTAGACTACAGAACAAGCAGTACCCTTGGCAGTAATTTTTAAAATGCTATTATTTTATTCAACAAAAAATTCTTTGTTCAAAAGTTTTGAACATGGTTATGTTCAAATTTGAAAAGAAGGCTTGCAAATTTCACACATTCACATGGACTTCAACGATGCCCGTTTGCTTCATCTCTTTGTGACACGGACGCACAAGTTCACTGACTTTCCTGACAGTTATGTAACGATTCTGACGACTCCATGGAGATTTTTTTTTAAAAAAAGGCAAGCCTTCCGATATTAATTGATTTCAATTCTTGACTTTTAAGGTAAACATAACGCATAACGATGAATTTAAAGGGTTTCAATTTGAGTTTTCAGGGGAAGTATCAAATTGCTATTTCATTCCATGACAGTTTTAAGGCTTTTAAATTGGAAATTCAACTTTGAGTAAATTGATTACGTAGTCATTTGCCAACTTCTCAGGACTACCAATGGTCAATCCACATACCTGTCAAACTGATCATTTGAAAACTTTTAAAGCATGAAGAGCAATTTTCTATATTCACTACTCCCTTTTCATTTGATGCTTCATGCCCAAGTTCAAACCTTCAAATGGAACTTATTGAAACAATGAGTCTTAGCACGGAAAGAGAAATAGCATGAAGTGGTCGAGTTTTTCATGTGTGTTAAAGAGTATGCCCAAATGCATCAGTTTGCTGACAGAATTTTAGTGATGTCTGGCTGTACTAATCTTTGTGAATAACTATTATACGAGGTGCATTCAATAAATTACCAGTAAAGTAGTATAAAAAAATCTAAAATACGACCGCGATTGTTACATGTTTGTTATTTTGTGAAGGCATCTGTGAGCTATTCATAGCTGGGACTGGACTGGCACGCCTGCCTCGTGCACGGGACATAGGGAAACAGTTACACAAGATGGCGTCACCCTTACAGGAGTGCTCCAAAAGCAGCAAAATGTCGTGTTTTTTTTTTTTAGGGCATAACCAGTGTCGAAGATTCTCCACGTCCAGGTCACTCTGTCACTGCAGTTAACACGTTAACTTTGTTTTGGACCACAAGGGACCAATTCTTGAACATTACATGCCCAGACGTCATAATGTAAACAGTACCACTCACTCCAACCTTTTGCACGAAGAACTGAAACAAGCTATTCTGCAGACGACATGGTCTGGTGTCCACTAATGTGCTTTTGCTCCATGATAATGCGAGACCACACACTGCCAATGTCACATTGTCTACCATCAAGGACCTAAAGTTTGAGTGCTTACCCCACCCTCCATATTCGCACCGGTTGCACCTTCCGATTTACACACCTTTGGCCCACTAAAAGTAAGTGGATCGAGGTTCCAGAATGACGGTGAAGTCCAGTCAGCGGTGCATAAGTAGTTCCACATGTGTCCAAAAGATATTTTTTTTCGTATGAAATCAGTGCGCTTATCAAGTGGCGTAGGTACATTGAACTGGGGGGAGGGGGACTATATTGAAACAGTGTACTGTAGTTCTTTTGGTGCTTGTAATAAATATTGTTACAACATATTTCCGGTAATATATTGAATGGGCCTTGTATATATCAGAAATGACAAACATATTTGTAGTTATATCAAGAGTTTCCCTCCACAAAAATGAACTTTTGCTCACAAGCAGTTCATTGTCAAAATGTTTGTACAAGTGTAACCAATTTATATAGGAAACACACTGGTGCAAGAAAATATGTTGCTTCTAACATTTAGTAATTGTTATCATTGACTGCATTTAAAAAAAGATGATTCATCTTTAATTTATTGCATTAAAACATGTAAGGATTATAATAAGAATATTTCTCATTACTAGAGCCCGGAAGTTCAGGCATTTATTTTCGTTAAAATAGGCAGGCAAAAAGGCATTTATAATATGGTAAATAGGCACTAAAAATGAAAAAAAAAGGCAAAATAAACCGAAAAAAGGCACATTTGGAAGTCGCTTACTTTTATCTATAATTTCTGGCAAAATGTTAAAATCTAAATTGGGAAGAGCATTTCAATTTTCTCCGTCTTGATTGCACATAACTACAAGGTGCTTTTTAAGTTCTCAACATTCATTGATAGTCGTCTGTCAGAGAGAATGTTTTTCATAATAGAAAATGATCTTTCTACTTCGACAGAAGTTATTGGAGCATACATAAAACAAGCTAATGTAGCTGGACTCATTTTGGTAACAGCATTTTCACCTTTTAGAATATCACAAATTGTTTTCAATTGTTTCAAGTCCTCATTTGCACTCACTACCCGTTAGCACTTTTCCGCAACAGCTGACCCCTTTTCTCCTGGCACTTCCATCATCTGCTGCATAGATTCCTCGAATATTTTCATGGATGCTATAATTGTAATTGTCTCTGGCAATGCACCATAATGTGCAAAAGTAAACTTGAATAGGACAGGAGTTTTTTCACTTCACGAATTGAAGCCGCTTCATTTTCTGGAAGAGCATCGATCACCTCACTGATTTTTTCAAGGTTGTTAGCATAATATACAGAAGGTTGTTTCACGTTGATGGTAACGATTTCGATCACCAAGGAGCAGCACGTAGGCATAGCACAGAGCACACAGAGCCAGTAGGACGAAAGTACTGTGTGTTGACTTGCAAAAACGATGGTTGGTGTGTGAGTGCGTGTTTATATGGCACCAAAAATTCCAGTCTTTTGGGAGGGGTACATCTGTGCCCTTTCCGACGTTGGTTATAGTTATAGACAGATAATTAAGCAGTGCCACATGAAAACATTCCATGTGTCAAAGAAGGGCATCAATGCAGTGTTGAATCGCTATAAAGCTTGCACTGTACCTGTTGCTGGAACCAGTCAAAGTGGGCCTCGGACATATCGGAAGCCCAAGCGTTCCTCCGATGTTGTGCGGAAAGTGAGATCCTTGGTGCGATGTGAAAACCCTGCAACGCAAAGAGTGATTGCACAGGCAGTGCAATGTTTCCCTGCAACTGTAAATCGCATCATAGCCCAAGATTTACAACTTGTGCGGATGCACAAGGCTCAAGTTCATAAGTTGCGTGCCTCACATGTCCAGGAGAGGAAGACCAACAGTCGGAAGCTCTACGAACGCCATCTGGCAGGGGACCGCTGGAAGTATGTGGTGTCCCTGGATGAAGCATGAGTTTATCTGTCGGGATGTGGTAAAAAAAAAAAAGGGCCACCTACTATCGTCCACGTGATGCAAGAGGTCGATCTGAGTGGGTACGTGAATGTGCTGAAAGTTTTCCACGCGGGTTTATGGTTGTTGGTGGTTACTGCCATAATGGCAAACTTCCACTGCGCAGAGTGAAAAAAAAGGCTAAAATAAATGCAGCCTATTACCAGACGAATATTTTGTGCCACTTTACAGACATGATATTCCTTCTCTCTATGGCAGCGACACATCTCGTGTTGTCATCCACCAGGACATGGCTTCAAATCATACGGCAAAGTCCACGCAGGCATACATGGATCGGATGGCACGTGAAACGGGCATTCATGCAATCCTCTTTACAGACATCCCTGTGAAATCCCCCGATGCCTCGCCCATGGATTTTTGTGGGTTTCCGTTGTTGAAACGAGCCTTGGGAAGCAGACGGCCCCCCCGCAATTGAGGGTCTTTGGAAAGCTTGTCAGGAGGAATATGATCGTTTGGACCAATGTGTTCTTCAACGCAGTCTCCTCCAATGGAAACTCCGCTGCAGGGCCATTGCTGCAAGTCAGGGGTATCACGTGGAGAACCACCGCTCGTAGCGTCATGGTTTTTCTTAAGGTGAGGTGGGTTCTAACTTTGTTACCATGGACATGAAACGACCTTCTGTATAGCTGCTGATATCCAGGTTCCCTATCTCGTCAAGACTGGTTGCTGAGGTAAACTAAGCTCAATCGCAACTTCCTGAAATTTTCGGGTTCGAGAGGGAGATTTCAGAAATATTTTCTTTGTGTTCAAAATCAACCTGTCCACTTCAGCAGTCAATCATGCACAAGAAATGTTAACCGAAAGGCAATATCCTGACTCAGCATGAAATACTTTTTTCTCACACTTTTCTCCTTCAATGTTGAAACATGCGTGAGTTCAATATTACTTAAATAAGGCGAAAATTATTCACATAATAAACGGAAGAAAAATAAATGCCAACAGCGTTTTTTGGGAGAAAAATAATTTATATACACATTTTTTTAAAAAAATGTCAAATTTCATTGAAAAAGGCAAAAAAAAGGCATTATAATTAAAAATAGGCAGTGGGGTCCCAAATAGGCAAAATGAAAAGGCTTCCAAAACATTCGACACAAAATAAACGTATATCCGGAAAAATTTTATCAATATATGCAGTAGATAAAAAGAGGCATTTTGCCAAACTTCCGGGCTCTACTCATTACAGTTGCAGATGCACCATTCTGTTCTAAATTTACCAGTGTAAATAAAAGCCTTCTCTCCAAAAGCTGAACTTTTCTTGCTGTTGACTGCCAATGTTATATTCATTGGGTGTTTACTGTTCGCTTTAGACATCTTTAGCAAAGGGTGGGGTGCAAGAGGGGGGTCCCATGGACAAGGATGTATTTAGGGGGAGGGTCTGGACACCTCCCCCCCAAAATACTTAGCAAATACATACATTAAGTAATGAAAATGTACTTGTTTAGCATTTGTTGTATAATCGATGCTTATTAATTTCCTCTGAACTTATTGGAAGAGAAGGATTATATTGAGATCGTACAGCTTTGGAGGACAGTACCAAAGATTTATGCTTGCACAATATGAAAATATGCATGAAGTATTAAATCGTCAACTGATCTCACATCTTTTTGTGTTATTCAATAAATATTCAATTCTTTATCTATGGCAGGGCAGTTGTTTTTGTAAAACAATTGGCGATCTTAACTCAACGTAAGCTAGATAAATTAATACATCCTGTTATATTTCTATTCTTATACATCCTTTTTACCTATCGATGCAATAATAACAATACAATATTAATTAATTTACATATTTTATTTATATTTTAATTTCATTATTATTATTATTATTATTACTATTTCTGAGACATTGGTTTGGACCCCGTCTGAAATATATTTCTAGATATGTACGTGCCCATGGAGTGTGCAACCACGAGGATTTTGACTTGATCATCACGTGGCCACATATATGAATTAAGCCTGACATGGCTGCAATTCCATTGTGGCGGATGTGACATTCAGACACATTTACATTCATTATTTAATTATTTTCTTTGCACCTTCAAATATGTAACTCTTATCAATTCATGTAATCCCATTTTCCTTGATGAAAGTTATTTAATTTCAGAATATTTCTTCCAATCTCAAACCTCAAAAATGAAGAAAAATGCAACAAAACCGGCAAAAAAAATGGAAAATCACGTAAAAGCCAAGAAAAGTTCAAAAATACACAAAAATGCAAAATAAAAACGAAGTTTTCTGGTTCTAACTGAAGCGAAACAGACTACTATCAGGTTTAGCATTGTCTTCATGGCCCAGTAAAAAATGTGACTGTCATCAAAAACTTCCGAGTCCTTATTACATTACATGTGCAAGTTCGAACCTGCAATACAAATTATTTAAAAGCACTTAAGAAACCTTACAATTGTGTAGTGATTATTGTTGTTGTATTATGTAATAATCAGTTTAAGGCTAAATATTTTCTTTCAAAATTATAGGTACCAGTAACTTTCATAAACGCATTGAAGGGAGGATACCATTCCCTCAGTTACGATAAATTACATAAAAGCACTTTTTCCCGGTAGCTCAAACATCCAGGCTTAGGAAATTCCACTTCGAGCATGAAAACTATCAATAATTAAACTTGCCGAAATATGTACATACAGCATTGGCCAAATTATTGGACTCACTGTAAAAAAGAAGCACATTTTATTGTTTTGAAAGTGTTCTAACTAAATATATTTGATGATTGTATAATCTTGTTTCCCACAATCCTTTCTTTTATTCTGTCCCAAGAACACAAGGCAGCACGGTTCTTTGCATATTCACAAAAATGCCTGGAACAATATGTGCATTGTTTACTGGGTTATTTATGCTATTTTTTGGTTATAATAAAGGAAAATAATATTAATTCTTTATTTGTATCTTCATAGCAACGCATGATTTCATAAACCACGTGGTTTGAAGTTTAGAAAAAGAGTGAAAAGGAATTGTACACAAACAATGATTAAAATGGGCTCGAAAAGGGCCAAAGGTGGTCATACGAAGTACTAACAGTACTTGTTGCAGTGTGTACAAGGGCTGTACCGAAAGTAATACACAAGTGGTCATAACCTCTTTATTAACTGATGTAGATCATTCAAATTGCACATGTAGTTGGAGTGACTCTTCCATAGGTGCCGACTCCATGGGGCTTGGGGGGGGGGGGCTCGAGCCCCCCTAATGTTAATGATGTGGGGGCAGAGCTCCCCAAATAATTTTGCTTAAGAGGCTCTAATGTATTATTTTACTTTTCTTGTAAAATTTACTCTGAATTGTGCCACATGAATTTAACTTTAAATACACATTTGAAATGTTCTAGACTTTGGGGGGGGGGGCCTATGACCAAAGACAGCAAAACACATGACTTATTACTATATACTAAGTATGTAATTATGAGTATTGTTAAAATTTTTTACTAAAAAGAGTTTCAAAAGATGATGTGCATGAACTAGGGGAGTGGATGGGACGTTCAGGCTACAAATGGCTCTCACGTGACATTCAGAGCGAGATCTCTGATATATTAGGAAGATCTGTTTTGCGCTAAATGGTAGCAGATATTAAAAGTCGGGAATATTTTGCTATTATGGTTGACAAAACTTGTGACATATCCATCCGTGAACAAATGACACATTCGAACTGTAAATGAAAATTTTGATATTTTTGAGGAATTCATGGGCTTTTACGAGATTCCGAACACAGAAGCCAAAACTTAAAAAAGGGAGGGAGGGAATCATTCATTAATTTATTTCAGTGATCAGAGGACCCCCCCATAATTTTGACAAGTCGGCGACCCTGCACTCTTTCTCTATACAAACCAGCTACTCAACATACTCTCAATTTCCATTTAAAGCGATGCATTTGCTCCAACGTTGAATGCAACTCTAGAATCCTCTTTGAAAAAAGTCCGGCGTGCACTGTCCGACATCCACAGAAGGATACAAAATGTGTACAGAGATGACACCATTGGACAAGAGCAATGTGCACAGGTGGATGAAGCAGTTTACAGAAGGAGAAACCAGCATTGGAGACAAACCGCGCAGTGGGAGACCATCAACTGCGACCACTGGCACGAATCGTCAGTGAGTGGATGAGTTGATTGCGCATCATTCTCCTTGATTTCCTGGAATGCGGCCGTACCATCAACAGTGAGTGGTACATTGAGACACTCCATAAGCTTAGAGAAGCCATTAGGAGGAAGAGACCGCACAAGAATCTGAAAGCGATCCACATTCACCATGACAATGCATGACCACACACCTCTTTTGCAAGAAATCAGGTGATCGGCAAAATGGGCTGGTCCGTGGTCCCCCATCCACGGTACAGCCAGATCTGGCTCCCTCCGACTTCTACTTGTTTGGTCCCATGAAGGACAGTCTTCGGGGACAACAATTTGATGACACAGACGAGGTGAAAGTGGCTGTGAAGAAGTGGATGTCAGACAGTGCACACCGGACATTTTTCAAAGAGGATTCTAGAGTTGGGTTCAATGATGGCGCAAATGCATCGCTCTAAATGGAAATGGAGAGTACGAGGGTCACTATTTATATTTTGAGCCTAACAATGAAAAAACAGGAATTTGGCATTGAAAACTGCTTTATTGTTTTTCCAAGTATTCTCCTTTATGGTCAATACACTTTTGCATTCGTTCGAACCATTTGTCAAAGCAGTTTTTCCAATCTTCTTGAGACACCTCCATAATATGGTTTTCGAACGCATCAACGGCATCTTCCGCCGACGAAAATCGTTGTCCACGCAATTTATTCTTGACATTCGGGAACAAGAAGAAGTCATTGGGTGCCAAATGAGGACTGTACGGTGGATGACCCATCAATTCGATTTTTTGACTGTTCGTAAAGTCGGTTGTTAGACGAGATGTGTGACAGCTGGCATTGTCTCGATGAAGAATGATCCGACAGTGTTTGTTTGTTTTCCGTATTTGACCGAAGACCTCTGGCAAACAAATTGTTGTGTACCATTCAGAGTTGACCGTTCTACGTTCCTCTAAAGGCACAGTTGCCACATGACCAGTTTTCCCGAAAAAACAGGTGACCATTTGTTTCGATGTGCTTCGAGCGCGAACAACTTTTGTTGGATTGGGTTCATCTTGAAACACCCATACAGTCGACTGCTGTTTACGTTCCGGCTCATATGCATATATCCATGATTCGTCACCTGTTACAATCTTATATACGTCTTTTGAAGCACCACGATTGTATTTATTGAGCATTTGTTTGCACCAATTGACGCGAGCGTCTTTTTGAGTTTTTGTCAAATTGTGTGGAATCCAACGAGAACATACCTTTCTCGCAGCTAAATGATCATGTAATATTTTATGTATGCTGGTGGAACTAATGCCTATGGTTGCCTCAATCTCACAGTATGTCACATGACGATCTTGCAGTATTAGGTTTTGCACAGCATCAATGTTTTCTTGAACAACAACTGATTTTGGACGACCTTCGCGAATCTCGCCGGTGAGCGAATGGCGGCCACGATTAAATTCGTTATACCAGCGTTTCACAGTGGCAAAGGATGGGGCTTCATCGCCAAATGTGGAAGTAAGTTGATCGATGCACTCTTGTCTTGATAATCCACGTCGTAAATCGTAAAAAATCATCGCACGAAAATGTTCACGAGTTAATTCCATTTTATTGTTGTCGCGCAATCTCCAAGGCAACATAAACAACACAAATGAAGCTATTGACAAAACATTTTAAAGTACGTTATGGTCAATAATGCCAGACGATTCCATGCAAACGTCAAATCGCGCCTAACTTCAATCAGTGTTGCCAAGGCTCAAAATATAAATAGTGACCCTTGTATGTTGAGTACATCAGTTAATAAAGAGGTTATGACCACTTTTACAGTACTTTTGGTAAGTCCCACATATAACAACGCAATGTGTATCGCAAAACATCAAATCTGCCAAATTTCTCTATATAAAGTGAGTTAATCTGTGTTTAATTTTTTTCAACTAATGAATCCAATAATATGGCCAATACTGTATATTTACGGATTGTTCTATTGATGCTGAAACTTCATCTGAAGAAGATATTTAATTTATTCTGGAGATGGAAAATTTCAGTTGTCTGCTAGAGCTCAATCAGAGACAAAAATGAGTGCCTTTTTTCATCTAGGAATTTTAATTTCCTTTTTTTACTGCAAATAGTGGTACTTCATACATGCCAACTGTATTCGTGTTAGACATTGCAAGCTTGCAGCATTATTTTTGAAATAATAGAAAGAAAAATGAAAGTAAAAGTCACTCTAAGGCTACGGTTTTTCTTCCATTTTTCTATGATCAACTTCTCTACCCAACTACCCAGTACAGTGTTGCTAACTCTAAGCTCATGTCACTGGCAGTAAACAACTTGTATTCATGAATACATGGCTTTATTTCTTATCCCTGCGTCAGCTTACCAGGCAAAAACATGGAAAAACAACGTTAAGTCCACGAGGGTATAGGCCTTGCAAACGCGAACAGAAAAATCGCTCCTCTCTTTGGTGGAGAACCAGACAGTCAAAACAAAACTGTGAAAATATTCTAACTGGAGTGGAAATGTGGCTTCAGATTTTGAGAGCACTTCATCCTCTCATAGAGCATGCAGAAAGCAACAAACACATGAAAATATTCTAGGAGAACTTTGGAAAAATCAATGCCTCCATCTAATTCAGTACTACAGCATTTAAAATGCTAAATTTAAAAAAAGAATACTTTCCTCGTATTGCAATGTCAATTCTAATATGATGCAATTTTGTAATCGTACCTAATGGTTTTGGACTAACTTGTAAGATTATCTCCGGTTGCAAGGAGATGGTAGTTATTAGAGAGATTATGATGTATGCTGATAAAAAGATTTATGGTTTCTGTTTGGTGGGATTTGGATAAGTGTAACTGAAGAAAAGTTTATCGAGATTAATATTGTTATTACCTGAGTATTCCCTTTTAAATGCACTTTATATGGAACCAATGTCAGTGGGAGCTATATTTAGTGCTGACTGACAGCAAACATAGGTACTGTGGATACTTATGATGTTTCATCCAGTGTCTTATGGTTTATCTTATGTGTGAGGTGGCAAACAGTGACAAAAAAGGGTAATGCAACAAATATTATAGTAGTTGTTCAGCAAACAACATGAAATTAATTATTTATTCAGGAATTAATTTATTTCTTCGTTGTCCAAAAATGATTGTTTGCGAAGAAATGTAAACGTTTTTATCCGTTAGCCGGATTTCTGGGCCATGAAAATCTAAAACCCTGCATCACTCATGTTGGTGTATTTTGGTACTTACGTTTTGTTTATTTTTTGTTCTATTAATTAACCAATATCCATGCTAAACAGATTTGAACCCCTATTCACGTTTATAATATACGGAGTTGAATTCAAAATTTATTTCAATGGTCTTTTACTGTACATTTACAGAGTTAGCAATCCTGAGTAATGTTTGGACATTGTACTTCCTCATACTGCCACTAGATGGTGGGCAAATGCTCATAACGGTTCTGTTCGCGTCGTCCTCTGATCGCAACATGCTAGTTGTTTACGGCCACGATGGCAGATGAAGCTCTGTCAGAGCATTAGATGAGCAAATGAGCAATAGTGATGGCGATCATTTTTTATGAAGATTGGCTGGATGATGATGATGAAGATCCAGATTATCTTGAAACAGAAATATCGGATGTTACACGTGAGTAATTTAAAAAAAAACTTAAGGCGGCAAGAAGGAAACAGGAAAAGCTAAAAGGAAGGACATTCTGGTGAAAATTTGAACTTTTTTTTTTCATCAGCATTCACTTCTCCATAGTCTCTAGACCAAGTTTCAGAGCAATCCGTTACTTCGAACGGGCTCCAGAGGGCTCTGTATAGGATAACTTTAATTGTTGGGAATTTGTCTCGGTTGTTTTTAACTCTAAATCTGACAGATAATGTTATGCAGAAAATGACCTTCAGAGGGAAGTGCAAGAGACCAGACTTCACTACATCGAAACAGACTATCCAACTGTACAAATTCTGAATGGCACGAAATGTAAACACAGATTCAATTTCAGATGTGTAAATCTACATGTTCTTAAGGAACAGCTATGTTGTAAAGTCTGCCATGACAAAGGCAGCACATCAAGCCCCGAAGCGTGGTTCTTGACAGTATTCCAAACCTGGAAAGAGGAAAGGAAAAGAGAAAGACAATGTGATAGAGAAGAGAGAAAGAAAGATACATACAAATTGAAGAAAGTTAATGGAAGACAGAAGAATAAAACTAAATGAAGAAATAAAGATAAAAGGGAAATGAAAGAATTCCAAGAAAGTTTTCTCTGAACAGAGTGTAATAGTGATAGAGTAATTAGTGTTTTGTGTATGTTGATATACAGGGTGATTCAAAAGTCCTGATCCATTTCCATGATACTCAAGTTGAATTTTTTTTACAGGTAATGTAAACCATGCTCACTAAAGAAGAGAGAATAGCCATAGTGTGTGGACAGATGAAAGAGTTAACCTATGCTGAGGTGCAGGCGATGTTTTGGTGGAAATTTCACTAAACTACTCCGTCCAGGGCAAATATCAGGATCTTGATGAAGGAATTTCTCAGAACAGGATCTGTACTGGATGAAAGACGTTCAGGAAGACCATCGACATCGGCAGAAAATGTGCACAGGATACAGGATGCAAACGTAGCCCTCGAGCCTCAACACGCAGACTCAGCAGAGAGATTGGTGTATCCCAAGCATCCGTATGGAGAATCCTATGCTTTAAGCTTCACAAACATGCCTACCATATCCAGGTGATGCATGCGCTTGAGGATGAAGACCATGCATCTCGCGAGTCCATGTATTACGATCTTCTTGCAGGCTGTGGAACAAGAGGACTTGATGAACAACATCATGTTTAGTGATAATGTGACCTTCCACGTGGGTGGATTGGTAAACCGCCACAACAGCAGGATATGGGGTGACGAACAGCCTCATGAAACTTTTTAGTGGGAAAGAAACACACCTAATGTTAATGTGTGGTTGCGTCTCACTAAGACAAAAGTGTATGGGCCTTACGTGTTCACTGAACCCACAATCACTGGTTCAACGTACCTGGATATGCTTGAACAGTTCTTAGAGGCACAGCTGATTCAGGATCAGGTTTATGACACAGTTGTTTCCAACAGGATGGGGCACCACTCCACTTTGCCAACATTGTCCATGACCACTTGAATGCAGGCTTTCCTTACAGGTGGATTGGACGAGGCTCGCCTAGGGTATGGGCTTCCCGTTTACCTGATCTGACCCCTCTTGATTTCTTTGCCTGGGGCTACATCAAATCAACGGTTTACCAGGTGAAGATATGGGGGGGGGGGGGGTATTCCGAAATTGAAAAATTGAATTCGAGCTGCAGCGGACACCATTACACCAGGAACTTTGCAACGAGCGTTCTGATCTACTGTAGAGCAGTGGGGATTGTGCCTAGACATGGGAGGAGGTCATGCTGAATTACATTGATTCCACATCCTAAGGAGGCATTGGATTGATTTGTGTTGTTTTCCCATCAATGAATCTGTTTCTTATTTAAAATGGATCAGGACTTTTGAATCACCCTGTATTAAAATTTGGAACAGTGCTATAAACGATTAAAGTAAATTGCAAACATGAAAGAGCCTTAGTTCCCATTCACAGATGGTGTAGGCTCAGGTGTGTGTGTATACTGTGGACAGAGAAGGAGAACTTGAAATAGGAATGCAGGTGCGACTTCCGATTGGGCAATGTCATTGCTGAGTAATGGAAACTGGGAGACGCGGGCAGGGAGGAAGTCGTGGCTGAGCGGGAGTTACGTTGGTGGAGTTTAGGGAGAAGGTGGTGCCAAGGGGAGAGAGTGGCATTCTGGAAGTGAGGAGGGGCACCCTGCTCTGGTATGCCAGAATGGGGTTCAGGACTTGTGAGTTGATGATGAAAATAATTTGTATTTCAGAACCGCTCTGGAAAGCCAGAACGGAATCCACTGTGACTCTGAGATTATGCATGCCTGTCTCACTGTCTGGGGAACGTTATTGAGAATGTTATTAAAAATGTTATTAATACTGTCTTACCATGTAAACATAAGTGTCAAAATCAGAAACCGTACAAAAGGAAAATATATTTACACTATTCACAAATGGTTTAAAAAAAAAAATGAAAATGTACATGTAATGTAATGTCACTCATCGGGTTCATGTCCTCTGTTCTGGATCCCAGAACAGATATCACATAATGTATTGTATACACCAATTATGTCACGTATATATTCCTATGTAAGGTAAAAGAAACTAAAGAAGGACTAAAATTAAATGGTGTGACTCAGTTGTTAGCATATGCAGATGATGTAGACTTACTGGGGGATGATGTGAATACAATTAAGAATAATGATAAAATATTTTTCAAAACTGCTAAAGAAATAGGTTTGGAAGTTAACAAAGAGAAAACTAAATATATGCTTACAGGCCGAAACCAAGTGTTAGGTAATAATCCAAATCTAATTATTGATAACAACTCGTTTGAACCAGTTTCCAAATTCAAATACTTAGGAGTAATATTAACAAATGAAAATTATATTAAAGAGGAAGTAAAAAGTAGGCTTAATTCAGGAAATGCATGTTACTTCTCTCTTCATAAACTTTTGTCTTCTCGTTTAATATCTAAGAAACTAAAAGTTAAAATATATAAAACAGTAATGTTGCCTGTATTATTATATGGGTGTGAAACTTGGTCCCTTACATTGAAAGAGGAACACAAATTGAGAGTATTTGAAAATAAGATCCTTAGGAAAATATTTGGACCTAAAAGGGATGAGGAGACAGGTGAGTGGAGAAGGTTACATAATTTAGAACTACATAATTTGTATTCATGTCCCGATATTATTAGAATCATTAAATCAAGAAGACTTAGGTGGGCAGGCCATGTGGCATGAATGGGAGAGGAAAGAGGCATTTAGAGGATTCTTGTTGGGAAACCTGATGGTAAGAGACCTGTAGGAAGGCCAAGACGAAGATGGAGGGACAACGTTGAGATGGACCTAAAGGAAATCGGTAGGGATGGAAAAGAGTATATAGATCTTGCTCAAGATAGGGACAGATGGAAGGCCTGTGTTGCTGCAGCCATGAACCTTCGGGTTTAAGAAGGCTAGAGAGTTAGTTAGTTATATATTCCTATGTATAGCATTGCAATTTATTATTATACCCATTATAAAATGCAATCAAATTGTAATGGTGGCTGCGGTGGCTCAGTCGGTAATGCATCTGACTACCATGCTAAAGGTCCCAGGTTCGAACCCCGGCCAGTTCAAATTTAGGAACTTCTAACGGAAGCGGCCCCGGCACAGCATTGAATGACATGGGTACCTGGGGGAAACCCTGGGGGGTAAAGTCGGTCAGGGGTGTTACCCGCACCCCCTATATGCCTTCATGGCATGGTGCTAAACACAGGGGAGAACTTTACCTTTTTTTAATAAAATTGTAATAAATAGAGAGAATAAAAAAACTCAAATTCGGAGCAACTCACGTCCTGGTATACAAGGGTTGGATAAAAAATAATGGCAACATTGCTCTCCCGTGAAAGGGCTGAGTCACAGCGCCACAACCGTTTTGTGGCTGATAAAGGAATGTCAGACGAGGAAGTATAGTGAGTGGAAGCGATTGTATGTTATTCAGTCAAAAACAGCAGTGCTCTGAAGCAGAGGACGAGAGTGCAAGCGCCCTAACAATATGTTTAGGCAAGAAGAACAACATCTCTCAGGCAGACGGTAAACGCAGCCTACTTCTGCACCTTCTTGCAACACCACCTTCGTCTCGCATTAAGAAGGAAGCGACGGCACGGTGTCCCATCATCCTGCTTGACAATGCAAGGTGTCACACTGCGAACACTGTGACGCCGCTCCTGCATAACTGGTAGTGGGAGGTACTGGAACATCCGCCGTATTCACCGGTATGAGACCGTGTGATTACGACCTTTTTGCCAAAATGAAGGAACCACTTGGCAGGAAGCACTACGACACGCGCGAAGCCATCATACGTGCTATAGGGCGGTCACTGCCGGACATCGACAGAGATGGACGCGCTGACGGTGTACGATGCCTTGCATACGTGTGGCAGAAGGTCGTAGAGATGAGGGGCGATTACATTGAAGGAATGTAACACGTGCTCCTCTGCCAATACAGTCAAGTAGCAATTATACCAGTGTTGCCATTACTTTTTATCCAACCCTTGTATTTTTAGGAACCAGGACAATAAGAGCATACCCTCGAAGGAGGCAGGTTTACTTCGGGAGTTCCCCCCCTTTATTACATGTATTGATTAGTTGTAATACGTGTATATTGGTTCCTTATGGTTGATAAGTGAGGAGGTACCAGAAGAGGAGAGAGATTGCATTAGGTAAGTGAGAGGGCTCTATTTCTAGTCTGCATTCGGGTCCGTATGGTCTGGGCGTCGTAATAAATATTGGGTGAGAAATTAACGCAAGTGTCTCTACCTCTATATCCACACTAGACTACTGCATGGGACCACCACACTCGTAGTAGTGCAATCATTGGCAACATGTCGTATTTCAGAGCCTAGTGAGTAGCACTGTCAACCTAAAACACATGGAAAGAAACCATCTATGCAATTACAATTCTAAATAATAATTCCGTATATTATTATGTCAGACTTAAATACAATACATATCACAATATCTACAGATCGAAACGTAAAATGGATACACATGCTGACATACCTGCCTAAGCGATTACAAATATCGTATCACAGAGCAACAAGTACGTGTACATCATTGTTGACTTACCGAAAAGGATAATCATATGCCGCAAAATAATAAAATGCATTTATAACATTCAATCGAACATCATTTTAATGTGACAATAATCGTAGAAACATAAAATGTCAGCCTTGGTAGTTTCAGCCCATAATTGTCTATTTCATTTTCACATATCACTGTGTATTGTAAGATCTACAAAACTGCATTGAATCATGGAAATTATGACTATTCATGTTACATGAGGAAACAACAGGAACTGGAAGTCAACCCAACAATGAAGCAACGAGTTCCCAAGTGGATGGTGGCAGAGGCCACCGAAATTAATCAAACATTTACAAGTAATTATTTAAGATTAGGCTCCCACAGGAGATGCTACGTAGAAATTTTCAGCAAAAAATGCAGGCTCGAACAAGACTCGAACCCAGGTCTCTGGCATACCGTGCCATTGCTCTAACCACTGAGCTACAGAGCCAGCCTGGCCTCGCCTGATTTTTTTGGTAAAACAGCGATAGCGAAAAATCAGGCGAGGCCAGGCTGGCTCGGTAGCTCAGTGGTTAGAGCAATGGCACGGTATGCCAGAGACCCGGGTTTGAGTCCTGGTCGAGCCTGCATTTTTCGCTGAAAATTTCTACAATTTACAAGTAAGTTTTGTGGAATTAATTTAGTAACTCAGTTATGTCTTCTAATCATGACTATTTGCACTTCATTTTCAATTTTACTACGTCTTTTACTTCATGATTCATATTTGAGGGTCCACTACCACAGGCAAATTACGGAAATACGTGTACTGACAGGCTTCAAGAGTTTGAGTGAATTCTGCTTGTTAGAGCATTTTTCACTCGAGAGGAAGGCCTATCAAGCGCTCGAGCGAAAAGCCCTCATTGCAGTACTCTAATACACACCCAGCTGGGATTCTGGAAGGCATCTGTGCCATTCACACTAAATGAAGAAAGTACGAACTCAGACAACTTTGGTATGATGGGCAAGCAATCCCGCACAGCAAAAATGTCAAATATCTAGATGTCACCTTTGATTAAGGAGTCGTGGTTGCCTCTCACATTCAAGAAATAGCAAATAGAGTGAGAAATGTTTGCCCTATTCGTCATGTTCAAATGCTCTGAGTTGACTTTGAAGACCAAGCTACATACAAATGTATATAATTCCAACAATAACTTATGCTGGTTTGGCTGTGTTATATCGAAGTTAAATGTCAAGTGATTATTTTATCAATATAGCCTGTGGCACAACAGCACCAGGGCATACCTACTACCCACTTCCACCTGCCAAGGTGGGTGATCAACCAACCAGTTATGGGGTGACGTGTGGTCAGCACAACAAACTCCCAGTGGTTGTAGGTGTCCGAGATCAGGCTACGCTACTCATTCGTAGATCCCTAATTTCCTCACGATGGTGGTTCCATATACAGAACAAAATCTCAGGAGAAAAGTTGCTATGCTTCCCCTAGGAGACTCAAACCTGTGCACATCCCATAGCCAGAGCCCAAAGTATAATGCCTTGGACCACATGGTCATGATGTGGGACCAAGCGGTTATTGATAAGAGGGGCGTACTATAATGATTTACACTTTTACTTTTTTTTTCAGGTCCAATAATCCACCATTCGAGACATGAGGACTGGCATATGAAGCTACGAGTCTAGTCTACAGATTGCAGGCAGCAGTGCCAAAAATGGATTCCTGGTGTTCACACAGCAGCACGTTCTGTTCATCATTGTCAGTGGACTATTGGACAACATGGCAAGCGATTATAATGGGTCAGCGTTGGACAAGTTGGTCTCTATGGAGAAAGGGTGTGACCACAGCAGAGATTTACAGACGATTGGCAGCAGTGTGTGGTGAAGATGCGCCTTCACGGAAAACCGTTTACAATTGGGTGAAAGGCTGGATAACAGGACGCACGTCAACAGAAAAAAAGACAAGTTCTGTAAGGAAAGTGACTGTGACAACACCAAAAAACATTACACGGGTTGAGCAAGTCATTCTTGAGAACAGGTGCATCACGTTTTCTGAAATGGAGGTAACCATGGGCCTGTCCAGAAACACCCTGCAGCGAATCGTGCACGATCACCTTAATATGGGGAAAGTGTTCGTCAGATGGGTTCAGAAAAACTACCAGGAAAATGGGCAAAAGTAGTGCTCCTGCAACACGACAACACACGCTCCCACACCAGTCGGGAATCAACCATGGCCATTGCTGAAATGTGGTTCGAGGTCCTGCCACACACCACGTACTCTTGTCTGTAAATCTCTGCTGTCGTCACACCCTCTCCCCATAGAAACCAACTTGTCCAATGCTGACCATTAAAGTCGCTTTCCATGTTGTCCAATTGTCCGCTGACAATGATGTACGGAACGTGCTGCTGTGTGAACACTGGAAAACCTTTTTGGGCACTGCTGCCTGCAATCGGTAGACTAGACTCGTAGTCCTCACTTCTCGAATGGTGGACCATGGGACCTGAAAAAAATAAAGTGTAAATCATTACAGTACGTACGCCCCTTGTATATATCTTTGTCAAGACATTTGACATTTGATTTGCAATTTTAACTAGAAGATACAGAATCATGTTGCTCATCACATATGAAAAAATAGGTGTCCAACAACTCTATAGACTGCAATGGTTCACTCTGCAGACTGTAATTCTCAAACAGCATCTTCTCCCCTTCTGTATTGCATTCATCATGTACAAGTCAAGCACACTGTTGTTGATAAGCGCCATTGTCAATCTTGATAATAATGGTTCTGTCAACATCAATAATATTGGTAATGTCAATAGTGATATCAGTAATGTCAATGCCTATAATATCGGTATCATAGATGTCAATAATATCAATCATGTTGTGGTATTATCAATATATCGATGTTCTGCTGTATATTGGCAGCATGCTGCATACTACTTCTAAAATAACTACAGACTAATGCATTTTTCAAAATGCAAAAACTGATGAACAAAAAAAAATCTCTAGAGGCAGAAATGGAACAGTGATACTTGAACCCAGGAGCACTTTTATTCAGAACTGACCCTGTTACTCTAAACTCTTTTTACGAGGTTTAATATAGTGGTCCTATGTGGAACGGGAACACCAGGAAATTTCGTTGCAAAACGTCGTCGCAATTCTCCACAATTCCTCTTTCCGAAGTAACACTCGACAAGATAAATCCTTTGTTGTAATGTAAACTTTTGTTGTGCCATATTAAGCCACAATCTTCAACACACGGACACGACACAACACAACTTCCGAGGGAGGATTATACTGGCGTCAGTCTGCAACGTCAACAGAAAGGGAAAGAGAGTGAAGAAAACAAACTGTAGCGTGCGACTGTCATGGACCCCGTTCACCGGGAAAGACAAGCGCTGACACTGGACCGCTTGCCGCTGAGTCTCGTAGTGAATGTCAGGGAATGCTTTCTACATCACTGCAGATTTCAAAATTAAGTTAGCAACCTTGCAAAAATGTATAATGGGATGTTTATTGTTCTCATTTAATTATACAGGTTGGGCTGACTAACACATTTCAGATGGTCATAGATCATACATGCAAACAGAAAAAAAGGGGGGGGGGTGAAACCATCCATAAACACGTCCAAATATGCCATTTATTACTTACAGATTACAAGCTTATTTTTTTAATATTGTATCAGCAGATGCCGTCCATTTACAAGGGTCGTTCAAGGTTGACCAAGACTTTCGTCCTTAAAATATTAATGAATTCATAGACCGCTGCATTACTTCGGCAGGACAGACCATGATTCCTTGCGAGTAACCATTATCCTTTTGAGATGCATTTGGTGCATGTGCAGTAGTGTAAACAAAGATGGCGGCAAGTAGTGTATCTTTTGCTGTGGAACAGCGGTGTATAATGAAATTTCTCGTGAAGGAGAAGGTGAAACCTGCTGAAATTTGGCATAGACTGCAAGCACAGTATGGTGAACAAACACCGTCACGGGCAAGAGCGTATGAATGGTTTCGGGCAAGAATGTACGAATGGTGTCAAGAGTTCAATGAAGGGCGGGAGTTGGTAGCAAATGAACCGCACAATTTTGGAATTGGGTAAGATCTTGGGAACTGTCTTCTGCGACATGAAATGTGTTATCCATGTGGATTTTTTGGAGAAGAGTGCCACAATTAATGCCCAGTATTACTCAACACTGCGTCATGGTGCTGTACGTCGGGCCGTTCGGAAGAAAAGACCTGGAATATTGTCGAAACATTCTTCTCCATGACAATGCCAGGCCACACACAACCGATTTGATCCAAACAGCACTGGCCAACTTGCACTGGGAGGTTTTACCACAGTCTTTACAGTCCAGATTTAGCCCCCAGTGATTTCCACTTGTTTAGGGCTCTTAAAGAGCATTTGGGCAGGACACACTTCCAGACAGATGAGAAACTCAAGAACACTGTCCTGCAGTGGACACGACACTAATCTACTTCTTTCTACGCCAAAGGCATCAAGGAACTCCACAACGATGGCAATGGTGTCTGGATGTTCAGGGGGAATACTTTGAAAAACTAACATAGTTTGGTGCTTCCATGTATGTATATTTTCTGTCTAGAAATAAAAGTCTTAGTCAACCTTGAATGACCCTTATACATCAATGGTTTTACAAGCGTGTCTGGAAGTTTGCCATACATGCACTTCTGTAGGCCCTCATCAACAGTGGATTGTTTTAGTTGTTAATATTCATGATACATACTTCAAATTTCTTCACCCAAGCCAATATGGTATTCCAAGACGATACGTGTCCATGTTGACCAACACTTAACTGTTGTCTAAAAACACGCTGCACTGCTGTCACAGACTTTGTTTCGTAATAAAACAGGTAACGCGTTGTTGCATTTTCTAACGCTTCATTGCAACTGACTAAATAATTGATTTGGTGTTTTAAGCCCACTCCATGCACAGTAAGGCTAATCGGGACTGGACCTACAGTTTAAAGTGGAATCCGAACCACTATGTGCCTCCACCAGGTATCAAACCCGGGACACCTTGATTACAAGGTAACAACGCCATCAGGGAGGCCCAACTGACTATATGAAATGCCATCCTCTCCTCTACCGTTCCGCCAACTACAACAAGGTATCGTGCAGGCGCAGTTTTCAAATTTGAAATGTGTCAGTCGGCTCAGCACCATTCTGTACAGTGGGATCCATCCATGAGTATTACTATGCAAATTGTCCCTGACCATGTTCATGCAATTCATTTGGCCCAATAAGAGCTTCAAGAATTACAAGAAAACTCAAAACAAGCTGTTGACAACTTCTGCACCAGAATACATAAAAATCCATCGCTTAAAAACACTCAGGTTGTAAGAGAAAAATAAATGAAAATAGTTATGAACAATTTCCATGGTAATACTCATGGATCCCACTGTACACGTGACACAGAAAACACACAAATGTTAAAAACATACACTGCACTTGTTTTATTTATAAAAAAAGATAAAGGAAACTTCCATAAGCAAACTCGAAATATTTTTTTTTCCAAAAAATTCAGGTGCCAGGTGAGAATTTTCAAATTTTCAAGTGTCATCGTGACCGGGTGCCCTGTTATTTCTATCCCTCCTTGGGCCAAATATTAGTGTAAGACAATAAATTACTGATTACCATAATTATTTCAATAAAACAAATAAGCCAATCTTGGATCTCCACGGTCTTCAACCATTAGACACTGTTGTGTCTCCCAATGAAATTAAATTTCTCTACCGACTAAGCTACCAAGTCAGCTTTGGCTTTTCAAATTTTCGCTTCTGCTGTTTTTACCTGTGTTGAAATGTCTCTTCCAATGATACTCCAATGGAATCTGTTGTCTTTGAAACAATGACGACTTTGGTGGCACCTAGTATTTCCCAGCATGGAGCTGTTACCTTGTGTACAGCACGGACAGGTATGCACTGTTGTGTCTATTGTGACTAACATTCTCACTGAATATAAGTAGTAAATAATAGTCACTTATCTCTCTTATTTGTTTTTGTCCTTACATTCAACAACAACCTTCTGACACAGAAACACTAAACTTCATCATACAGGGTGGACCATATTGATGGGACACATTTCAAATGCACATCTCTAGGAATTGAACACGCACATTTATTAAGCACTACGTGTAATACATAACCAAGATATGGGAGTTTACATAATTTGAATATAACATCCCATAGATTGGCACCACCTTGAGGAAAACATTCTTGGGCTCTCGAAGTCATACTGTAGTGCAGCAAATAGGCTGGAATGGTCTCTATCTCCCTCTGGATGTTTCCCTTCAGTTCAGTAATTGCAGTCGGTAACGCGTCTGACTACCATGCTAAAGGTCCCGGGTTCGATCCCCGGCTGGTTCAAATCCGGGAACTTTTCTAACGTTGAAAGCGACCCCGGCGCCACCCAGCATCGAATAACATGGGTACCTGGGGGAAACCCTGGGGGGTAAAGGTGGTCAGGGGCGTGGTGCTGATCACATCACCCCCACTCACGACCAGATCAAGAAAGTGTGGGGTGTTACCCCCACACCCCCTATACGCCTTCATGGCATGATGCTAAGCACAGGGGAACACTTTACCTTTTTTACCTTTATCCTTTCCTTTAGGTAACCCTACAGGAAGTAGTCCTGGTGATCTGGATGGTGAATTGATATCTAAGAATCTGGAAATGAGGCAACCAGGGAAATGGTTTCGAAGGGTTCTCATTGGCACTAATTCTGTATGACTAGTGGCACCATCTTGTTGCATCCACATTTGTGTAAGACCAAGTTCCCTCATTTGTGGAACGAAAAATGTGACTAACATGTCTGTTACGGTTGGGATACTCGACTGTAGGCGTTAAGTGTTCTCTGCACTATGAGACGATCGAGGTTGCCCAGTTGAATGTTTCTTGTCTGCATTAGCTGCCTCACGGACGTTTTCCACAGCATGCAGGATTACCCTCTGAGATGGTGATGAATTGCCTTTGTGCTGTAAAGATGAAGCTTCCACTAGTGAGAAATGCTTCCACACCGGAGTCTACAGCACCATGATTCATTAGAATAATAAAATGAAAATTGAATTAATGTACACTTCCAAAGTCAGGCTTCCAAATACAATGCATTTGAAAAATGTTAGAATATTCTTACTGTCTGAAAATACAAAATAAATGAATCCCATCAATATGGACCACCCAGTATTTGAACTGAATTCGATGTTATCAGGTGAGTAAAAATGCATTTGGTGCTTGCACAACCCGGTCCGATAAATGAAAATGTGAAGAATATTGCCATTTACAATTTAGACATGAATTTTAGGAAATATATCAGACTTGTTCACTACATGCATAAAACCAAGATGTTCAATATCTTTCACTTTCTAAAAGTTTTTCTTGTATGTAGAATTATTTTCCTGTAGTTTTACAAGCATAAGAAAACAGTTTTTCGTTGTGACGTTTCAGGAGAACAGAAGCATTTAATGTAACAGAAAACATCAAGAGACTTTGTGAAAACAATGATGAATTTGAATTACCTGATGATATTTGGGATTCATAATTTTAAATAAAAAATAATGTGATCAAATTTTTTTTTATCTGAAATAAAAATAAAACAGACTGCTTCTTTTCACAGTTAAGTTGCTATATTACAACAATGTAACACTGACAACATCCATTATACAGGGTGATTTTTTTTAAAACTCATGGTTTTCTTTGTTGTGTAAAATATGTAAATGAAGTATTATTTCCATGCGGTTTGTGGCAAATGAATAAGGAAGGATGGGAGATTTATTGGAGTATGTTTACCGGTTTATATGCATCCCGGGTAATATCGCCCACGCCTCAACAAAAACAGCAAATATTCACCAGTGTATCCTACAATAACATTGAAGTATTGGATTTTTGCTAAACTGAATTAATGAAAATGAGTTCTTTTTTTTGTATTCACTCAAACATAAATAAAACATAAAAATTATGCACAGACATATGACATAATATCTCTACTTTAAAGAAGGTGCTGAAAGTGTCGACCTCCTTCCTGTAAACAAAGTCGAACACGCTGTTCCATGTTAAGGGCTGTCTGACATAGTGTTTCTGCGCTAATGTTCGCAATTTCAGTGATAATGTTCTGCTTCAACATTTCCAGGGATGTAGGGTTGTCTGTGTACACACGTCTCTTTAGGAAGCCCCACAGAAAGAAGTCAAGTGAAGTTAAGTCTGGAGACCTCGGAGGCCACAATCCCTTTGAAATAACCCTATTCGCAAAGAAACTTTCAATCAGTGTCATACTGTCATGCGATGTGTGGCATGTAGCACCATCCTATTGAAAATAACCCTGTGTGAGTTCAATGTCCTCCAAATTTTCAACAAATTCCATGAATATTGCCCTGTACTGCTCTGTGTTCACTGTTTCATTGAAGAAGATTGGACCCACTATACGTGATGCTGAGACAGCGCACCATACCCCAACTTTCTGTGAGTGCAGCGGAATTTCGATTACACTATGTGGATTTTCAGCTGCCCATATCCTTGTATTCTGAGAATTAACATACCCAGAGAGATGAAACCAGGCTTCATCAGTAAACCACGTTATTTTCAGAATATCAGGATTACGCACAATAAACATTAAAAACCAATTACAGTAATCTACACATTTAACTTTATCTGGATCCTTCAATTCTTGAACAGCTGTAATTTTGTACACCCTTAGTTTCGCAGTTTTCGCTGCCTTTTGACATGTTGAATAGCTATAGCCGGTTTCTTGTGACAAACGATGGAGAGATTTCTAGGGCGACCTCAAGAGTCGAGCACTGACATCTTCCACAACACCTGCCCGCGAGGTCCGATGCTTCCCTGTCTCACTCAGAAGCGATCCTGTTTCTTCCAATTTCTTCACTAGCGACAATATTGTGTTCCTGTTTGGGGCAGAACGTGAGGCAAATTTGTTTCTAAATGCCCTTTGCGTAGCAACAACAGAATCAGTTTTCCAAAATCTTTTCACGATAAACAAACGTTCCTGTAAGGAGTACACCATTCTTACTGTGTGTCCTGATCACAATAACGCAACTTTTCAGCACAACAATTACGCAAAAGCACACAACTTTCCAGCACAACAATATAACAGCTCAGTTTCCTGGTTAATGTTGACAATGACAACGGTGCTATCTACAGGAGGAAACTTAAACCTCTGCACTGCATCCAAACCCCCAGACCATATAGACGCGAAAGGTACACTGGTGAATATTTGTTGTTTTTGTTGAGGCGTGGGCGATATTACCCGGGATGCATATAAACCGGTAAACATACTCCAATAAATCTCGCATCCTTCCTTATTCATTTGCCACAAACCGCATGGAAATAATACTTCATTTACAAATTTTACACAACAAAGAAAACCATGTGTTTTAAAAAAATCACCCGTTATAATGGATTCTTTTTGTTTAAAAAATTGCTAACCATTGTTTTAACTGTATCTTTAGTCAAAATGAAAATAAATGTCTGATGAAGGGAGCGTGTGTTCTCCTGAAACATCACAACGAAAAACTGTTTTCTTATGCTTGTAATAACCGTAAACTACAGGAAAATAACTTTCACTTGTCAATGTGGAAAACTAATCTTTCATATTCACCTACTGCATGCCTGCCACAACAATGGCCGGTCATCTTGGTGTAGTGGCATCTAAGGGGTGACACTTTCTGCACACACACAAATGTCAACCTCACTTCTGCGTAGTGCACCCTGGACTATCAAAGCTCTGGCATCCGGACTCACGGCCCGTGTAATCCTCCTTGGGGTTTGTGGTGCATGCTGTCTGTTCCTTCACCTGTCTCATCTTATCACTAGGGCCCGGGAGTTTATGTTATAACATATTTTTCAACTGGCTTCGGATCTATTATTGGGGTGAGATCTTTACATATGTGATGAAAATCAGCCGAAATAGACGAACTTGACAAAGCATATTTTGACATTTCACCAATTTCGCATTTTTACAAAATATTTCTTCAATTTTGTTGTAATAAGACATATTTCTGTATAATTTCGTAATTCTCTCGCACATAATTGGGTATATCATAATTTTTTTCTTCGTAGCTTTAGCACAACGGATAGTTCATATTGTCGATGGCAGGATATGGAAATTACGGAGGAAGAAAGGTGCCGTCTTTTCTTAGTACAGAACAATATCATACCTCACTTTTTTATCCCGCCGACAATTGATAGCCATGCAAACATTATTGAGGCAAAATGTTCTCTCTCATTGTTGCACGGGAAGTAAAGGAGTTTCGTTCTCATTTGTTACCCTGCCCCCGTGTCAGGGCAACAGTGTTTTTTTCCTTATTGAAATATTTATTAATATGTTAATTAATTGGGTAATCAAGTGTATAAACATATATATGTGATTAGTGTAAATCAATTTATTATGCATTTTTAGGTTCGTATTATTCCATGTATAAATACCATGTAGCTCTCTGTTCTTTCTTCGTGTTTCGAACGATCAAAAGAAAGGCGGGCAGTTTAGCTGTTAAAGATTAAAAATTTTGATAGAAGGGCCATTGGCAACAGACGCCAACAAAACGTATATAAACTCCCAGATGAGAGTGGGGGAGGTCGGCTGTTGGAACTGAGACTTGGAAGGGAGAGGCTGTTTTTGCTTCGGTCAGCTAGGACCGGAGGACAGGTCTCCTGAAACGGATGCTGTAAGAGATTGGATTGCCGGGCAAGCTAGTACCTTGGTGTCCAGTTTACAGGTAAAAAGGTAGTTTGTACTGGATGTTATTTTGAAGTAATTACGGTGTGCCGGGCAGCCTAGTGCCTTGTCACCATGGAGGTTGAGAAATGTACACGTCGGGCGACCTCGCACCTGTTAAGACGTTTCTTGGAATAACGCGAGTCTACCTTGTGACAAGCGTACTCCTGATGTAATTCATGAAATGTAAAGCATCCAGTTACAAACAAAAGAGATTCCAACATCAAAATTAGAGTTTTGGCCCGATAATTAGAGAAATGAACGTTCGGATACGACTTGTATATACTTCAAATTTTACGATAATTAAACTATAGAAAATATCCAAAATTTCAGTTTTTAATTTCACAGATGCTGGACAAGGTAATTTATCCCCCTATAGCAATAAGGTTTCGCAAAGGTTATCCGTTGTCTCTTGTAGTTAATTATATAATTATGTTGACTTGTAGCAACCATGTGCATTGTCGTACAAAGAAAGATACCCCTAGACAAATCTGAGCCGATTACGAAGTGCATCGAACCTCGAGTGCGGAGGTAAAGTGTGGGGGGCCAGACTAGTAACACATTTCTTTGCCTTTTTCGCTTTTCACAAAAATCAGTCAAAAGTAAAAATAACATTCGGTACATTACAGCCCCTACTCTACTCTATCGGGTATGGGAGAAATTCTTCATTTTTCTGACATATTTGTAATTTTTCATGACATATTTTCCAATTTATATGACATAATTACATTCATATTTTACAGTTTTATAGGACATAAAGTCCCGGGCCCTACTTATTACCATTCATTCCGAGGGTATATGCTAAGTGTTGTGAAACATTAAACAGAGAGTTGTTAGTTGTTTCCACTAACTTTATATTTAAGGCAAACATAATCAAAAATACATGGATGAAATCATTTAACATCTACAAAGAAATTTCATTCACGGTAGAATACTGATGATAATACCCATAATTGGCATAGAAGAGAATACAATACAGAATACTTTTTAAAATTAAAAAAAAAATTGAAATCCATATTTTGATGATTGCATTCAAAAAGTACCAATACAGTGGTATTTTTAGGGATGCGACCGATTAATTGGTACTCTATCGGCCAATATAGGCATATCTGTGTATCGGTAAAATTACAGATTATTTTACCGATCCGATATATCGATAAATATCTGATAATTAAGTGCAAAATTCTGCCATTTTGTTGTAATTTTTATGGATAATCTCCAAACCCTAATTTCTAAAAAAGTAAATGTCGAAAAATGTAATTTCCTTTTCACTGCAGTCACCTTGAAACACACATTTATTAAGGAGGTCCATGAACCTTTCAGGTTCTTCAATCACCATTTATAATTTTATATCAGATCGGTAGAATATCGGTTATCGGTATTGGTAAATTTTATATTGGTATCGGCTTAAATTTCATATTGGCCCATCCCTAGGTATTTTATACTGTACAGCAGGTTATTGTATTTTATTTTCTTGTTTATAATACTTTTGTGAATTATTATTTTGTATACTGTTAACAACTTTAATAATACAGCGTGTTCCGTTCAAACCTCCCACATTGCAATTCATCATTGCTAAAAGGTTATGAAACATAATGGAATGTAAGTGGTACTAGACAAAAGAGATACTCGAAGAATTTTATTGCATGACCTCAAAGTTCACCGTTCTCTCACTATGCAGTGCCACAATCACACAAAGCACAATGGTGACTTCGCAGCACAATCTGTATGGTGAAGCACCTGATGGGAAAACCATTAACCTTCATATTCTCTCCAGCAAATTCATTCTTTTCTTGCACTGTAATGATTGATTTGGTCTCTGCATACCAGAATACAGATTGTGCGCTGCTGCGGAGTAGCCATTGTGCTTTATGCGATTGTGGCGCTGCATAGTGAGAGAACTTTGAGGTCATGCAATAAAATTCTTTGAGTTTCTCTTACGTCTAGTATCACTCGCATTCCATTGTGTTTCATAACCTTTTAGCAATGATGAATTGAAATGGGGGAGGTTTGAACGGAACATGCTGTACTTCTAATTACACTAAAAATGAAATACTTGCAAATATACTCATATTAAAAACCGATAAAAATCCATTTTAATACTGGAATACAACATCAATTGTCGTGTCTAATGACGAGCTTTTATAGTACGTTGCCAACTGTTGCAGGGAAGAGAAACAAGAACATTGTTGAGACTTATGAGGCTTATTCTATATGAAATCTCAAGTCAAGTCAAACTTTTACATTGGTTTTGATAACAAAAGGCAGAACTCATATTAATCACAAAGAGACCAACCAAGCTAGCTAAAGTTCTGCTAAAATTAGCCATCCACATTGGGCACACTTCTATATATCCGGATATACGGTAGCCAAATGATAGTGATAAAATGCTGATATGTATTCATGTATTAAGCATTATGTATTCATACCCTCACCCCTCCTCAACAAACCAGAATCTTTTCTTTATTTATTAATTTTTAATCTTTGTCTGAAGAGAAGAAGATCCTGTTAGAGGGTGGAAACATTACGTTTATAGTGTATTTTTTACAATAAATTTTGACTTGGTCAGAATTTTAGTGTTTTATTAAAAACAAAAGAAATAAAACTAGAAAGTTTTGCTTACGAGTAAGGTTAACCAGATGGCATGCAGCATATACCACCATACACCCTACACTACAACCCTGGTGGTAGTGCATCACAACTGAAATGCATACGACTTTCAAGATTTACTAATAACACAAAATCTCAATTATCGATTTTACAGGAGTCTGTAGTTAGAAATGTATAATGCAAAAAATGTAATACAGCAGAATCCCAATTTTATGTTCAAGAATTTTACATATTCCCACTTTATGCATTTTCATGCAGTATAATTTCTTTAGCCACAATCCTCTGAAGAATGAACAACTAATACAGGCATGCATATTTCGTTTTTGACGAAAACGCGATATGTGAAATAACCCATTGTAATGTTAATTTTTCATGTTTCTGAAAAGGTGCATTTTCCTACCCTGTTTTGTCACGAAATAATGCGAATGAAAATTAGAGTTTATTTATCAATGTGACACTTTCAAAAGTCATAATTATCCTGCAACTTATGCAAATCACCGATGATTGATTAATTCTGCTGTAAATATTTCAGAAGCAAACATGGACCCCTTTATAAATGAATAAACTCAATACTCTGGTAATGATATAAATGTGCTTTTGGAGGAATATGTTTATTTTGTGTAGTGAGAGCAGTTTTTAAATCAAATTTAGGATTATATTCACATTTTTAAAACCAAAATGTCATTTTATATACTGCTTTTTCACCGCTATAACAGCAAAATTTTATTTTATTTACCACTTTTTCACCACTATAACAGTGAAATTTTATTTTATTTACCGCTTTTGAACCTGAAATTGACTGTTTTTATACCAAAAACTTTGCTTTTTTATTAACAAAAAATATGTGCCTCTAACAATTAGAGTTTCTACTGTATATAGGGGGCAAGAATGTTAAATTTATGATGCAAGAAACCATAAAAATAATACAAAACAGTATACAAATGTGGGTACTTACCTTCTCTTGGTCAATCAACAATTGTAAAAATGCATCAGCTTCAGTCAGTTTCTTGTCAAAATCTTGAAGAGTAGGCCTTGGTCTGCTTGGGTCCCATCTCTACAAAGAAACGATTTAGTTTTACAAACACAAATTCACTTTGAATGGAAATCTCCATCTTATTTATGCTAACCTATGAATGTTGCTGACAATGGTTCTACATTAGAATGCAATGTTAATCCAACATTACCCATTTCTTGTTGTTTTAACTACTCGTATAGACAATGGACAATGTGCAAATTAGCATTGCATGTTTCTGCCAGCCTGGTGCATACCAACATCTTATGTTTAGGTCAGGTTATTCTGAATATGTTTTGTTTGAATTTATTTTAAATTCACGTTAGGCTAATAGAGACTGGACCTACAGTTTAAAGTGGGAACAAACCTCTGGTAAAATTCACCATGCCACATATTCCACAAGGTATATATTTTATGGGACAGGATGACCTGGAAGGAATGAGTGAAAAAGAAATAATTATCAGTTTACCGAAAATGCAAATTATGTTAGTTTGTATTTATGTAGAAATATAAATTACCTGTTACAACAACTGCTCAAAATGGCCACCATTGTTTTTGATACACTGATTACACCTTTTTGATACTGTTTTACAGACGCTATTACACAATTGTGATTTGATTTGCTTTTGTGCCACTTTTGACTAATTTGTGAATATGGGGATGAGTGATGATATGATGAATGGACACTCACAAATATCCATGCCCAGGCCAGGATTCGAACCCGGGACCCTGGCGTCATAGCGCGATGTGATAACCACTCCGCCACAGGGGCAAGCTTACACAATTGTGGTGTGAATATTCGTGAAAAATTAAGATCTAAGAGTTCTTTCATGTGTTCCAATTCTCACGGCTTCATGGCAAAAACTTTGTCTTTCGGAATTCTCCACATGGAGAAATCACAGACCTTGCAGGCAGTGGCGTGCCCAGGATTTTCAAAATGGAGGAGTTATGCACACTTTTTCTGGTAGTCGCCTCTCATTTTACCATCTTTTCCTACCTTTGACGTTCTCTTTTTTAGGAATATTGGGCCAAAGGGAGGGATTATGACCCCCACCAACCCCCTCTTGGGCATGCCACTGCTTGCAGGCTACTCCATGGTTACCTTTCTTCCTTTCCACTTCCTGAAGTGCTCATTTGATAAAAATGGTTAGTCTGCAACAAACAGGACGAAGGTACATTGAACATTGTCCATCATAGAATGGAGGGGATCGTGAAGGTCCGTCACTTTGTAGGAAAAACTAAATATGCTGTCCAAGGCAGTAATTTATTTTATTAAAAACAAACTAAACGTAATGTTTCAAACTTCTAGCAAGGTCTTCATCAGACTCTGTATCAAGTATCAAATATGCATGAAAGAATGTGAAAAAGAAGGCAAAATAAATAGCCTATGGAAACAGCTGGAAAAGAATGGCTATGAGAAGCACGATAGACTGGACATCAACAGAAGAAGGAAGAAAAGAGGAAGGGGAGAATTGGAAGAGAAAGAAAAAGAGGAAGAGAAAGAAAAAGACAAAAGGTTTGGAATAAGGAGTATGGGGAAGACCACAGAAAAGATATGCAAAGTGCTTAGGAAAGCGGGCATTAAAACTTACAGGAAGGGAGGGAGAAGCATCTTAAGAATAGCGAAGAATGCAAGCAAGAAAAAGGAAAACAGAGAAGAGGAAGGGATTATCTACGAAGTGAAATGTAAAGAATGTCAGAGTGTGTACATAGGAGAAATGAAAAAAAGGCTGAAAGACAGGTTGAAACAACATAGGGATGATGTACGACTTAAAAGAGAGAGAAATGCAATATAAACACACGAGAGAAACAGGACATGACATAGAGTGGGATGAGGCTAAGCAGATAGGAAGGGAGAAGAGAATGCTAGTGAGAAAATGGAAGGAACCAAAGGAAATAGAGAAGAAAGGTGAAGAAGACACAATGAACTGGAATGGGGGACTTAAGTTAAACAAAGAATGGAAGAAGGTGTTAGAAAGAGTGGAAAGGACAAGAGAGAAAGAGGAGAGGAGAAGGGAGAAAAATGAAGGAAAAAGAGCGTGAGATATTCTATATGAATATCTCTTCACATTCTATATGAAAGTAATTATGTTTAGCCTTTTAGATGAAAGTACAGTTGGAAAGTGAAAGCCACCTGCTAGAAAGTTCCTAACAACTTTCTAATAGTCTGGAGGGAGTCATGTTTGTGTATATATAATGAATGCCCTTTTTGTGTATCTTGTTACATTTGTACTTGATACAGAGTGTGAAGAAGACCTTGCTAGAAGGTTGAAACGTTACGTTTAGTTTATGTTTTTAATAAAATAAATTACTGCCTTGGTCAGCATACTTAGTTTTTCATAATCATGGAAACAAGGCTTAATGGTGTTACACTTTGTAGGTTGCAGTGGTAAAATGACTCATGCCGAGCCATAACAAATAGCTAAAACTATTTCATGAAGTTTAAATAATTGGAAAGAGAACCTCCAAAAGTTTATGTTGGTACTGGAAGTGAGCCTAATTATATGCATGCACAGGACAAGGGCAAGAATGGCAAATGAGAATGCAAGTGTTTTGCACTTAAGCCCTGATCATAGGTTGTGCCCGCTTCAGAAGAAACTACAGTACATTTTGGGTTTGGCTCAAAATGAAGTTGATCGAGCACTTGCAATGTTTCTCAGATGGAATGAAGCAGGACTCCTGCCCTGGAAGCACAAATGAACTAGAAAGAGGAAAAATCTCTTGTGGCAGGAACTGCCAGGATTTCTTTACGCAATTTGGAAATAGTAAATGTCAAGTATCTCTTTCCAATTATTTACATTTTGGGCCAGTAAAAGCAGTAGTTTCAGAAATGTGATGTTTCCTTTTTCACTAGTATTTTCCTAGAATTACTTCCATTTCGTTGTCATTTGTTTGTTTCTGCCTGCTAAGTACAAGAGAAAGACAGTAAATAGGTCAGAAATAGTTGTGGATCAGCACGGGCCTGCATATTTCGTTCTTGACGAAAACACATTGTAACGTTAATTTTTCATGGTTTTGAACAGTGTGAGGTGCATTTTGCTACCATGTTTTGTTACAAAATGATGCAAAATGAACTGCAAAATGCTAAATAAACCCATTTTTCACCGTAATAACACCGACATTTTATTTTATTTACCGTTCTTGAACCCGAAATTGACTGTTTTTGTACCAAAATTTTGTTTTCTTTATTTACAAAAAATATGTGCCTCTACTTATTGCCTTTGGCGTCCTATTGACAGCATTAATTAATTAATTGGAATAACTACAAAAAATACATGGTAAATTTACACTTATCTCTCTTGTAGTCTACGGTTGTTACAAGCATAAAACACAGTTTTTGTTGCGGCATTTCAGGAGAACACACGCTCCCTTCATCAGACATTTATTTTTAGTTTGATTAAAGATACAGTTATAATAATGCATTAAAATTTTTAACAAAAAATAATCAGTTATACCGAGTGACTGAATTGAAACGCCCTAATTTCAAATACTTATATTAAACATATTATACAGGCAAGAACAGTGTGATTGGGGTATATGGTAGCTTAGCTGTGGAAATTTCAAATAGGTAATGAATAGTAAGGATTAGTTTATTTTGTATCGTTCCAATGCTGAAAAAGAGCAAACTGTGTGGTGGTACGCAGAATTAGGATCCATTATTGCAGTTCAAAGACGGTTGCGTGCAAAGTATCACAGAGACCCTCCCGATGCCAAGAGGACCAACGCATGGAAAGCAGCGTTTCTAGAGACAGGATCTGTCGTTAAGAAGCATGGTGGTGATCGATTACGAACATCAGAGGCATTTGCACGAAGTCCCAAGAAATCCGTTCGTACGGCGTCATGTGAGATTGCTCTCCCAAATTTTGTGTACGAACAGATTTCTTGCAATAATGGATCCCAATTCTGAGTACCCAGTGTGGTATTTAAGAAATTTCCAGCTGGAACATTTTTAAATAAATTGTACACTGCTCTTAAGAATACGAGGCTCACTATTTATATTTTGAGCCTTGGCAACACTGATTGAAGTTAGGCGCGATTTGACGTTTGCACGGAATCGTCTGGCATTATTGACCATAACGTACTTCAAATGTTTTGTCAATAGCTTGATTCGTGTTGTTTATGTTGCCTTGGAGATTGCGCGACAACAATAAAATAGAATTAACTCGTGAACATTTTCGTGCGATGATTTTTTACGATTTTCGACGTGGATTATCAAGACAAGAGTGCATCGATCAACTTACTTCCACATTTGGCGATGAAGCCCCATCCGTTGCCACTGTGAAACGCTGGTATAACGAATTTAATTGTGGCCGCCATTCGCTCACTGACGAGATTCGTGAAGGTCGTCCAAAATCAGTTGTTGTTCAAGAAAACATTGATGCTGTGCAAAACCTAATACTGCAAGATCGTCATGTGACATACTGTGAGATTGAGGCAACCAAAGGCATTAGTTCCACCAGCATATATAAAATATTACATGATCATTTAGCTGTGAGAAAGGTACGTTCTCGTTGGATCCCACACAATTTGACAAAAACTCAAAAAGACGATCGCGTTAATTGGTGCAAACAAATGCTCAATAAATACAATCGTGGTGCTTCAAAAGACGTATATAAGATTGTAACAGGTGACGAATCATGGATATATGCATATGAGCCGGAACGTAAACAGCAGTAGACTGTATGGGTGTTTCAAGATGAACCCAATCCAACAAAAGTTGTTTGCGCTCGAAGCACATCGAAACAAATGGTCACCTGTTTTCTCGGGAAAACTGGTCACGCGGCAACTGTGCCTTTAGAGGAACGTAGAACGGTCAACTCTGAATGGTACGCAACAATTTGTTTGCCAGAGGTCTTCGGTCAAATACGGAAAACAAACAAACGCCGTCGGATCATTCTTCATCAAGACAATGCCAGCTGTCACACATCTCGTCTATCAACCGACTTTACGAACAGTCAAAAAATCGAATTGATGGGTCATCCGCCGTACAGTCCTGATTTGGCACCCAATGACTTCTTCTTGTTCCCGAATGTCAAGAATTAATTGCGTGGACAACAATTTTCGTCGGCGGAAGACGCCGTTTATGCGTTCATAAACCATATTATGGAGGTGTCTCAAGAAGATTGGAAAAACTGCTTTGACAAATGGTTCGAACGAATGCAAAAGTGTATTGACCATAAAGGAGAATACTTCGAAAAACAATAAAGCAGTTTTCAACGCCAAATTCCTGTTTTTTAATTGTTATGCTCAAAATATAAATAGTGACCCTCGTACCACTATGTTCCAGCCAGAACTCTGAAAAGATGCCTTGAAAGCACCATGAAGAACATGAAGTCCGCAGCTTCCTATTTCCAGCAATGTTGTACTTTCTGGCTCATTAATAGCCATGTTTTCCTTGAAAAAGGTGAGAAATTTCCAGTTAACTGCTGGTCCATCCATGGATATTTGCACTATGTTTCTCAAATTGATACCCTTTACACCTTCTTGAAATACCAGTAGCAAGTCACTAGCTTTGGTATGGCCCAGAAACAAAAATACAATTTTTTCCAGAAAAATAGTAAATTTCCCTCACCTTTCCAGAAAAATAAAATTCTGTGACTTTTCCAGGTTTTCCAGACTAGTAGACACCCTGTTATAATGATACATGTGATACAAAAATCACAAACATTAAAAAAACATACTGTATTTGGTTATTTAAAACAAAATACAGAAAAAAATAGAACCAAATTTCAACATTCCGATGAAAAATTTCAGGCACCATGGTATCCTATATTTTTCTACTCCTGGTCAACAATATTGGCAAACTATCAACCTTTCCCAAGAGAAATAATGAACATTCATGAAGAAACACACACAGAATTGGTTTCTCAATACATCATCATTGGCTTTAAGGTGTTGCACAAGTGTGACCATGAGACCCAATGTAAAAGAATATTGTGACATCTTCGATAATACTGTAATCCAACTCTCACTAAAGATGAAAACCCCATTAAGAATGAAAAAATACATAAAAATTGGAACATCAATGTAAATGATATTTAGTGAGTGGAGATGGACCAACTATGGTCTAAATTTACCATCATTTGTATTGGGTTGGCAACTAAGTTCCCGCAGTTTTTTTTAATTGGAAAAATCTCTATGACATTAAATACGTTTGGCACGAAGGTGTACATCATGCGAAAGAGAATATATTGTTCTACCTAAATTTATGTTTCTTTGTTACTAAGACACATTTTTTTGTTATTTACAAATCATTAAAATGGAATGTCAAGTTGAGAAGAATGAGCATTTTCGACACCTACTCCTTTTTGCCTTTAATCAAGGTTCTAAGGCCGCAGAAGCTGCTCGCAACATTTGTGCTGTATGGAGTGGGTGCTATAGCTGAAAGAACCGCCCGTGATTGGTATGCGAAGTTCAAAAAAGGAAATTTTGACCTCAAAGATGCATCTCGTTCTGGCCATCCAGTTGAGTTCGATGAAGAGCGATTGAACCACCTGTTGCATGAAAATCCGCGTCAAACAACAAGGTAACTGGCAGAGACAATGGGTTGCTCCCACACTACTGTAGAGAAGCATCTTCACTCGATGGGAAAGGTTCAGAAGTGTGGAGCATGGGTGCCTCACACTTTAAGTGTCACCAACAAAAATCAACAAGCCACAATCTCCGCTGGTTTGCTTGCTCGCTCTTCATCGAACTCAACTGGATGGCCAGAATGAGATGAGTCTTTGAGGTCAAAATTTCCTTTTATGAACTTCGCATACCAATCACGGGCGGTTCTTTCAGCTATAGCACCCACTCCATACACAGCACAAATGTTGCGAGCAGCTTCTGCGGCCTTAGAACCTTGATTAAAGGCAAAAAGAAGGAGGTGTCAAAAATGCTCATTCTTCTCAACTTGACATTCCATTTTAATGATCTGTAAATAACAAAAAAATGTGTCTTAGTAACAAAGAAACATAAATTTAGGTAGAACAATATATTCTCTTTCGCATGATGTACACCTTCGTGCCAAACGTATTTAATGTCATAGAGATTTTTCCAATTAAAAAAAACGGCGGGAACTTAGTTGCCAACCCAATACTTGATACATTGGTCACAGATCGTTAAACATAACCTGCAACCAAGCAAATTTAACCATGAAGAGATTCTCTCAGGCTATCGATCAGGTGCGTTGTGGAAAGGATTTCAAGTTTTCGAGAGCTAACGTCACTCTCATCTTCAGGGTAGAAGTGCAGTCCTGAGCATCAACCCGGCGTATAAGTGTTCCTAGAGGCTGATGAAGATGGGGGACCGTATCTGCTGCGTCCACGCTGCTGGTCGGCTATCGCTAGCCAGGCTTTGTCTAGTTCGTGCCCCGTGTTGCGATTAAGATTATTTTTTTTTTTCCCATGAATGGCTATTGCTTCTGCTCTGAAGATGAGTGTGAAAGCTTGGTATCCTTTCCACAACTCACCTGTTCAATAGCCCGAGAGAATATTTTCATCATTTATCGACAGGATAGCTTCAAGACTTGCTTCAAATTTAACCACGTTTGTACAGTGGGATCCATGAGTATCACCATGCAAATTGTCCATTGTGTACTTTATTTGACACAATAAGAGCTTGAAGAATTAAAATAAAACTCAAAACAAGCTGTTGACAACTTCTGCACCAGCATACATAAAAATCCATCGCTTAAAAACATGTAGGATCTAAGAGAAAAATTAATAAAAAAAAGTCATGGACAATTTGCCAGTAATACTCATGGATCCCACTGTACTATAAATTAAACCACTCATTAAGTTTCCAATACCATCCCCAATTCACCCAAGCTCATATTTCTGACAACACTCACTCAACCAGCTTCACTCGCCTACAGTGAGTATCTGATCTTGCACTCTGCAATCGCAATACCACCTTTCTCCTACCACTAAGGGTAGTTAATGTTTTAATAATTTCTTGCAAGTTCACATAACCACAGCTTGCAAAAATTAAACAAAGCATAAATATGATTTACAAGTCATTGACTATACCCTGTACCAGCTAACTGTAGACCAGGCGAACGAGAACAATTCTCTGCGCAAGTAGTGACACCCATGAAAAGTGAGAGAAACGGGATTGCGTAATGGACAACTGTCTTCAGGTTCGTACGCTTGGTTTAAGAAATAGGAAATAAGGAAATATTAGGGATATAACAACAAGTGCACATTTTGAGATGCCGTACATTTAGTGTACGGACTATGGTCTGGACTGACCGTACGGTTGGCAACGCTGCTCTTTCATCACTCAATTTCCCTTCTCCTCCTCTGCTCCACAGTTAACTGGGACAGGATATAATTCAGATGTTTCAGACCCGTTGCCAGATCCTTCCCCAGGGGTGTCCAAAAATCACACAAAAGGATAAAAAAGGAGTAAAAAGTTGTTAAAAGGATAAAAAGAATTGACACCTGCATGATTGCCTACATCATTATCTAACGTGCAGCAGTAGACCCGCTTGATAATTCCCTATTCAGCAACACTCCACCCTTACCGGGCCGCTTCTGGCAGGAAAACACCAATAAACAACTAAATAGGCTCGTTAGTCCTGGGTTCCCATCCCATTCCTCACCAGAGCGCTCGGAATCAAAGAATCAATCACAGGCAAGAACATACTGAATTAATGTTGCAGGGTGATTGCTGAAACTCGCAGAAATGGACTTTATACATTTACTTACAATTCAACAAAACAAGGCTCGGATTGTTCCATTAATTCTCTAATTTACATTATTTACATTTCTCTAACTTGAGCCTCACGGTAGAACTCCCAAGTGGAAGCTAGCATCGGCGGAACTGCCTCGGGATGCTCTTTCTCATGGGAGGCCACTGGAGACCGAAGATCACTCTCCCTTCTGCTATCCTTTTCACACACACACTCTGTCCTGTCCTCTGTCAGAAGCCATATTTATACTTCCTCCCTCGTCGCAAGGGGGAGGGCTGAAAGTCCAAATCTTATCGGCTCTTTTAAACTACACTGAACCATGGAAGAAACCCAAGCATACAGAGTTATACACAAAACATAAAAAGAAACAAAAAACAAATACTGTTTGAAACAGTATTACTCCCATCACCGAAAAAAAGAGCTTACCCAACTGGTATTTTTGTACTTATTTCAATCTCAAGTCTTTCATTCATTTTACCATTTTTTATTCTGTTATCCCTTAATGTGATATCTGGACACCCCTGAGAAAGGGCCTGGCAACAAGTAAATAATGCAAGAACTTGTAAACCACACCTAACTAGTGACTGATGATTTGTTTAATATTTACTGTTTTATTTATTAATTTTTTGAGTGAGTGTTTTTCCGATTCCCAACATTAAATTCCAAATGCATATAATGCAAGCAGAGGAAATATCTATTTGGGTGATGAATATAAAAATGTGAAAGTGCTGAAAATCACAAAGCAATGTGAACAATGTCTGCATGAGTGTGTATGTTTCTTATAATTGTTTTTTTAACGTTTCAAGCTAAAAGTTCCTTAAGCATCAAAACAAAATTGTAAAAGTCACTAAAAAAAATTACGAAATAATTAGGGCTGAGCCGATACCAATACTTGAAAATTGTAATAATTAAAAGTTGTGCAAAATATTGATTAACGTTTGTGTGTATTCCACTCAAATTATATACAGGGCCTCCCCTATGGCACAGTGGTAGCGCCATCGCCTTGCAATCAAGGGGTCCCAGGTTCGATACATGGTGGAGGCACATAGTGGTTCGGATCCCACTTAAAACTTCAGGTCCAGTCCCAATTAGCCTTACTATGCATAAAGTGGACTTAAAAACACCAACTCAATCAATTAAATTATATGCACAAATCTAACAAGTTTTGCTTTGAAATATTCAAGAATGCCACGCAACATTTCCCAGTGCCAATTTATCCTGGTAATTATGCAAAAATTCAAACTTTCTTTTTAATTTGGCACCAGTTTTGGATGAAAAAATTTGATAACAACATACAGTAAACCCTCATTAACACGAATCCCGAGGGACCGAAAAGTCAAGAGTTTGTGTTAAAAACATTCGTGCTAACCGGGGACTCACATCTTATTGTTGCAAACCAGTTCTTTCTACATATTAACCATTTATAATACGTATTATGTATATCATCATAGAAAACAGTACTACAGTAACTTTTAAGAAGGTACTCACAGATCATTTTCTGGTGAAAAATTCCTGTATATTGTGCTGTCGCAGTTGGGAACCAAATGTGGTAGCTTCACGGCCAACTGTACTCATAGCTTCCGTAAAACTAGCGGTCAATTCGAAAATTCTTGGCAATCTCACTTGCTTTTCACTGAATTATAGGTCCACTTAAAGGTACATTTGAAGCACGCACATGGTTGAACCATTCTAGAAGTAATGTTTCGAGATCTTTGTACTTAGCACTGCAAAGTCACTTAGGTTTGTTCCTGGAACCAGACGCAGCAGCATTAAGAATGTTTTCACGATCCTTAAGGATTGTAGATAATGTAGATTTGGCCATTCCATACTGTTCAGCAATTGTCGTTTTGTTCAATGCACCACGGTCTACTTCCTCTAGGATTCTCAGTTTTGTTTGCAGTTCTATGCCTGTCTGCTTCCTCTTGGCAATGACTTCCATCTTACTGCTTGCAACTTGATGTTACTCGTGCTGGCTACGTTTTAAAGAATAGAAAAACACATCTGATCACACAACTGAATTTGTTGGTTAATTACGTATAAGCTCATTGTTGACGCGATGATCGCGATTGTCGAACAATTGCACACAAGTTTTAACTTTGATGTTACTCGTACTGGCTATGTTTTACAGAATAGAAAACACATTTGAACACATTGTTGATCTGAATCTGTTGGTTACAATACTGTGTAAGTTGATTGTTAACAAGATGATAGAGATTGTTGAGCGATTTCTTACATATCTAGCAGAGGAACGACAGAGGAACAACAGAAAAAAATTAGGACTAATGACGCAACAGACTAAAAAATAGTTCTTAATTCGTGGTAACCGAAATTTGCGTTAACCGATAAAAGATATAATACATCCCTGCCGGGACCAACATTTTGTTCATATTAACCGAGTGTTCGTCTTAAGCGAGTGTGTTAACGAGGGTTTACTGTATATTCTAACACCAGAATATAAAATTGCATGGTTATCAAAAAATTCATTTTTTTTTATTTTGGATTAGACTCTGCGAAAGTGTTGTGTGGCCTTTTTGTGGACCCCATAAAAAAAAAATTACGGAAAAGCATCGCCCATATCAGCCCAAAAAATTTCCATCGATACTTTCCGATACCGATACATCAGCTCAACCATAGAAATAATTAATGTAAACAAATAATACAATGAAGCTGATCTAATTTGCAAGCATAACTAAAACTAAAAGAAAAGAAAAAAACTAAAACTGGCAACATACTTGCTTAAATGACTTTGCATGACTCACTCGCTGGATCTGAGCATGTCGCAGGATTGTATCTTCCAGAGCTCTCACCCACTTTTCTCGGTCTTCGGCATCTCGAGCTTGAAAGTGGAACGTTTTCTGATCCACTGTGATGGTGAACGTGCTATCATCCTCGTCATCAATTCCAATCACAGCTCCTTTCAAGCGAACACAGCCACGACGAACGCCTCGCATCATTTTTTCTTTAGACTGAAATATGAAAAAAACAATGATATTAATATTACCGTTAAACACATATTCAAAGCAGTTAATTGCTGTTTGTAAGTTTCAAATTCATAGATGGTGTATCATACAGGGTCCGGCAAATAAACTTAACTGGTTTTAAATCAACACTGAACAGAAGTTGCTTGAGGTAACAACATTAACCGTAATCTTCTTGTTCCCAATACCATTTTACTGTGGGTAAACTTCAAGGAGACATCGTAAGGTACTCCTGAGAACATCAAACTAGTTCAACAAATGAACTTGTCAAGAAACTGTCACTCATGCCATTTTGCTAAAATGCATTGAGATGTAGTACAACATGTATTAAATTGACTGTTGCACGAAAAAGCTTTGTTTTTATTTGTAATTAAAAACTGCCAGGTTTAGTTGCTGCACCCTGTACAATTAATGTGGAATGATGGGAGATAACAAGAAAACATTGCTTTTACAATAAGGGTAACATCATGAATATAGCAAACTGCTATACTTTATAAGGCCACAATATGAATGCACAATTAAAAGAGAAAATAATGGAAGGGCTTGGGGTAAAGCATGGAAAGTTGACACCTCCTTTCCCCTTGCACTAATATTTATATTGTTATTAATTACCTTTTCGCTTGTACAAATGTTTATTGTTATTAACCTTAATTTCTGTAAGTTACTTATCACTGATAATGTCAGGATAGTGACTGACCTGTATATACTTATCTTGTTTTAAAAGAGTGATAAATCTGAATTGTAAAATGCTGTTCTTTCTTTGAAATTTTGATGGAACTTCGCACACAAGTATTTTTATTTTGCAAAGAGAGTGATTTTTATTTGACGAACTAACAGAGAGGCATCACGTGAATGCTTTCGAGTCTTCATATGAACTTATTATTTGGTGTTTTAGTTAAATGATCATGTTCTTTTGACTAAAAGAATGTGTCAAAGTAACATTTTGGTCATTACTGAGTGTAAACAGAAAGGTTACTACACGCTATACTGCATATAAATTGTTTTTGTTTTGTGTTTACCAATTTCAAAAGTGTGCAATGAGTCAAATGCAAATTGCATGACATGGCAATTACACACAGAAATTGAAGGATGGCTCCTTTTATTTTGTAATTCAATAATGCCCAACATATCACTATGTTTTACCCCAGAATCCTTCAATTATCTTGCAACCCCAAGATGAATTCCTGATGCCTAGGGAGACAAATTTATGGTAAATAAAAACTGAGGAGAGCGGTAAATAAAATGTTAGATCAGCGGTATATACCAGCGGTGAAAAAAAAATATTTGGCACACACTTTTTCATCATGAGAGGAAACAACATACAAAAGAGCTATAAATTGATAAACTACTTCATTTTTATATACTGTACATATATACAAGTACGTAGCTGTCCAACCAAAAAAGAAAACATCAACACAAAATCACTTCATTTCTAAATTGCATATTCCGGGGAAGAAAGGAATGCAGCTTGACAGGGAGCGAAGTTTTCGAACTGAGATTATGTGCATGGGAAATCCCAATTTGCAGCGTCTTCCTGATGTGATCGAAGATAAAACGTTTTTCAGCTGCAAGTAGTAGGAAACTTTAGGCAAACGTGTCGTTATAAATTGACAGTTTGCACGCACAACCTCGATTGCCGGTTTTTGCGTGTTTTCTACTTAATTTGATGATATATCACGGTTATTTCGCGAAAAAGCGTTCATTTCATGGAAAAGCCCACATTTCGCATTACTTCGCAAATAAAACTCATGCATATTTCATCATTGGAGGTGTAGTTACGTGCAGAATGTTCAAAATTGCATTTTTTTTCACATTTTGCGATCTCGCGCATCGCGAAAATTCAATGTCCCTACTGATGCCCTAATCACGACACTGACATTAGCCCCGTCTAGTTTCCTGCACTTTTTGTCACTCTGCGCAGTGCAGGTCTATTCCAGTGTCAGGGTGGTGGAAGGAAATGACGTTCAACCAAGTAGACGGAAAGCGGTGTTCAAGTTCAGAAGATACAACAAATGTGTGTCTGCTGCGGTGACCATACACCACACACACACCAACCCAGAACACTGTGCAGACACCAAATACACTACTTGACTCCAAATCAACGAACTAGACGACTCGGTGTTGCATCGTGTAACTAACCAGACACTTTGGTGCAAAGTGTCAAAAAGTGCAGCGAACTAGACAGGACTATTTGTTTCAAGTTCACTTTATGTGCAAATAAGCTAAATAGGGACTGGACGTACAATTTCAAGTGGGATCTGAACCACCTTCACCAGGTATCAAACCTCACACTCCTTGATTGCAGGATGACAGCGATAATAAATTGCAACATGAATGAATTATATTTTTTAACATGCAATCCAAACCTGGCAAATACACTGCCTTCCAAAAGTTAAGCACGCAATGCAAATTTTCGAAAGCTTATTTGGATTTGAGTGGCTGAAAATCGCTACGGATGTAGATGTCAGTTTTTATGTGAAGCTTTCTTTTTGTAACTAGAGAGTGAATCATCTGTACCTATGTGCTTAATCTGTGCTCTTGAAATAGCATAAAAACTAGGATTTTGTGCAAGAATCATCACACTTTCGTGGAAGATGCCAGGATTCTCAAGGGTTTGAGGTGCATTTAAAAGCTGATACGAACTGTTTATAACTTTTGTAGGATTATTTTTGATAATATTCGTGTTTCTGTGACTGAAAGAAGACGAATGGCAGATAGTGAGCGCTGGTATGCTGTCGGACACATTGAAGCAGGGCAGTCAATCAAAGATGTCGCTATTTTCTTGGGGTTTATCATTCGGCAATTTCTCGATTATGGAAACAATTCCAAACAAGTCACACAGTTGTCCGGAGACCTGTGCCCGGTCATCAAAGGGTTTCCACCCCCTCTGATGATCAATATATTGCTATAGTAGCCAAGCGGAATCGGCGAGCGACCTCCACAACTGTTACACCCATGGTTGCAGCGGCACTTGTTGACAATATCTGCCAGTACTGTGTGTCGAAGGCTCCACATGAAGGTATTGTACGCCCAAGTACCACGTGTTTGTGTTGCACTAACCGTCCAAACCAGAGGGGCAAGATTAAAGTGGTGTCGTCAACATGTCAATTGGACTGTCTCAGATTGGTGCAACGTTCTGTACACGGACGAGTGCAGATTTGCCCTGGAATCAGATGATAAGCGTGTAAGGGTCTGGAGAAAACGAGGCACACGCAATAAGGCCAAGAACATCACACATTCAGAGGTGGCATCATCATGGTGTGGGCTGGAATTTCAATGGGATATCGCACAGAGCTGCACATCTTTAAAGGCGGTTCTGTGATGACTGCGCAGTATCGGGATGAAGTCCTAGACCCATTATGACAGACTACACTGCAGCAGTTAGTCCTGATTTCCTCCTTATAATGCCCATCCCCATCGAGCCAACGTCGTTGACGAGTACCTGGAAAGTGAGGGCATTTCTCGTATGGAGTGGCCTTGGACATGCTGTCTCTGCACGTTTACCTCCTGCAGCCAGTCTCAGAGAGTTGGAAACAGTCCTAATGGAGGAATGGCCATTGCTCGCATCTGCGATGGTTGATCACCTCATTGAAAGCATGGAAAATCGTTGTAAAGTTTGTGTGAAGTTCACATACCATATTAATAATGTAAGTCTTGTTTTGGTCACACACCATATTACTGAAAGTTTGGTTTGGTTTGTTTGCCGTTAAACATCATTATGTTAATGACCCAAATGTGACGTCACCATATAACTTACGAAAAGTTTTTTTTTTCATCTTTGTACACAATTCTTGTTTTCTCTAATGCATAAACACATTTGCTACCTTCGTGAGCAATTTTATGTTAATCAAAGCTTTACTTTTCCACTTTTGTTGATTTTACCATTGCATGCTTAACTTTGGGAAGCGTGTTTGATACACAAATTCTGATTAAATTTCTGAAAGAAAGAAAAATGCTCAAGTTTTCGATTCTTCAACAACGCTACAGCTGAGAGAGTAGAAGCATGATCACCAGAGGAAGAATTATATTGGGGGGGGGGGGTGGAGGGGATAGAAATTACGTAAAGCTATTTGGAAGAATGGGAAGGGAAAAACACTCTCCAGACACAAACTTTTCCATTTTCTTTTGTTACTCCATTCCATCATAAAAATTTACCCTCAATATGTCAAATGAAAAAACATGTAATATCTCATTTAGCATAATTTTTAACCATGTTTTAACACAGAAAAAGAAGCAAAACAAAAATGATTTTTTAAAATAGGGACAAAAAATTATCACAGAAGGTCAAAGATTAAGACGGCAGGTGAAAATTTTCAGGTACCATGGCAACTGGGTGCCTTGTATTTTTTCTGCCCGTACTTAAGTTAATGTTATTAGCAGTGCTTAAAAAATCTTCTTTAGAGCAAGGCGCCAGGAAAGAAAATCAATGCCTAATGAAAATGCAAATACATCATGTACATGTTTACATTTTTTTAGCTTTAAATTGCAATTTAAAAGGTACAAATTAACCTTTGCATTGAGAGGCTATTCACTGACGTATTAACTGAAGATATATGCACAATTTCTCAGATTTTTCTGTTGTGCACACATGGAGTCACACTGATATATTCACAGCACAGTGTAAAAAAATATATTCATCCCAACTGCATATACAAGTCATTTACAATTTCACCTTTTACAGAAAGTCACAGATCACGTGTCAGTCAAGTCGATTCTCCAATCTCACAATTATGAACCCCTTTCTACAAAACGCCAATGTGCTCCTTGTTGTTCTGGCACTAAAATATGCAAATCACGTGAGCATTTCATTACGAAGTGCTTGCCATGAGAAAGCAAGTAGGAGTGCAACAAAGAGTAAGAAATTGATATTGATTCTATGGTATGTGCACAACATTGATAAAAAAATAATAATTTGCTACCTTAGACTGTACTGAAATTTAAACTTACGAGGGCGAATCAAATATGAACGAGCCTTGATTGGCTAAGCGTCGGAATGGGTAGCAAGCATGGTGTGATTGGGCATGTGCGGCCGGTACGTGGGGCTGCCGTGAGTCAGAAACCAGAACAGAAGGCGTGTCGCATGCTTCGTTTAGTAGCCTCACGATGAGTGAGCAGTGTGTGCCAGTGTCTGTTGCGCAACACATAATCATCAAGTTCCTCACCCAGGAAAACGTCAAACCGGCCGAAATTTACCGGAGACTGCAGGCCCAGTTTGGGAATGGTTCCCTATCGTGGGCAAGAGTGAAGGTGTGGTGTAAGGAATTCCAGCAAGGCCGTGAACGTGTTGCAAATGAAGTGCACCCCTGTCGTCCTCGCACCAGTGTGACGAATGACAACATGGCTCGTGTTCGTGAGCTTGTCGAACAGGATCGCCGAGTCACTGTGAAGCAAATTGCAACAGAACTTGGTGTGAGCTATGGAAGTGTCCAATCAATCATCACAAAGCACTTGGGCTTCCGCAAAATCACAGCTCAGTGGGTTCCCAAGCTGCTGAATGTTGCTCAAAAAGATGACCGAGTTCGCATTGCTCGCCAGCTTCACACTCGTTTTGACGTGGAAGGGGAAGCATTTTTGCATCGCATCGTTACCTGTGACGAGACATGGGTGCATCATTACACCCCAGCATCCAAGCGTGCCATCATCGAGTGGAGGAGGAAAGGCGAAGGAAACACCTTGAAGGCCAAAGTTCGGTTGTCTGCGGGGAAGGTGTTGGCCACGGTGTTTTGGGAGTGGAGGGGGATCCTACTGGTGGATTTCTTACACGAATGTCGGACCATCAACGCATCCTACTACTGCAGCCTCCTGGATCAAGTTAAGGTGCAGTATCGATGCAAACGACGAGGCTGTCCCATCCGCCAGGTCTTGTTCCTCCACGACAATGCCAGACCCCATACAGCAGGTGTTACGCGGCAGAAACTGGTGGAAATGCACTGGGAACTGCTTCCACATCCACCGTACAGCCCAGACCTTTCACCATGTGATTTTCACCTGTTTGGACCCCTCAAAGCACTTGGGGGCGAGCGATTTGCGACCAACGATCAGGTGGAAACCTTTGTGCGCAACTGGTTGGCTACCCGCCCAGCTTCATTCTACGAGAACGGCATCAAGAACCTACCACAATGTTGGGAAAAATGTATCACTAAGGGCAGAGACTATGTAGAAAAATAGGATGTGGCAATGTCTCTGTTTCCTTCAATAAATTTTGTTTTTCCGCACAAGGCTCGTTCATATTTGATTCATATTTCGTACATACAAATTAAAAAACTGCAATATTACACCAAAATATTACAGTCGCCAGGCTGAATTTTTCAGTTGCCATGGCAACCAGGATTTTTTGAGCCCTGGTTATTAGCCTAATATTTATAAACTTTACTACTGTTGTGTTTGTTGCATGTAAAACGCTTGTTTTGGACCCTGAGCAAAATATAGTTCTAGATACGTGCCTGCATATACTATGAAAGAATATAGTAGGAAGTGTGGTCCTCAGATAGTAAAATTACAAGTTTTCAGCAACTGAAGGAAATCACTACTGAAGAAATGCTTTTATCACTGGAAGAAAAAATTGTAACAAAATATGACTTAACTTTAGTGAAATTGAGAAAAATCATCTCTCAGAGAAGTTGCAATGGAGTATGAAAAAAAAATACAAATAAATACTGACTTTACTATACTAAACATTTAAAAAAAAAACTGTCAAATTACTGACCGAGATGAAAAATATTTTACTGACCATTTTCCACCCCTAACAACAATGAAAAAGAATACAGTGGTACTGAATTATCATAATTATTCATTATTAACCACACCAGAACAAAGCATTCAATTCAACCAAAAAATGGGATTTTGGAACGCATGCTCTCAGATTTTGATGAACTTTGGCACATTTAATCCTTCCATGGAGGTGAGAAACCACATAAATTTTTTGCCTCAAACTTGACTGGTTTCATTTTTATAGCCCCTCTAAATTTCAGTGATCCCTTATTTATCCATTCCCAGAGGTTCCAAGTGGGGGCAGCACTGTCTTCGAAAAATAATTTTATCCCCCATATAAATTATTCAATCTCTTTGAAACTTCACAATGTTTGGTTTGGTTTGAGTTGGTGTTTTAAGTCCACTTTATGCACAGTAAGGCTAATCGGGACTGGACCTACAGTTTAAAGTGGGATCCGAACCACTTGTGCCTCCACCGGGTATCGAACCCGGGACCCCTTGATTACAAGGCAATGACGCTACCACTGCGCCATGGGGGAGGCCCTAACTTCACAATGTTAACAAAACAATAAGGATTCCAGAAAAAAATGTGAACATATCACATTTATATTTTACTACACTAATAAATTAATAAAATAATAATATCTGATTTTTTTGGGAACAAAAACATGGTTTACTAAAATTTAAATTATTGTTGAAAGGGAAAGGTGCAACACCTACAAAAGTATTTTTAAATGAACTTAGATATATGATCTAACTTACCCATTAATAAAATTAATGGCTTTTTCATTTCTTCTGAAAATATGACCACTTATTTCTGAAAATTTTTAAAAATGACTACCGGATTTTAAATTTTTCAAATTAACTCAAAATCTAAGAATCTAGCATCAAAATATCATTGAAGCAAATATTTAGAGCATAAAATTTTAAATAATGGTTTCATAGATGCGCAGAAAGTGAGGTATTTCTTTTGGTGAAAGTACATTAATCTTGTGATCATTTAATGGTGATTATCAAGCTCTACAAAAGGAAAAGAAAGCAAAATGCAGAGCATTCCCTGACATTCGCTACGACACTCGGCTGGAAGCGACCCGGCGTCAGCAATTGTCTTTCCCAGTGAACGGGTCCGCGACAGTCGCATGCTACAGTCTGTTTTTTCGCTCTCTCTCCCTTTCTGTTGACGTTGCAGACTGACGCCAGTATAATCCTCCCTCAGAAGTTGTGTTGTGTTGTGTCCGAGTATTGAACATTGTGACTTAATATGGCAACACAAAAGTTTACATTACAACAAAGGATTTATCTTGTCGAGTGTTACTTCGGAAAGAGGAATTGTGGAGAAGTGCGATGACATTTTGCAACGAAATTTCCTGGTGTTCCCGTTCCACATAGGACCACTATATTAAACCTCGTAAAAATGTTCAGAGTAACAGGGTCAGTTCTGAATAAAAGTGGAAAGAAAAATGGGGAAATCAAAAAAATAAAGTATACAAAGACAATTCGTCAGTTAAAAGAGAGTATTGTACGAGAATTACAATAGACGAACTTGCAGGTATAAATGCCAATTTCCTTGGGAGATGCCAGGAATGTGTTTCATCAGAGGGACATCATTTTCAATACCTTCTGTAGTCAAGGTTAGTACACAATATGAAAACTGTCATTTTAATAGCCGACTCTACCGACTGTCGCGGACCCCGTTCACCGGGAAATAACAAGCGTTGACGCCTGGCCGCTTGCCGCCGAGTCTCGTAGCGAATGTCAGGGAATGCTCTGCATATGCACTGATGGGGTGAAGATCATACGAAATGAAATGTAATTTGTAAACTGTAAAGACGCTTAAATTTCTCTTGATTTTAAACTCAATAATTACGTATTATAGGCAACAGTAGCAAACATTTTGTGTAAATAATAGACAAAATATTAATCATGTAAAACTGTAAATTTCATGTTGACATAATTTCTCAAATTGATTCCAAATTAAATGTGTTGTTTAATGTGATGAGTACATCTGGCACAAAATTCTGTGTGTCTAAATAGAACATTTGTCTTGTCATAAATACCAGGACACAATTATCATGTTGCAAACTGCAATGAATTTTGCCTACCACCTAATTGCAAAGGAAGATCAAATCTAGCTGCCTGTAATGACCAAAAAATACCATTCAATTGTCCAATGATATTTGCAAGTTGTGCAGCAGAATGAGGAATGTGTAAGAATAGCAGAAATGATTGCAAATTTGGCATTCGAAGAAACTAATTTTAGATGAAGGAAGTGAGACTTTTCAGGAATTATGATGTGGAAGTTACTGTGATCATAAGCAGGGAACTGATTTGTATGTAAATACATATTTATGTACGAAGCTGAAATCTGTTATATTTTTTGTTATCTTTGCATATCGTGGCATGTAGACTCGAAAAATTCAGTTTTTATTTTCCATATTTTTACATACTTTAGGCTTTGGCTCATATTTTTAGTTACTTTTACATATAATTTCCATATTTCAGAATATTTCTCGATATACACTCCATGGTTTCCACTGTATAAACCATTATTTTTGCATGGAAATATTATAAATATTTTAGTATCCCCCAAACGTCTGAAATTCCTTTATTTTCTTGTATTTCACATTGGTACTTGTGTATTGGTGGTTAATTACATATACAGAAATTTGAGATACCAGTTTTCATAGATCGGAGACACATTAAAATCAGATATTTTGTGTTTCGCATGGTTCGTACTTACCAATTGTGTATTGCGGAACATAGTTCAAGGTGCCATTATGCTTTTTACACGGAAAAAAAAAACACAATTTTTCACATAGAGTAATTTCTTCGACTCTTTTTTTTTTTTGCTTCCATAACACGGTTTATGGTGGGCAAATCTTGACTACTGTAGTGGGCATGCAGTGTTTCCAACATTCTTCACCGAAAAATACCTACTATCGTGTTCGTTACTTGTGCATATTGTACATTATGCACGGGTAGCTGACGGATAGCCCCATGAACCATACATGGATAACCCCACGAACCATTATGCATGGTAGCTGACCGATAGCCCCACAAATCTTTCACTGATAGCCCCACGAACCATATCCGATAAGGTTAGGTTAGGTTTGGTTACATTAGGCAAGCATAGTAAAAAAAAGGGGGGGTTTCAAACACTGACAGGGGCTTGCGTCATCAAACGTACACAGCATCCGGTTGTCGTAGGGCAAGCAAATGAAAGCAACAGCAATTTCATACATTGGAGACACATTTCTTCATTTTTACAGAAGATACTACTTATGGAAATGAGTTTCTCTAAGGTTTCCGTTAGTCGAGGTATTTTCTTTCATCGTGGTATCTATTTGACCGGTAAATCATGTCAGTGTTTCCAAACCCTTTTCTTTTTTTTTAACTATGCTTGCCTAACCTAACCAAACCTAATCGGAATGGTTTGTGGGGCTATCCGTCAGCTACCCATTCATAATGTACAATTTGCACATGTGACGAACACAAAGAATAACGTTGGAAACACATATTCGAAAACAAAAGAAGCGATATCATTCGCAAAGTAAGCGATATCGCACCGTTACGTGCATTCCGTAGCACTTAGAAAAATGCTCTATTTTAGTAGAAAAAGTGTTTGTTTTCATGTAAAAAGCATAATGGCACCTTGAACTATATTCCGCAATACACAATTGGTAAGTACGAACCATGCGAAACACAAAATATCCGATTTTAATGTGTCTCCGATCTATGAAACTCGTACCGTAATTTCTGCAATTGCAAATGTCATCGCTGTTGTGTAATTTATACAATTTGTTTCAAGAAGTTATTGACAAATTATTTGTCATTAAAATAAAGCCCACGGTAGAGACAAGGCAAACTAGTTTTGTTGCAATTAATCTACAGATGTAGCAATGCAATATAAAATAACAGAAATAATGAAGTTTGTAGAGATTCGGCTCGAAATTTTGTCACCGAAGATCCGGGCTTCGGTTCCTCGCCTACGCACAAGTGTTTTTCTACGAGTGTCTATCCATCACTTTCATAAATCATCAATCAACGTCTTAGTCGCGATTTATCAAAGAGAGAAAAAGCAACCTAAAACACAAGAACTATTAAATATTTACATGATCATGATGCGAACCAGGAACGTATAGAAGTCACATATTTGATCTTCACACAACAACATTGGCCAGGGTGACCAGAGGTTCGTATACTCTATAATCTTTTCAATTTGCAAAAATCCCCAAATATACTCTTTTCCTTGAAATTTAATTTCATTCATTATTTTACGCGTAAAAATGCGTTAAAATCCACAGAAAGAAAAGAAACAATGATGGGTAAGTGGAGGTCAGTGTACAAAGATTTAGTACAGGCTGGGTCAATTTTAAAAGTGTTTGTGCCTCTTATAACATTCTTGTTTACTTTGCCTGGTACAAATGTTGATTGTGTGTTATTAAAACTTATTGGCGAGAGGAAAAAAGTACACTCCTGGTGTCAACACTCGAACAAGTAATGAAAGTGAAATTCAAAATGGACATGACCTGTGAAGAGTTTGGACTGGCAATAAAGGACGACTTAAACATACTCAAGAAAGCAAAATCATCCCAGAAGTATGACCGTTGGTGCTCATTGGTAAGGAAGTATTTGTGATTAGCTAATTACAATAGACCCATAAGTAATTTGAATCTGTAGAGTGTAGGCCTTTTTTATAAAGGCTATAATAGAAGCAATAACAAATAGCCACCCTTATTTTCGTTTTCTTTCTATGTTTTGTGTATGCGCACCTTCAACCTATAGACTATACTCTTTTTGGTCAACAAATGTCTGGTCACCCTAACATTGGCACCACTTCGAAAATACTTACGGTGTAATAGGATAACAAGCCTGCATTGTCATCCAAGACAAACCATCGATATTGCCATCCTTTCATTACATTTGTCCATTTGCTCAATGAACCCTCCATAACATGAAAAGCCATTTTTTTTACGACCACCGTTTTCATAAGTAAGGATTGTGCATACTGTCCACGAGTACATCACCACTCTGCATTTAGTTTGGTTAAATTACACCAGATGTCACTGGTGTCATTTTCTAATACTGGGCTCATTCTAGGGGTCGCGTCGGGCGAAATAGGGAGCGATTTTACAATACCGGGAATTTCTCCATTTTGTTTGAAATTCGGCATACTCACTAAATTAGGGCTCCTAATCACGAATCTGAAGTTAAAATTTGGCGCTCACGTGTCAAACTTGCAAAATAAGAGGGTCGGCCATCGCAACCGACAATGCATAATTGCTCATTATTTATCGCAAGATTTTCCGTTTCGAATACTTAAAGAACGAAATATATATATATTCCTGATATTACTACGACCCTAAAATTTAACTATGTTTCCTAACCTAACCTAGCCTAACCTAACCTAACCACGCGCCAATGGTTCGCGGGGCTAGCCATAATTCAGGAATTTCTATACGTGAGCGCCAAATTTTAAGTGCAGATTCGTGATTAGGAGACCCAAATTAGTAAGTATCCGAAATGTCAAACAAATTGGAGAAATTCCCTGTATTGTTAAATTATACCCGAAATAGAAATTTGGGCTTTTGAAGTTCTGAGATTCTCCCTCCTCAAATAAGAGAATACAGGGTGTCAATAAACAACTTCAAGAACGCTTGACCGCTGTCAGAATCATAAAATCAAGCAGTGTTTCCTCTTAAACATTACTTGGAAAGAGCATAGTTTCTGCTCTATATGCGCTCAAAATGTATGCAACCCAACACAGCGAACAATCGCTCTGACGTAACTTTTTGCGTGGAAAATTACCACTTGCGTCTCTTGATAAGGGGTGCGTTCCGAAAGTCTTAACGAATCGAACGAAAGTAATTTCTGGTTGACTTTCATTTTCCGGGGTCAGGGTGAGGGGGGAGGTCTTCCGGACACCCATGGAAAGAATCGAAAGGAAAATGAAACTAAATGTAAATTTCCTTGACTCAGGGGTTGAATTTCCAAACCTGTAACGTATTTAAGAAATATTTATTTAGGTATTCAAACGCTGAACTGTCAACACTCTGTGGGGTATGTGCTCCCTAGGAGAGCTAGAGGTCAGTTTGACATTTTCCAGATGGCAGTGTCCCTTCCCTAGCGAAGCCTTGTCTAGGGAGCTGGTGTTTCCAGGAAATCACCATGCTGAACATTCCACCCTCCTTCTTTGACACTTTGGTTGTAGTTGATCGAAAGGTCCATTGGAGTTCGCTTCTTGTAGAGCTACAATAGTTCCTATATGTTGAAGAATTGTCATTCTGCAGGGGGTGTTCCACTTTTCTGCTTGGGAGTGGTGTTCGTCAAAATTTGGAAGGGTGTTGGGGGGGTATTAGGGGGTTGTGGATAAATCACTGGGCTGAAACGCAACTAAGTTGTAGAGAATGTCGATAGGTAGTGCTGACAGAAGTTCTGGTTTGTCTTGTTACAAAGCGTGGATTCTAAAATTTCTCAGTGCCAAAAGTAAATATTTTATTGGTTCTTGTAATGCGTGTTATAATCAACAAACGAAATCGTGTTTGTGACAATCTTCATGTACAGCTTGTTCCTTATCATCTGGTGAGTAAATACGTATGCTAACTTCAGTAATGTATTGTAACCTGTAGCTTAGGCAGCCATATTTGTTGAAATGCGCGTCCTCTTGTACCTTGGAACACACAATATCATGTAGTACCAGAGAATGGTAGTACCATGGAACATGTTCACATCGGCATTACTTTCTGTCGCCTTCATTCCCTTTTACACGAAGTACTTTATCACTGCACGGTGCTCAATCTACTTAATTTTGTACTACACAAACATCTGCTCTGCTGTTCCTGCCTCCCTGCACAATATTGCGGCCATATGTCGACCATTCTTAGAACTTTACAAACAATCCTCGTATATGCAATACTGGTTCATGATGACTAGAGCTCGGATTTGTATGTAATTACATATTCTATTCCTTTCTAGATACATGCCTTGGACAGGAAAATGTCAACGAATTATGTAACTTGACATGATTATTGCATAAGTTTTACGTTACATATTTTTCCATATTTGCCAGGATATTACATATTTTAAATATTTGTTAATTTACTTTACATGAAACAACATATTTCAGTATTTTTTTTCCTTTCTTGATCCTTTATCCTATATTTTCGATCTCTGAAAAATGAAGAAGAGAATTTGTAGCTCATGTGATGTCATATTTTTCTAATCAATGAGATTCATAGTGCTTACGGTCACCTAAAATTGACTGCCAAGTCGAAAAACAGGCTAAAAAAGACAAAACAGGAACTGTTATTTATCGAAGATGCTGGATTCTCCTCCACTTTCCCCATCTCGTTACATGTTTTCGCTTCTAGGTTTAGGCAAAGCACCTAGAAACTTGGCATCGACGGACTGGACAAGAAAGCTATTTTCCTGCACGTAGCGAGTTACATATGTTCCCTTGCACAAAAAGTACAAAAGTAGCTATGTATTTTCATTCGATTGTTGTTTCTGTAGACCCTTCTTTTACAATTTGTTTCGAAAGTTACAAAGAGCTCTCTTAGATATTTACATATTTTACAATAATTTGCGATGTGAAAAGTAATTAATAGTTGACAAAATAGCAGGTTGCTGTGCTTTTTGAGTTCATAAATTGGCTTCATAAAATTTTAATTTGAGCAAGCAATGTCCTTAAAATTATGTTGAATGTGTGCAAATTAATATCTAGCAGAATTCTTGAAATTGCTTGGATACTCGATTATTATTAATATTACATATTCTTTGATACTACATATTTAGATACATATCCTTTTGATAATACATATTTAGGTAGATATTTTACCAATTACTGTTACATATTTATGTACATATTTTGTACTTTGATATTACATAAAAATCTGGTGTCTAATGATGACAAATAAATTTGAGCTTTATTTAAGTTATTTTACAGCCATATACCAACCTACATTCTGTGTTCCAAGGGCAAAGATAATGGTAGGCAAATTGTCCACCGCTATTTTCATTACTTTTTTGTTCTACATCCTGTGCTGTTTTAAGGAATGAAACTATGTTGGTTCTCTGTTAATTGACGTCATTATTTCAATTCATTGTCATCACAATGTGTAATTCAGACCGAATGAAAATGGTGGTGGACAATTCGCCTACTGTTTCTTTTGCCGTTGGGTGTACAAGAGGGTATGTTCCATGGTACATGACCATGTTGTACACCCAACGACAAAAGAAACAGTAGGCGAATTGTCCATCACCATTTTCATTCAGTCTGCATTACAGAACGTGATGATAATGAATTTAGATAAAGACGCCAATAAGCAGAGGGCAATAACTGCTTCGAACCAACATAATTTTACTCCTTAAAACAACAGATGACATGGAATGAAAAAGTAATGAAACTAGCGATGGACAATTTGCCTACCATTATATTTGCAGTTGACTGTACCATGAAATACTTCACATATCAACACATTTTATTTATTTTATCCTTAATGGGACTGTAAAACAGCAAAACACAAACAGGAAGTTGTAAAGTAATCTTCAATAGATATTGCCAGTATTCTCTCACGTACAAAAGTCACTACCTAAAATTTTAAAAAAATTAAATGTAGAAAGTGTTCCATCACAGACAAAGGTAATAGGCAGACATTGATCTCAGGCAACAAACTGATGCGTTTTTAAAAGAGCGTCTGCAAGAAGTTCGTATATCCTCCGCTTGGAGGCGCTCGCTTTCACTTCTCTATCAAACTATTCATCAGGAGACTGCACTGGTAAATTTCAATCAACTGGCGAACGTGACGTCACGCTGTAATCAGTTTCTTTCTTCAATGCCAAGGCCCGTGTGACAGCTTCTTTGCAAACACACGTCTCGCGTACCTGCCTCCAGTGACGTCACGTTCACCAGTTGATTGAAATTTACCAGAGACATCTAGGGCCCGTCAAGTATCTGTGCGACTCTCGCTGAGCAAGATTTTCGCTCGTTGAGCAGACAGATCATTTACTTGACGCTGTTTGCTCATTGATCAAAATATCAGTGCCTTTGAATAATCTGTGATCAATGCGGCTGCGTCGAGTGGACAAGATTTCAGTGTTGAAAAGATGTTAATTATGGAAATATAATATTTGATGTGGACAAAACTGTCGAAATTTTCATTTTCACATCCTTGCACAACTTTCCAAAACTACGGTGTATATTTAATATTTATTATTTGGAACAAACAACACTTTCATGTTAATATAATTACAAAAACTGGAATATTACATCACCTTCTGTTACTTGAACTTCCTCTATAATTACGCTATATCGCAAGCCGTTCGGTTCATCATAAATATTTCCTCATGGTCGCCACGCCACTCGCGGCTCGCCACCCTCATAAAGTTTTCCTCTTCTTCCCTTTGCCTCACGAGATCGAAACACAAAAACGCTATATTCTGTGGCTCAAACCTGTGGCGAGCAAGGTTCAAGCTCGCTCAGCGATCAAGTGAGCAGCGCTCGCGGAGCAACGCCTATTTGGCCGTCAAGTAGAGCGATCACGTTGCTTGCTGAGCGATCAGATACTTGACGCGCCCCTGCTGTTTGCGAGTTTGACCAGAAGTGAAAGCGGGCGCCTCCAAGCGGTGGATCCTCTGAACTTCTTGCAGAAACCGCAAGAGGCTTGCTGCCTGAACTCAATGTCTGCCTACTACGTTTGTCTGTCTTCTTCATTTCTTATCAGAGTTTCATTATACTTTTGGATTATGCGGGTGCCTCGTTCTGTTGTGTTATTCACTGCTTTCATCTGTGATATCCAAGGATGAAGTTAATTGTAAACAAGGACGTCTGTTCATTTCTTTGGATGCTTTTACAGAAAGGTTGAAGATTTTGTTTTCCTTTCCTCCATCAATACAACAAAAGAGGTCCTTTCTATCAGAAGATTGGATAAGTTCGATACCCGGTGGAGGCACATAGGCCGTGTCCCAAAGGTGCAAGACCGTACTTGAAGCGAGCATCCTCCGAGTATGGTCTTGGAGTGCGGTCTTGAAGTCGTGGACTGGAAGTGAAAGTCTTTCGAATTGCACTTCGACTGCAGCGCCAAATACGAGCAGTAGATAAAACTGAGTACTCGTTGTTTAAAACACTTATTTTTCACCATAGAAATCACATTGCATTTTCAAATGTTCGTACACATACATTTATACACATTATAAGAACTTTAACCAACACCTTGCTGGCCCATAACGTATATTTAACCTGTGTTACTGGCTTTCTACCTCCGTGATTTTAAACAAATGAACAACGAGTGTGGAAATCACGTGACCTAGTCAGCTCCCGTCTGTACTGCAAGCTGTGCACTTGCGTACTTCTGTTCTTGGCGCTTTCGAACTGTACTATGTGACGTCACTTCCGCCAAAAAACATGCTTCAAGTACGTACTTCGTACCTTTCGGACAGAGCCATAGTGGTTCGGATTCCACTTTAAACTGTAGGTCCAGTCCCAATTAGCCTCTCTGTGCATAAACTGGACTTAAAAACTCAAATTCAAACACAAGATTCACTAAGATTTACACCATGCTCTGGTTAGCAATTCAAAAATATAAGCACTTGGATTTCTAAGATGACCACCGTCGAAGGGGGCAGTCAATGCAAATTAAAGTTATCAACTTTGCGGGTATTTTATTTCTCTTATTTTATTCATTTTTAATATTATAATTATTATTTTACCATAAAAATATCACTATTAGTGTGTTTATATTATTATTTGCATTATGTTATTACTTAGTTCTCCTCCGTGGCCTTAGAGGTGTGGAGATCTTCAACCAGTAATGGGGTGATGTGAGGTCAGCACGTCGAACCCTCAGACATTATAGGAGATTTTTCAGGCCAAATTACGTTACTCACTCGTAGCTACCCAATTTCTTCACGATGGTGGGTAGCCACTGGTCCCAAGGTGCAGTTGTTTGGGCTCCAACTGCGGAACGGCATGGGTTCGAGTCCCGGATTCAGTCTCTGGATTTTCAGCTTGTGTATAGGACCAGTGGCTACCCACCATCGTGAGGAAATTGGGGAGCTACGAGTGAGTAGCGTAACCCGGTCTGGAACATCTCCTATAACGGCTGAGGGTTCGACGTGCTGACACCACGTCACACCATTACTGGTTGAAGAACTCCACACCTCTAGGTATAGGATTGTGGGAGGGAGACTGGCAGTCGGAAGATAGGCCAAGACACTTACTGGCGGTTGATCCATGGGCTATTATTATTATTAACATACATATTTATGTTAGTTTAATTTAAATTATATTATTATTGAGACACTTGATCGGATCCCCCGAAATATATTTCTAGATACGTGCCTGGTGACTTTGTTGTCTTATATAGTTTGTGTTTGAGGGAAAGGTGTTTTGTGTAACTATAGTGAGTGCATTTGTCACACACATATGGATTAAATACTAACTGCATCTCATTGACCAATTAATAAACGTTTCTGTCTCTCCCATGAAATGAAGAACCTCGAGAGTTGCCTGGATCATAGGCGTAACTTGGCGGGTTAATAAACCCATTTTTTCGGGTTTATTAAAATTTACAACTTAGGGGACCAAAGTAATAAAGAGTAATATTTGTAATTTCAGATACGTCACAGTTATTTAGCAAATAATCCTGGACGTTGTTTTTATGGGATGGATAACTTTTCGAGTCTGTTCCCCCCAGCTTTGATTGTACCCCCTCCAAATTAGGCCCCAAGTTAAATTCTGTTCCCATCAAAATTAGGCTCAGTTTGATTCTGCCACCTCAAAATTAGTCCCAGTTTGATTCTGCCACCTCAAAATTAGGGCCAGTTTGATTCTGTCCCCTCATAATTAGTTCCAGTTTGATTCTGTCCCCTCAAAATTAGTTCCAGTTTGATTCTGCCCCCTCAAAGGTAGTCCCAGTTTGATTCTGCCACCTCAAAATTAGTCCCAGTTTGATTCTGCCCCCTCAAAATTCGTCCCAGTTTGATTCTGCCCCCTTAAAATTAGACCCAGTTTGATTCTGCCCCCTCAAAATCAGTCCCAGTTTGATTCTGCCCCCTCAAAATCAGTCCCAGTTTGATTCTGCCCCCTCAAAATTAGTCCCAGTTTGATTCTGCCCCCTCAAAATCAGTCCCAGTTTGATTCTGCCCCCTCAAAATCAGTCCCAGTTTGATTCTGCCCCCTCAAAATTAGTCCCAGTTTGATTCTGTCCCCTCAAAATTAGACCCAGTTTGATTCTGCCCCCTCAAAATTAGTCCCAGTTTGATTCTGTCCCCTCAAAATTAGTCCCAGTTTGATTCTGCACCCTTAAAAGTAGTCCCAGTTTGAATCTGTCCCCTCAAAGTTAGATTCCAAGTTACGCCCATGGCTTGGATATCTATTGACAACATCTTCGGTCATGCACAGAAGGAAGAGGCATCAGCTGCTCCATCCGGTGCCTCTAACCCTTTCCTCTCCTCTCACGCTGGAAGCTGGAAGAAGCTTTCAAGGCCGCAGAAGAATTTCTCTCCCGGAGGGAAGGAAAAAATAAATCTCTCTCCTTTTTGGGTGAACTTCCGTACTCGAGTGTTGCAGCCGAAGAAAACCTGTTGACCACCATTAGCCTAATTTTAGAAGAATTCCGAGGCACCCCGGGCAAGTTTCGTGCGGAGAAATCAGTTTGACACAGATTATGGGTCTTCTCTGGTAGAGTGGCTCGCAACTGAACGTTACACAACGTCTAATTTCTTGAAATGTTGTAATTTTGGAATATCGGTTTGAAATTGATGTAATGGACTTGTCGATATCAAAGTTCGAGATCTTTTGAACAGCGATATCAAGTCGTTATATCTAGTGTCGTCGACGTGTATATTACAAAAAATACAAAAGATCATCATACCAGGATAATACCGGGTGGTCCAAAAGTCCCGGAACGGTCACATATCGTGAGAAATACACATCGAATCGGAAAACGAAAAAATACGTGTTTAATAAGTGAAAGAAAGCGATTCAATTATATCACACTTGATTCCCCACCCCCACCCCCTGTGGGTGAGGCGGGGGGCAACTGTGTAATTTTAAATAGAAACCCCCATATTGTATTGCAGAATCGGAAAGAGGACCTCATTCCGAGTACAACGAGCTAGCAACCATCCTCCTAGCTCAATTAGGAACGGAGATATGGCGGTTTTAAATTTTCGTAAGACCTTTCAATAGAGTATATCGAAGGGGGGGTATACCCTTCCAGGGTGCAGGGGTGGGGAATCAAGTGTGATATCATTGAATAACTTTCTTTCACTTATTAAACACGTATTTTTTCGTTTTCCGATTCGATGTGTATTTCTCACGATATGTGACCATTCCGGAACTTTTGGACCACCCGGTATATCATACAAACTACTACTCCTTGAATTCAATATGATACCTTTAAATATAAGTAGGGTAATGTCCCTTTCATATAAGTTGGTTAACAGGCAAGTCGACAGTCCAAGCCTCCTCCAAACATTAAATTTTAATGCTAACAAGGATACGTTACGGTTTTATCACAGACTCGCAAGTAGAGTCCGAGTGCATTCGGAACATCTCCAGCTGACTGCGCGAGTCTAGCCAGCGAGCCTACGAGCAGTGTACAGCGTGATAGCTATAGGCGCAGAGTAGAGATGACGTCAGCGGTTCACTTCTTGAATGGAGGCGTCGGGAGTTATGACTCGCTCCCAAGGTGCAAGCGCAGAACGGCCAGAGCTGTTACGGAAATAATCTCACTCTACACTATAATCCGCCTATTCTAAGGCTATGTACTAATATTAAGCACAATGAAATAGTCAGAATCGGTGGAGACTTGGATTTCGCTATACCTTTAAAGCAGTTTTTGTCTTCTCTTCGAAGAACATTAAGAATAAATTAAACCCCTACAACAATTATAATATTTTTGTGTACACATATGTGTTTATAAATGAGTATATACAGGGTGTCTCATAAGTAATAGCGCAAACTGACACATGGATGTACACGATAATAGAAGCAAAAATGTCTCAGTAAACATGGGTCTACAAACGAGCCGTTTTCGAGATAATCGCGAATGTGTGATTACAAGCCGCCACTGACTTAATTGTTTGTAAACGTCGTCCTAGTTGGTAAAATGCTAATAATGTGTGCGAATGTATGGGTACAAGCCGTACCACCTCTCGAAAATGTTCTGTTTTGTAAACAAAGAGCAAACCTCGGACCGCGCAAGGAGTAAAGCACTCGGTGTTTACAAAATGCAATCAATGATGGCTTGTACCCATACATTCGCACACATTATTAGCATTTTACCAACTAGGACGACGTTTACAAACAATGAAGTCAGTGGCGGCTTGTAATCACACATTCGCAATTATCTCAAACGGCTCGTTTGCAGACCCATGTTTACTGAGACGTTTTTGCTTCTATTATCGTGTACTTTCACCTGTCAGTTTGCGCTATTACTTATGAGACACCCTGTATATATATCTATATGCCGGTGTATGGATACGTATCTGAGTATACTTTTGCAAATATTATTCTATTTGATTTATGCACTGAGTGAAATTGTACTCGTATTCTTTGAGCAATTATCAGTAAAGTTATGTTTTCTCCCATAATTGTTCCTGTGTTTAAAAAAGGTGATAAACTGAACTGCAATAATTACCGTGGAATTTCTCTACTCTCAACAACATATAAAATATTATCTAACATTCTTTTAACAAGACTAACCCCATATGCTAATGAAATTATAGGTGATTATCAATGTGGATTTAAACGTAACAGATCAACTACAGATCAAATTTTTCACATCAGACAGACACTTGAAAAAAAGTGGGAATATAATCAAAATGTCCATCAGCTATTCATTGATTTCAAAAAAGCATATGATTCGGTGAAAAGAGATAAATTATATAATATATTAGTAGAGTTTGGAATACCTAAGAAGCTTGTTAGTATGATAAAAATATGCACCAGTGAAACAGAAAGTAAAATTCGTGTGGGTATTAATATGTCTGACAAATTTACAATTCATGATGGGTTAAAACAAGGAGATGCATTATCTCCATTGCTCTTTAATTTTGCCTTAGAATATGCTGTTAGGACGGTAAAAGAAACTAAAGAAGGACTAAAATTAAATGGTGTGACTCAGTTGTTAGCATATGCAGATGATGTAGACTTACTGGGGGATGATGTGAATACAATTAAGAATAATGCTAAAATATTTTTCAAAACTGCTAAAGAGATAGGTTTGGAAGTTAACAAAGAGAAAACTAAATATATGCTTACAGGCCGAAACCAAGTGTTAGGTAATAATCAAAATCTAATTATTGATAACAACTCGTTTGAAACAGTTTCCAAATTCAAATACTTAGGAGTAATATTAACAAATGAAAATTATATTAAAGAGGAAATAAAAAGTAGGCTTAATTCAGGAAATGCATGTTACTTCTCTCTTCATAAACTTTTGTCTTCTCGTTTAATATCTAAGAAACTAAAAGTTAAAATATACAAAACAGTAATTTTGCCTGTAGTATTATATGGGTGTGAAACTTGGTCCCTTACATTGAAAGAGGAACATAAATTGAGAGTATTTGAAAATAGGATCCTTAGGAAAATATTTGGACCTAAAAGGGATGAGGAGACAGGTGAGTGGAGAAGGTTACATAATTTAGAACTACATAATTTATATTCATGTCCAGACATTATTAGAATAATTAAATCAAGAAGACTTAGGTGGGCAGGCCATGTGGCACGAATGGGAGAGGAAAGAGGAGTTTACAGGATTCTTGTTGGGAAACCTGATGGTAAGAGACCAGTAGGAAGGCCAAGACGAAGATGGAGGGACAACGTCGATATGGACCTAAGGGAAATCGGTAGGGATGGAAAAGAGTATATAGATCTTGCACAAGATAGGGACAGATGGAAGGCCTGTGTTGCTGCAGCCATGAACCTTCGGGTTTAAGAAGGCTAGAGAGTTAGTTAGTTAGTTATGTTTTCTCCATTCCTTCTTTATTCTTCTGTTGTATTATATTATAATAATTGGTATTTATGAATTGTCATTACTCTATGTACGCCTATTGTAATTGGAGACAGAGCTCTGTTATATGTGATAAATAAATAGATCTCTCAGTCCGATGTTTGAATTGAAATTTTAACCAGGAGAATTCAAAGAAGGTAGTGATTGCTGCCACTACAGTTTTAAGCAATCCGATTGGCTGACGTGACGTGACGTCATTAGTCTGGGCACAGACAATGTAAGGTTAGGTTAGATGAAGAAGAAGAAGAAAAGTGTTGTACTAATTCCAACTTTCAAAGAATACTGTTTGTTTGTTGAAAACAGAAAATAGAAGTCCGAATACACAATGGACTGCAGTGCTTCGTTCTGCACTTTGTAATTCTCAACCACTTTCCCCAACCCACCCGCCTTATGGAGGAAGTAAAATCTACGAGAAGTACAGTGCTGTTGCATCCGTCAGATACAAATCAAGCACAGTATTGTTTAAGACGGCCATCGCTGATGTCAATTATATCGACATCGATATGTCCTGATCGATAATTTTACGATATCAAATCACTGATATTTTAAAAAGGTCGATTCGATGCATCAAAATTCAATAATACTGTACAGCGCTACTTGTCTCTCTCAACTTACTGGCTAAAGCCCCTATCACACGGATCTGGATTTCTAGTTGGAATGCCCTAGTTGGCGGTGAACTAACTTTCTAGGTAGCAATCATGGCCGCCTGGCTGACTGCTTGACTGGTTTGGAGGAATAGGACATGTTCTAATTGCTACTTGCTTTCCTCTACTGGATTCTGTGGAACAGACAATGAAAGCAAAGTTTCCCCATGTGAAGATAATCTGTGAGTGTGCAAAGGAGCGTTTTTGTCTGTGGTTTCCGAATGTTACTCCAGCAATGTATAACGTATACAGCATGAAAGGTGCGTTGAGTTGCACGATCTATGCCGAGTGCACGGTGTTTACATTTGAACCAGCTAAAATATTCTTTCATACGTGTACAGTAAACGTTGTGAAGTATGTATTTAAGCAGCGCCATTGTTTTGTACCTAATAACGTTTTATACGAAACGTTATTCCTCTCGGTTGAATAGTTATCGGCTTTTAAAAATGTGAAGTGATACATTGTTTACTTCTCACGCGGCCGCCATTACAACTTCCCTCGTATGGGAACAAAAGTCTATCGACAAGTACGCTGATAAGTATCGTGTGAGGCGAAAGCTAGCAAATTGATAGAAAGTCCAGCGCCAACTAGGGCATACCTACTGGAAAACCAGTTCCGTGTGATGCGAGCTTAACAACTGTTACTGCAAATTGTTTCCTAAAACTTCTAAGTTTCTTATTTAACAATAGACTGAACCAATCGACACAGATAATAAGACGCCCTCCACTGATTTATCCACACCCATAACACTCCCCATTTTCCCCAGCGCCCCAAAAATTGTTCCCAAAAAAAACAAATTTGCCCTTTCTTCCCCCTAAAAACGATCGTCTCCTCAAATATAAACTCCGAGATACGCCTATGTTGTTTAGAACAGTTTCTAAAGAAGAAATCTTGAACATTAAACTTGAAAGCAATTAGAAAAATGATGTGTAATCTGACACGCTTCCTCTAAGCGTGGATATTTTAGATTTATTGATCGTGTACGGGCAGCTTTACTTCTTAGGGTGTGCAAAACGTATTGTATCACTAGACACGGATACAAAAGAGAAAGAAAATATGCACTTTGGCATCGCTTTGTTCAGAATGTAAAAGCTACGGATTCTTAATAACGCCTTCAACAAACGCCCTATATCTTGAGAAATATCACTAAGGTGTTCTTGCCATTGGGCCCAATAAAACTCGCAATTGGTTCTTCCAATGTAAGAATTCAACTTTCTGGGAAGAGAAGAAGATAATATATAGAGAGAGTTAAATATACATATAATAATAATAATAACCATAAAAGAGCACTAAAATAATAAAAACTATGTAATTAAATAATTTCCTCACACATATCTTTCCCGAGGATTCACTGTCCCATGCTGAGTTTTTCACAAATTACAATTTCTATCACGTCTATTATTTTAATATTCTACAACAATTTACAATTTATAACCAATAATTTAATAAACAGATAATGTACCATTATATATTAATTACCGAGAACAGGTCATTTACTCTGTATTCTTGTGCATCCTTGTGTTGAAAGCCTTTTAAAAAACAAATACAATAATGATACATTCTTGCTATTAAACTGGAATAGTGAGACTACACTGATTCATGCACATGTTTCACGAATTAACTTATATTTGAGATCTAATGGAGATGACCCCTCGCATTACAGGCGTAACTACCTCATTGCCAGGACATGTTGGTTTTATAGTGGAGGAATTCGTGGCACCCTCCCCTGCCGTTCATTCCAAATCTGGGTAAAGTGAGATTATTTCCGTAACAGCTCTGGCCGTTCTGCGCTTGCACCTTGGGAGCGAGTCATAACTCCCGACGCCTCCAATCAAGAAGTGAACAGCCGACGTCATCTGTACTCTGCGCCTATATCTAACTCTATTGCTCACGCTGTACACTGCTCGTAGGCTCGCTGGCTAGACTCGCGCAGTCAGCTGGAGATGTTCCGAATGCACGCGGACTCTACAACAATTGTTAAAATGAGCGCCAATGACAATAATTATCAGGACTAACCCTGTTTGAGCTAAAGATTCATCACATGCACTCCTCACAGAAAGTATAGAATACTGTTTTCTTAGGCAAGAGATGATAAGAACGGCCTTGGAATGCAACAACACATGTGTGCTGGACATTCTCGTGTTCTCGCCTACATATGCCACCGTGCCTATCATACATTCCGTAATATAACAACATTCCAAACATTTTGTGCCCCATATAACAATACAGTATTCCAAATTTGTGTGTGGTGTATATACAGAAACGTCAATTTGCTGTGAATTTAATCAAATACTGATCATAAGCTGCTTTAATTTCGAAAAAGTTTTTGTTGAGAAAATAATGAAGCTGGTGTCATCGCTGCTATCAACCCAGCCTGCATAGGTGGGCAGGCCGCTTGAAACTTGTATTTTAAAGGCTATCGAAAGCCTCTTTATCCCAATGCTAAAATCTAACCATACATCGCTTAGATCTTGAGATTTTCAGGGAATAGTAATTCGAAAGCATGACGTTTTGCCGTATTTGTGTGAAGACAATCTTCTGTTCGATGGTGTCAAATCCCCATGGAACTTTATGAACATTAATTTACCCTTACCTCTGTCAACAAGATATGCTTAGTTTCGGATATATCAATCGACAGAGATTCTACGAGGGATGATCGGAAAAAAAGGTTACAAAGCATATAACTTTTGTTTTATTCACCGTAACGTAACGAAAATTTATGTGTAAATTAATAACATGTTTGTTTTGTTGCGAATTTGAGGACGTAGGATTCTGACCATGTATACCCGAGAAGCGGACATTTAAAATGGTGACTCGTCTAGAAAATTGGTCAAGAGTAGAAGTGTGGGCAGTGGTGCGGTTCCTGTGGGCCAAAAACACTACACCTGCTGACATTCATTGGCAGATTGTGGAGGTGTATGGGGAGGGGACAATTTCAAGGCAACATGTAGCGAAGTGGTGTCGTGCCGTCAAAGAAGGAAGAACCAGTATTGTTAATGACAACCCTGGACACAGCGGTAGACCCAGTACCTCAGCCACTGAAGTGAACTGTGCTCTTGTGGATGAGTGTATTCGTGAGGACAGAAGAAGAACATTACGCTCAATATCAGCTGAGCTGGGACTACCATTTGGTTGGCTGGCCACCATTATCTGACATGTGATGTCAAAAGAGCTGCCTCACGGTAGCTACGAGAACTTGACGTGGATTTCTGTGCAACCGGTATGGAAAACCTCATCTACCGTTGTGACAAGTGCTTGAACAAAAAAGGTGATTACATCGAGGACTAGTGTTGAGTGGCCTCCATCATCAGGTGTGTTGATCTTCCAGCTATGTCTAACACATACGCCATAATAGGCTTTGTAACCTTTTTTTTTTCGATCATCCCTCGTAGGTTTGTTACTTCGTTTTTAAGAACTTTTTTGAAGTCCAATTTACACGAAATGGTGAAGATAGAGGTAGTGGGTCATCAACAATCAGTAAACAATTAGAGTTGTGCTTTTCATTTATGAATGCTACATTCAAATCCATTTCAGCTTTACTAAAAAAATCCTAATATAACATTACATGTGTGTCATCATACATTTGGTTACCCATAATTACATTTGAAAATTCCAATTTCGGTGGAGACAGATAAAAAAATACTTTTTTTGAAGCCATTAATGCGCCACAGTATTTGTGGAGACAAGTATCATGTTTTTCTCAATTGAAATACACTTTGTCAGAAAAAAATAGCATCACAGTATTCTTATTACAAATGTTGAAATATTTTTGAATCGCATCTGTTCAACTTTCCTACATCTATTGTTCTTTCTGTATATTTGCATTCCATGATTAAACGTCATCGCCATGTAATCAAGGTGTCCTGAATTTGAGACCTGGTGGAGGCACATACTGGATCAAATCGCAATTTAAATTGTAAGTCCAGTCCCAACTAGCCTTTCTGTACATCAAGTGGACTTCAAAACAAATGCAACAATTCAACAACATACTATGAGTAAGACTGACATATCATGCTACTTGTAAAATTCTTGTTCAATCTTTCTACTTCAAAAAATGATTTGTGTGCGAATACGTTCCACAAGCAATATTTACTTGAATTTATTAATTCTGCAAAGTGCTCCATATACTAAACCACGGTGTAAATAATACATATAAAGTGTATAGATATTGTATTGTTATTAGTTGTTAGGAAAATAAATTATCGAGTGAAATCAATATAACATCTAAGAATGTAGGTGCGACATTCTGAAAACTAAAGATTATAATGTGATGCTATTTTTTCTTTACAAAGTGTAGTATTACCACAGATAAACGTATTATAATACGCCTATCTGTGGTATTACGAACAGACTGTGAGTAGTCTACTGATTGATGTTACACTTACATCCCACCCACCACCTAAAAAAAAAACAAATTTCGAGCGAAAATGAAATTTTTTTTTCCTATTTTTCGGAGGGAGGGATTGTGGACCGGGTTAACAAAATGCCAGGACAGAATTTTTGCCTCAAATCCAATTCTCGGTGGGAAAAACTGAGTTCTGTATGTGAATATTAAACTATAATTTAATTTTATTGGGAGATATCGTTTGAATTTTTAGAAGGAACATATTATAACAATGTTGTACTTAGGATTTTTTTTTATTCTTACCGTACATTCTTACTTTGGATAAGGAAACCGACAAGGTCGTTCTCTTAGCTGCGAATAATGTAAAGTTACAATTCACACACAGTAAGCTTAAGGAATCAGAAATAAAACAAAACTTTACACAAGCAAGTATAAAATTACTTTATCTAAAACGTCTAAAAAATCGTAAAAGCATGAAATCTTATGTACAAAGTTGCTTTAGTAAAACAAGAACTTCATTTTTAAAAGTCATTCCGTTCGACGACACCAGTTCACTTTCCACAATGAGTTCCTGTCTTAAATGAAATATATTTGCGTCCTCTTTACGTCCTTTTTCACTCTTTGATTTCCATTTTTCGTAAGCAGTAGAAAGCGCGTGGTAAAGATAAATTATTCTCGATTCTTTTCACTGGATTAATTGCAAACCGTGCATCGCCTTTTTGTATTGTATTGTTCGGTACGTAATGTTTGTTAATGTTTTCGTTCGTTACACTGCGGGGTAGACAGGGGTCACCGAGGATGTTTTACTGTACCCGGAAGTTATGGTCACTTTTCCGGACGGTTTCTCAGTTCTCGTTTCCGTAACCTCTGAGGAGGACACCGCCAGATCGTCGAGGTCCTCGCTCTGTGCGTTGGATTCAGCTACTTCGACGAATGCGGAGCTCAGCTCACCTTTTAGCTTGCTCACCTTGTCCGTCGCTACGTCGTACATGAAGATGTCTTTGTTCTTCCCGACGTCTTTCGCCGCGGAGTCTGACACAAGGAGGATCACGGATTGCTTCTCTGTCGGCGTCTTCTTCTCCGTCTCCAGCCACTTCTGGAAGTTCCCCTTAGTGGGGTTCCTCACAAGGGTCTTCAAGACCGGACCTGCGACGAACTTCACGTCTCGCACCTCCACCGCCGCTCCCCTCTCGCTCACCTTCCTAGCGAGTCTCTCCTCGTCCGGGTTCGGCTGGAAGTTGTAGTCCACCGGTGCGAGCACAACCACGCTGGTGATGTTCTTCCCGCTCAGCTCCGGGACGTTGGGAAGCGGGAACATAGCGCCGTTGATCTTGAGGGGCAAGTACCTGTTGTACTTCTCGTCGTTCAGCACGACGGGATCCAGCCGGGTCGTTTCTATCGTGTCCTTGCTGACGTACCTTTCGATCTGCTCCTTGCTGGGGTCGTATCGAACCACCTTCATCTCGACGGCTCCCTTCTTGGTTGTCGAGGCTGCTCCCGGGCGGACGATGGCAGGAACGGGGTTGCTGCCCTGGCTGAGGAAACCCTCCAAGGCTTCCGGGGGTAGATTTTCGATAGGGATGTCTCCGACCTTGTCGTAGTCGAGAATCTGGATGTCGGCGTTCTTGAGGATTCCCGAGGCTATCAGCTGCTGTCGGATGTCGTCGGGAACTTCCGCGGGCAGCGCTGCGAGGGACTTGAGGAAATTTGCGTTATTATTCGGGTCCTCTGTCGTCGACGCCTCGGCCTTTGTTGTTGGGGCTGCTGTCGTGCTCACCGGGGGCTTCGTTTGTTGTCTGTGGAACGTGTGCTGTTTCTGAGACTGGCTGGGGTTAACGTGCGGCCGACGGCTGGGTTCGGGGCGTTTGGTTACGGTGGTTGAGAAGAACTGGGGACTCTGCGTTATTTCATTCCGTGCCGGAGGAAGTGCCGTCGGAAGGAACGGAGCAGAATTTCCAGATTGCTGTTGGAGGTGCTGAAATGGACCACCGTTGTTGAAAGTGTGTTGCACATTTATCGCCGATGGAGTCGGAGGTGTCACGGGTTGGGAGAAACCACCTCCGGACAGGAAGCCTTGGGAGTGCTGCTCCAGTGACGGGACAGTTACAGACTTTATTATTTCACCTCCGAGCGGTTGTTGTTGCCCTTGCTGTTGCTGTTGCGGCTTTTGCTGTGGCTGTGCTTGATGAGGCTTCTTTTGAGGCTGCTGACTTGATTGTTTCTGCAGGTGACGAAGAGGATGGGGCTGTTGCTGTGGTTGTTGCTGCGGATGTTGTTGCTGTTGAGGTGGAGGGTGCTGTTGAGAACTCTGCTGAGTCTGTTGATTTTGGAAGTTTCTTATTGGTTGTTGTTGTTGCTGCTGCTGCTGCTGGCGAACTTGCTGGTTCGGTTGTGGGGGAGGTTGGAAGAATTGTTGCGTGGGTTGTTGTTGCTTATGTGAATGTTGTTGTGGAGGCTGTTGGTTCAATTGCTGGCGAGGAGGATTCTGCTGAGGCTGTTGGTTCAATGGCTGGCGAGGAGGATTCTGCTGAGACTGTTGTTGAAAAGATGGTTGCTGCGGTGATTGGGGGAAGCTGAATTGAGGTGGATGCCGATGGAATTGCTGCTGTGGAGCCTGCTGGGAAAATTGTTGTGACGGCTGCTGTGAAAATTGCTGCTGGGGATGCTCTTGTGGGAATTGCTGTTGAGGAGGTTGGTTGGGAAAGTGCTGCTGTGGAGGTTGTTGGTGGAACTGCTGAGGTGGCTTACGGTTATTTCCTTGCTGCTGACGCTGTGGAGGATTGTGAGGAGGCTGTTGTCGATTGGGTTGTTGCTGATTGAATTGTGGTTGTGAAAAGTGCTGCTGTTGCTGAAACTGTTGGCGCTGTGGTGGTATCTGTGGCTGATGTGGCCGAGGAGGACCTGGTGGTCCTATTTGCTGATGGTGATGGAACTGAGGTGGTGGTTTTTGATGATGTTGCTGTGGAGGAACAGGCTGTAATTGGGGTATTTGCTGCTGCGAAAGTTGGGGAGGAATTGGTGGTAATTGTTGATTTGGAAATTGTTGATGTCCTATTTCTCTATTTCTTGGTGGTTGGTGTTGGTTCTGCGGTTGTTGATTTTGGAAAGGCCCCTGTGGAGGTCTAAATCGATGTGGTGGAAACTGGTTACGCTGAGACTGATCTATAGATTGGGCTGGTGGTCCGTTTTGTACATGCTGGTTGAATCTGTTGTGTTGAGGGTGAGGTTGCTGTTGAGGAGGACCTTGCTGGAACGAAGGTTGTTGAAATCTGGGATGTTGGCGGGATTGTTGCTGACGCAAAGTCAACTGAGGTTGCTGATTGTGTGGCTGTTCTTGCCGTATCGGTGGCAAAGGAGTTGGTCCTTGGATTCCTGACGATCGTGACTGGGGCGCATGGTTTTCTTGATTCACTCCCGCAAATCCAGGAAAGCCTCCATCCTGGTGGCCCGGCTGATCGTCCGGTATTGGTTTAAAAGGTGGAATGAAAGTTTGTTGCGTTGGACCAACGGGGCCTTGAAAGCCAGGAGCTGGTGCTATATTGAAAACCGCTGGTTGGAACGCAATGGGTTGAAAGGCGACTGGCACAAGCTGCTGCTCTTGCTGCTGTTGGACTCCTGCCTGTGGATTGGGAGGAGCCGTCGGCTGGAATGCAGGCTGAGGAGCAGACTGCTCTTCTTCGTACTCCTTCTCCTCTTCCTCTCCCTGTCGAGCGTAGGGAGACTTGTAGTCCGTTGCGCCCGAATCAGAAGCTCCGAACGAAACATGAATGCCCCCCGAAGAGTGGTGGGTTTCGGAATCAGGTCGTATAATGGTCCTCAGCGTTGTCGTAGGAGGGGTTGGCGTCGCATCGTAAAACAAAGGGTGCGGGGTGGTGTACAGAGGCACCGGGGGCTCCGTTACGACTGGCTTGGTTGCAGGCGTCACTGCAGGAACCGGGAGGTCGAACTGGATCTTTCCTCCCTCTGGATCTCCATATTTACCATCGGTCTTCTTGTACTTGACGTAAAACACGTGCACTGGCTCCTTGGTTGGAGGAGGCGCAGGTGTCGTTGGCGGAGTGGGGGGTGGCGGGAGCGTCTGATTGGATTCCTTCACGATGATCTCGATGATTGGTTCGGGTTCTTTTACTATATAATACGGCTTGTCATGTTGGTCTTGTTGGTAGTATGACACCAGAGGATGCGTCCCATCGCTAATGTATGGCTGGGGTGTGACATAAATTGGACCTTGTGGAATATGGTTAGAGGTGAGGTCATACGGCTGGTAATTATGCGAAGGGGCATACTCCACGGGGGCGACTGCGTAGTGTTGGTCGGTGTTGGCAGTGCTGTAGAGGTTGATCAACTGTGGCTGGGGCTGGGTGAGCGCCGGGGAGACATCGGCAGGTCTTGGTGGTGGCGGCGGGGCCAACACGCCTTGCACAAATTCCCGTTTGCTGATTTGCGGAAGCTGGAATTCGAAGCCGGTTTCCGTTGAAGCTTTCTTCACTTGATCCTCGAGCGAGAAGCTCTGCTCCTCTGTCTTCACGGCTCTCGGATCGTTTGGGGAGGGTCTGAGGCCTTCGTGGTACAGGGGATCCCTCTGAGAGTACTGGACGAGTGGCTCCATTGGGACAGCGTACGGGGGGGCTCCTTGCTTGTTCGGTCGTGCCTTGGGGCCTGGTTGCCGTCTGGGTACGTGCCTTACTGTGAGAGCAGGCGTTCCCTGGTCGAAATAGTGTGGCGGAAATCTGGGAGGCTGTCCGTGGCCTATTTTGGGAGGGACCGCTATCCTTCTTTCGGTGGCCACGTTGGGATCCAAGAATGGTTTCGAAACGGATTGGAAGACTTCGAAGGTCCTCTTCCTTCTGGTGTTGTTGCTTTCCTCTTCTTCGGCGTCATCTTTGGCTCGAACCGTCACGAGGAGGAACGACAAAAATATTACCTGAAAACAAACAAAATGAAATTATTACAAAATGTATATATATATATTTCGGATACGTATAATTATACAAGGCAATTCAAAAAGATATTTACAATCTAACAAGGTCGTGATTGTTTATAAATTACCATACAGTAAAATACAGGGTGTCCCACTCGTAAGGAGCCCCGGAAAAAGTGTTATAAAAATCTTAATAAAAGAAGATATGAAACCAAATTTATACATGACATACCTTTATGGTTGAGAAATGAAGGTACATTACAAGAAGTGCTAGAAGTAACCTCCCCCACCTGTATACACAGTTCAACACGGCGCTGCATGTTCGTGAATTTTCTCACGTAACTCGTCGCTGAAAGGCCAGGGATATTGCAGTCCACGTGGTACAGTGATGAAGCGTGGTTCCACTTGTCAGGATACGTGAACTCACAAAATACACGTTTATGGAGTAGTGACAACCAGCATGCAATCGTTGAGGAACCCCTTCATTCACAGAAGGTGGGCGTGTTCTGTGCATTATCACAGCGGCGCATCATCGGGCCATTTTTTTTGACACTACTGTCAACAGTGATGTGTACCAGGTATTGTTTCATGACTTTGTGAACCAGTTGGATGACGAGGAACTGACACTTGGCTGGATGGGGCAACATGACACACGTCTGACGCGAGTATGACTGCGGTGGAATCATTTTTCCCTGACCGAGTGATTTCGAAAGGATTATGGCCCCCAAGGTCACCGGACTTGACCCCCTGACTTTTTTCTGTGGGGTCACCTTAAAGGTAGTGTGTACAAGAACAAACCACGCACCATCGATGAGTTACGTGAGAACATCCGCCGTGAAATCCAGGCAGTCACGCCGAATACTCTGGCAGCAACATTCACGAACATGCAGCGCCGTGTTGAACTGTGTATACAGGTGGGGGGAGGTCACTTCCAGCACTTCTTGTAATGTACCTTCATTTCTCAACCATAAAAGTATGTCATGTACAAATTTGGTTTCATATACTCTTTTATTAAGATTTTTTTAACACTTTTTCCGGGGCCCCTTACGAGTGGGACACTCTGTACTACAAATGTAGAGAACAAATATCCAGGATTTTTCAACTTATTTTATTTAATTCCGACGTGTATGTGTGTGCCGAGAGAGAGAAAGGGGGGGGGTTAAACCTTCCTTGCATATTGCAACAAACCTTGGAGGCTCACAGGGGGTGTGGAGGTAGGGGCTCCACAGATTCACACTGCTATTGTGGAGGTGATGTGACTAGCATGCTCCGTCATCTTTAGTATCCCCACCCCAATATCATTTTTTATAGGCAGCCACCCTCTCGACTTGACAGCCGAGGTTCTTATATATGTGTGTGTGTTTGTGTGTGTGTGTGTGTGTGTACATAGCGTTTTAACAAGTTTCTTTGAACAGATCAATGTGGGATGATCAAAACAAATTCAACAAATTCATTAGGTGGAAATGTTTAAACAAAATAGCTCTCGGGGCGTATTAGTATCTGTGTCGTCTTGTAACCTAGAAATCCCGTATTCGATACCTGATGGAGGCACATAATGGTTCAGATCCCACTTCAAACTGTAGGTGTACTCATGCTTGTCCGATCTGTGCATAAAGTTTAAAACAGCCCTCATAAATTTACAACAAATCGATTGGTATAGATATAGTTTGTATTATAGTATTTTTGTCCATGTTATTGTCTGCTGTGTTAAGCCCGCTTTAGGAGAAAGCATTTTCCTTAGCATTTGTGCCATGACCAAAATGCTACCGTCTAAAGTGAGAAATCTTATGGCTTTTCAGATGCCATGGAATATTTCATGGCATTTCTCAAGCATAGGCTCGGTCCGTAGCATTTTTCGTAGCGTAACCAATCAGAGGCGAGCTCTAGGTCACGAGTGCTGTTGTAATGGCGGCCGCGTGAGATAACAACGTATCACTTCACATTTTTAAAACATGATAATTATTCAACCGAGAGGAATTACGCTTCGTATTAAATGGTTTTAGGTAGAGAAGCATGGCGGTGATTAAATATATACTGTACAACGTTTTCTGTACACGTATGGAAGAATATTTTAGTTTTTTTCAATTGCAAACACCGTGCACTCGCCATATATGGTGTAACTCGATGTGCTTATCGTGCTGTATACAGAAGGTTGTTTCACGTTGATGGTAACGATTTCGATCACCAGGGAGCAGCACGTAGGCACAGCACAGAGCAGCCAGAACCAGTAGGACGAAAGTACTGTGTGTTGACTTGCAAAAACGATGGTTGGTGTGTGAGTGCGTGTTTATATGGCACCAAAAATTCCAGTCTTTTGGGAGGGGTACATCTGTGCCCTTTGCGACGTTGGTTATAGTTATAGCCAGATAATTAAGCAGTGCCACATGAAAGCATTCCATGTGTCAAAGAAGGGCATCAATGCAGTGTTGAATCGCCATAAAGCTTGCACCGTACCTGTTGCTGGAACCAGTCAAAGTGGGCCTCGGACATATCGGAAGCCCAAGCGTTCCTCCGATGTTGTGCGGAAAGTGAGATCCTTGGTGCGATGTGAAAACCCTGCAACGCAAAGAGTGATTGCACAGGCAGTGCAATGTTTCCCTGCAACTGTAAATCGCATCATAGCCCAAGACTTACAACTTGTGCGGAAGCACAAGGCTCGAGTTCATAAGTTGCGTGCCTCACATGTCCAGGAGAGGAAGACCAACAGTCGGAAGCTCTACGAACGCCATCTGGCAGGGGGATCGCTGGAAGTATGTGGTGTCCCTGGACGAAGCATGGGTGCATCTGTCGGGATGTGGTACAAAGAGGGCCATCTACTATCGTCCACGTGATGCAAGAGGTCGATCTGAGTGGGCACGTGAATGTGCTGAAAGTTTTCCACGCGGGTTCATGGTTGTTGGTGGTTACTGCCATAACGGCAAACTTCTACTGCGCAGAGTGGAGAAAAATGCTAAAATAAATGCAGCCTATTACCAGACGAATATTTTGGAGCCACTTTACAGACATGATATTCCTTCTCTCTATGGCAGCGACACATCTCGTGTTGTCATCCACCAGGACAAGGCTTCCAGTCATACGGCAAAGTCCACGCAGGCATACATGGATCGGATGACTCGTGAAACGGGCATTCATGCAATCCTCTTTACAGACATCCCTGTGAAATCCCCCGATGCCTCTTCCATGGATTTTTGTGGGTTTCCGTTGTTGAAACGAGCCTTGGGAAGCAGACAGCCCCGCACAATTGAGGGTCTTTGGAAAGCTTGTCAGGAGGAATATGATCGTTTGGACCAATATGTTCTTCAACGCAGTCTTCTCCAATGGAAACTCCGCTGCAGGGCTATTGCTGCAAGACAGGGGTATCACGTGGATCACCATCGCTCGTGGCGTCACGGTTTTTGTTAAGGTGAGGTAGGTTCTAACTTTGTTACCATGGACGTGAAACGACCTTCTGTATATCATACAATGTAATCTCCAACAGGTAACCGAAATGTTCCATGAAATGCTTTCGTGTAAAGTGCTATCTCCTATAAGATTTTTGGAAGCATTTATGCTTTATGCTTTATTTTTATCATTATGAATGAATGGAAATAAAATAAGTGAGGATGGTATCTGAGCATTGAATATCATGACTCGGTAGATGCGCTCTCTTAATATAAGTGGTCATCCTTTAGAGAGAACGTGTTAGTAATATCACTTTCGATGTTTCCTTTCCCACATACTTCCTGGTTGAATTAGTGGCAAATAAAGCACAGTAACAAGATGGTTGCCTAAAAGGCCAGGGACTTCCTTGTTCTCTTCTCGAAGATCTTCCTCGCCTCGATTTCCTTTCTCGACAGTTGAGGCGACCGGAAGCGAAAGCAGGTCCGGTGCGGTGGGAGCAAGAATTGGGGTCGCGTCGCTTCTAACGATGCGACGGACGTCCGAACAATATTGTTCTTGAACTCGATAAGTCAAGGATCTGCCTTTCTCCGTTGCTTTATATTTTCACCGTATTTGACTTTCTTTTTCGTGCCGCAAACAGACAACGTAATAAACGGCAAATCACACCTCTGGGGGAAGGAGAGTCCATTCGAGGATTGAATAAACAAACGGAAGAAAATCGAAAGCAGCAAATTCCCAGCTGAGTCATCACCGCAAAGATTGGCTTCTTCCTCCACAAGCTCTTCAGCTTCCATTGCACTTCATAGACGTGTACACTGGGGGCAGGAGGGCAGTGGCCTTCTAATCCTTCTACTTATGGATTGATTGATTGATTGATTTGGTGTTTTAAGTCCACTTTATGCACAGTAAGGCTAATCGGTAATTAGACCTACAGTTTAAAATGGGATCTAAACCACTATGTGCCTCCTCCGGGAATCGAACCCGGGACCTCTTGATTACAAGGAGACGACGCTACCACTGCTCCATTTTCATATTTTTATTCTCTTTTATTTTTTTATTGTTTTTTTTAAATTTTTATCTTTTTTATCGGGGAGGCCCTTTCTGCTCATAGAAATTGAGTGTAAAGGAATCTTATCGCTGATACTAAACATTAAGTATCTTCACGCCCACGAAAGTTCCAAGCAACAAAGCTGGGAAGGGCATTATGTCCTACGTAATTGGACTATCCCATAGGCGCTACCTTGGTGGGGATGCAACTGTCCCCAGTGTGGAGCAGTTTGTTGCAATAATTAAATAAAATAACTTTTCAAATGTCACTTAACACATGAGTATATTAATCAATCTTTTACAGTCACCATAGTAACGAAGAATAAACAAAATAACATCAACATTGAATAAAGTAGTACAACATAATTTTCTTCGTTCTTTTCAGATTAAAACAAAACCAAATAACAAAATATAATTGCAAAAATTGTCTTCGAATTAAAGAACTGTTGCAGGGGCAAGGGGGCGTTTCCCCTGCCACAAAGATTCAGGTTTATTAACATTTACAAGTTAATAGTACTTTTGTTAACCGCGTAAAACATGAAAAGCAAAGTAATAAGTAATTTAAGATTTATGATTTCCCAAATGTCACTGTTATTTAGCAGAATAATTAAATAACTGTTACATATTTGAATCCACCCTATACCGTCAAAGTTCAGCCTGAGTTCGATTCTGGATACTCGATCCAGATATAGAATATTTTCATGACACTGCAGCTGTTGATTCCAATGCTGAACGAACGGTGTTTACGCTATCCAATATTTGAATGTCTCTCCTTTACTTAGCAAGTGAATTCAATTTTTAAGGATCGGGACACTGAGGGACGAGGTCCTCCAGCCTCCTCTAGCCACTTACACTACGCAACCCTCTCTCTTGGTATACTTTTGCATAGATTGCTTATCATAGCTGTTATTTCGCCAAGAGCGGTAGTGTCCCGTTTAGGATTGGAATATGGAAGAGGATTCGAGTATTTGTAGGGAGAAGTTTCTGACCTTCGTGCCTATTAATAAAACCAAGGTGTGTGTATAGTATATGTTTGTGTTTTCTAAGATTATTGTACTTGAGGAATAAATATAATAAAAGAAAAGTATATACAGAATATGAATATAAAATATAACAAATAAAATCATATATATGTTTGACCAGTGTTTCCAAAATTTCTAAATTTCAAAATTTCAGCTTGTAAATCTTACGGAAATTTATAATGATAAATATAATAAAATACTAACTTGGAATATATGATATTATCTAGTAAATTTATTGAGTAATATAGTTCCATAGACCTTAAGCCTCCCAAAGGAACAGGAGTTGCAAGTATCTGGTCTTCTAGAAGATATGAATGCAATTGCTACAATAGGGAAAATTACGTTTATAATTACACTAATGTGATTTTCGGAGAGTCCGAATACGCTCAATCAGAGGATCTGCGCACGCCAATGTTGCAGTTCTCCCGTGGCTGGGATCTAGGCCTGTAGCAAGGGGTAGGCAAGTGGCGTTGAAACCTATAGGCAGTCGTTTTCATTGTCAAATATCAGTCGGGTTTTATAAATATTTTGTAAATTTTACTTACAATAATGTAATACGTAGTTTATAACGACGTAATTTTTTCTACTTGAATCATTTAAAATCACATTTTCTTCTTCTAAGAGCATACTGTATGTAAAATATTATTTATTTTAATTAATTATTAACCTTTATCTTCCTCTTGGCATAAAATCTCCTATAAATTAAAAAAATCCACTGATCTACAAGTTTTACTTGTAGGCTTATATTCTGGTAACACATTGCTGGAATTTTCTGTTCCCCAAAACGTTTTTAAACATGTTCTTCAGACACTAAGACAACTGAAATATCCTTAAATATGCTAAACTCTCATTTTAATTAAAAATGGAAACTACGAATCTCTAAACACGTGCCTTTCTTTATCGAGTCGTCCGTGGATCGGCGGCTAACACGCGGGCAGTGGGAGGGCGTCTGCGGCCATTTCGACTCACAGCTGCACGCTGACATTGGCACTGTACGCGTCAGTGCTTCAGTATCCAGATAGCTGGTGTTCAGTTTACACGTGTTTGAGAAGTGTTAAGGTGTTAACATGTGTTCTACAGAGCATTCCCTGACATTCGCTACGAGACTCGGCGGCAAGCGGCCCGGCATCAGCGCTTGTCTTTCCCGGTGAACGGGTCCGCGACAGTCGCACGCTACAGTCTGTTTTTTTTCGCTCTCCCTGCCTTCGCTCTCTTTGCCTTTCTGTTGACCTTGCAGACTGACGCCAGTGTAATCCTCCCTCGGAAGTTGTATTGTGTCGCGTCGTGTCCGTGTGTTGAAGATTATAGCTCAATATGGCACCACAAAAGTTTACATTACAACAAGGGATATATCTTGTCGAGTGTTACTTTGGAAAGAGGAATCGTGGAGAAGTGCGACGACGTTTTGCAACGAAAATCTAAAAAATAAAGTATACAAAGACAATCCGCACACCATCCGTGAGTTAAAAGAGAGTATTGTGGCGACTGTCGCTGACCCGTTCACCGGGAAAGACAAGCGCTGATGCCGGGCCGCTTGCCGCCGAGTCTCGTAACGAATGTCAGAAAATGCTCTGTAGATTGTTTTGCTTTAGTTTACGTATTACTGGTGCTTTTCTTAAATCTAATACCAGGCTATACGTACAATTTTAAACAACACATTTTTATGTGCGATTTTTACGAATTTGTAGAAATGTTACAATACGTTTCGCAGCAGAATTCCCAAATGTTCCTGTTTCACACAGGGACAGCGTTTGTATTCTTGTGAACAAATTGAGATAATCAGGGTCTGTTCTTGATAAGAAGCAAAGGGTAAAATGGCGTGTGCTTAATAAGGAAATACGTTGAAGTACGATGAAAAATCCCTCCGGTTCCTTGCATGACGTCTGCGCGGCGAGCTACCAAGCTTTCAAACCTGAAACGATACATTAGAAGAATTGAAAGAAAATATCAGGAGGGAAAATGAAGCAATTTTGGAAGAGGAACCGACACGTGTTAGTGAAAATTTCCTTTAAAAATGCCGTAAATGTGTGGATGCAGGGGGACATCATTTCCAGCACCTCGCGTAACAAGGTTACGTACTCATTTTAATTGTAACTGTCAATGTAATGGTACGAAGTTCTTTCGTTACATAGCTAGCGGCCCCAGTTACGCGGATATTGCATAGTACAAGTACATTCATGGGCGTCCGGAAGGAAGGGGGGGTTAATTATTGCATGAATATGATAAATTGAAATTTAAGCATTTTTTGGAGGGAACAACACTATTATTGGGGAAAATGTACCTTGCTTGCCCCAACTGAAAAAAATGCCTTCCTTGCCCCCCCCCCCCCCCCGGAAAAAATCCTGTGGACGTCCATGAGTACATTGCCCGTAGACGCGATCTTACTTTCCGCCGCGCTAACCGTCGTTCCACGGGCGACTCATTATTTTTAATGAGTCTTTGTTTGTTTCGACATTTGGAGAATGTAAATATCACAAACCATGGCATAAGAAGACGTTTTCGAAAGGTGCTTGGTAGCTCAGTGGAGAGAGGCGGTGGGGATGCCCAACAACAGCCAGCCTAGAGCGCTGGGATAAAATCCGAATATAGCCGTTGAAACTTCGCTTATTTTGCCACTTTTGACTAATCGTGATGAGGATGAGTGACGCCATGATGGAATTGATGAAGGGACATTTACAAACAAAAGCCCATGCCCTGACTCCCTGGCGTTATAGCGAGCTACTCTAAACACTTTGGTACGGAGGTCGGTTTTGCAGCACAGCCTCTACATATTTTGACAGCACGTATGGGATTTCCAAGACGAACTATTTTTGTTGCTCGTTGCGGATTCGTTTCGACGCTACGAGCCTGCGAAGAACTGCATTTTCTATCCTGAATGTATGCATCCACGCGTCACAGCTGTTTAGTAAGTCTATGTTGTGTGCCCCTCCAAGAAAAAAAATATATATATATAACCGCCTATGGTTGTAACAACACAATTTTAACACCACTGAGTTTAAACGCTGACCAAAATGTGGTGTGGACCTGCTCGAACCACTGTTTGCAAGGGTACCCGAAGCATTTTTCTCAGTGGTCAGTGTCACGGAAACGTCTATTATTATTATTATTATTATTGTAGTTATTGTGTTGTTGTTGTTGTTGTTATTATTATTAGTTACTACTACTTTACAAATCATAAAATTGAAATTAAATTGAAAATACTTTGGCGTTGTATACAAGTTCAGACTCGAGTATACTATATAGATAGAAACTGGATTCTTCTTTCTTCCTGTCAATAAATATGTATCACTTTGTTGATAAACAGTTCCTTGTGTTTTTGTACTTTTTACCGATTGATATCCATGTTGTTACGTGCTGAACGAAGGCTACTGTAAAATAATAACAACAATAATGATAACAGAAAACAATACTTTTTGTTATAAAATATCGCTACAATTTCACCATTCGACATACATTAACTCTTTCCAGAAATCTCAGAGGGGGACAAGTGCCCCCCTGACCCGGCAGGAGCCCTTGACTGTACGTTACGCCTTAACATAAGTGTCTCATCAGTAGACCTGTGATTTTACGTTTTTAACCTATTTTTTCTGTTCAAGGTAAATAAGAAATAACAAGTTATATCAGCGTTTCATTAAAAAACTAAAAAACTGACGAAATTTTATAGTGCCTAAAATAACCTATTTTGCTTGTTAGAATCTATTTTAGGTATGTGCGCCTAAATTAAACCTTTTTTTAGGTTTTACAGGATCTTTATACCTCAGAGCCATTTACTAGGTTTTGTGGGGAAGTAATTCCATGACTGGCATGTTTGAAACATGTTTTCTGTCGATTTCCTTCCCTCCAAGGATATGTTGTTTATCAAAGCTCTAAACTAGGGCTACCATATTTGAAATGCTAAAAAGAGGACATTTTCTTCGATAGCCCCAGACACATATGTACCGGGTTTACAAACCACACACTAGCCTTCAAAATCGTCTCTACCACGTCTAAAACATGAATACTTTTCTTGTAACTCATTAGTAAACTTGCACTTTCTTTTAGGCGTATTAGTAGCTTACACCGTGTTCGCAAACTCTAACTTCCACTTCGAAACACGAACAATCGAATGACGCGGAAATCACATCGACCGGAACTTGAAACTGTAATAACAAGCGACTAACGCTTAGCGCACCGTCCAGTACTGCCAACATCAGACGTTTAATGATTCGAAAAGTTGTAACTTCGTGATCTCTGACCTATGATGATTGGATAAAAGCAAAAACCCTCCCGGACGCAAATTTCAGGGTCCGAAAAGAGGACATGTCCGGGAAAACCAGGACGTATGGTAGCCCTACTCTAAACAAAACAAAATGTCTGACGTCACGGTTACCTACACACAGTGGCGGCGAAAGGGGACAGTTCCCCCCTACTTTTTAACCCCACACTACAGACTTTTAATGCTAAGCCTTGCCTACTAAGATAAAGTAAACTGTCCTTGCCCCCCTCTCCCCATTCTCAGTTTAGGCACCCCATCGTTTCTACTGCCTGCACAGTCCCAAGTGCAAAAACTTCTGATCTGTGTGGCCTTGCTCACTTTTGCGTCAGTTTGGTCCTTTTTGGCATTCACGCCTTGCGAAGTAACGTTTCAGCATTCAAATCTGCACCACTGACTATGTTTCTGTTGAAAGATAATTTTCAGCACATGAAATGATCCTCACAGACAAAAGGCGGAGTTTGAGTGTGGATGTCGCAAAAAGATTCATGGTGGTCCCTAGTATAATTCCTGGTTTTCAAGGCGAACTTTCCAAAACTTCAAGGGTACAAGCAGATGTTTTCTCTATTCCAACCTTACGTATTACCGACTCTCACCCTCCCTTCCACACACAAAAATATTAACAATGTAAAGGGTTTGTTTGATTCCAATGTACCAAAAAATTTACCTAATCAACTTCAAGATATACAGCGTGTCCACAATGAGACTCCAACATTTTGAAAGTCTATAACTTTTTCATTTCAGATTGTACAGCTGTGATTCCGGAAGAAGCAGAACCAGAAACTCAAAAAGTTTATGTGGTAACGTTTTAGTGCGCGCAATAGCCGTAATGGCGCTGCAACAATCGATTGTTTAAATATGGAGATTGAAAACGAGCGTCCACAGGTTCATTCGAAAGGAGTCCACAGAAGTCAGTAAGACAAGCAGTGAAGAACTGTGTGAACTGTCGACCGTTTCATACCAAGTTCTCTTGCTGCTTGCCTTACTGACGTCTGTGGACTAATTTCGAATGACCTCCGCACATTTTCTACAACCTGTTCCTGGATTCTGGGTGTACCACCACCGTGTCCTTTCAAAACATTGCCGGTCGCCAAAAACAGATCACATCACTTCTTTATAGTCTTGAATGTCGGAGGATCCTTATTGTACACACGACGAAAGTTTCGTTGCACTTGAATAGCTGATTTTGTTTCTGCATACCACCACACAACCTGTGCACGCTCGTTTGGAATCTCCATTTTCAAAAATCGATTGTTGCAGCGCCACTACGGCTATTGCGCGCACTAAAACGTTACCACATAAACTTTTTGAGTTTCTGCTTCTGCTTCTTCCGGAATCACAGCTGTACAATCTGAAATGAAAAAGTTATAGACTTTCAAAATGTTGGAGTCTCATTGTGGACACGCTGTATTATTTTCTAATAATCTTCCGTCTGTCAGATAGATTCTTCTGCAAAAGACACTAACAAAGTAAACGGATTGACAAAATTGTGTTTTATTTTCCATATAGCTTTCTTTTTCTTCCTAAAAAAAGCTAAACTCAGAGAAACTTGCCTCAGGACATTTATAAACAGGTATAAATTTAATGGGATTTGGATTAATAAAAGTTGCAATTTTTCACGTCTACGGAGAAAAAATTGAAATAGAGAAAACATCCCCTTGTACCTTTTTCATGTCTTGCCAAAATTCATGAATAATTTCCAGAGCAAATAATTCACGCATAATTCCCGGAAATCAAGGAATTCCAAGTTTAGCCACCCTGATATTGTGCAGCAATTCATTTTTCATACGAACAAGTAACTTTCTCTAACAGCACAAGTGCAGTATTATATAATTTGTACATAATTTTGAAAACGATATACAGAAATGAAAATTTGTCTAGAAAATTAATATTTGGTTATTACGATTCTTGTGAAATTTTGTTTTTAACGATTGTATCTAATCAATATTTTTCAGGAATTTTGTACCAAACTAAGTCTTTTTGCAACCTATTTCAGGTCTTTTAGAGCCTAATTTAAGGTTTTTAGAACCTATTTTAGGATTTTTAGAGCCTATTTTAGGAACCTAGTCTACTCATGAGTACAGAAGATGAAAATTTCGCATTCCAAATTCTTGAAAATTATTTAAGGATGTGCCGAAGCCGATTACAGATGTATGAAAATCGGCCGAAATTGACACATCGGAATCGGCAAAAATCCGATATTTAAACCGGTACAGATTATACTAGAGTTTTTACCTTCTAATAAGTTTTATATTCTAGTTTTGTAAGATTTATTGAAAATTTGGTTATGATTCGTCATTATTGTAGAGTTTTTGTAATAACATTATTGCAAACTCATTCAGAGGATCAACCTAACTATAAATCGGAAATAAAACAGTACATTGCTGAACCAGGACCTGCTGTTGTATTGGAAATTCAAAAATGAGTATTCAAACCTGAAGCAAGTCCTGAGAAAATACATGGGCATACCTGCTGCATCAGTATTCAGTGATTGAGTGTTCAGTTTTGCTGAACAGATTTGCGATAAGAGAAGAAGTAGTTATTTCCTGAAGTGCTTCCAAATCCCGTGTTTCTGAAATTGAATCTGACAGAACAGGAATTCATTTTGCATTTCAAAGAACTGTTTGTGTACTAATGTTAAATCTCTTGAGAATCCATGTTCTTCTTACAGGTTCACATAACATTTTGTAGATGCAAATGTACATTCGCATCTCTTGAGAATATATATGTATATACATATGATATGCAATAGAAATGTACATACCAATTTATTTTTGTCATGCACAAAATAATATCCCATTTCTGTTTATTAATCTTATGTATCGGAATCGGTTAAATATCGGTATTGGTTCCAAAAATTATCGGTGAGTACATCGGCATCGGTAAATTTTCAGCTTCGTCACATCCCTAAATTATTCTTACTAGCTGGTACGATTTGAAAATATTACACAGGGATTTTTTTTCCAGCGTAGGATTTAACTTATATTTCTCAGCCTAAAGGCAGGCAGACGTCGTCCTCGGCGTGATTGAATGTGTTTACGCTTTCGCCGACTTCTTGTGCCGAGGGTTGAATAAACTGTGTATGGGAAATTAATGACAATTCACGGAGGGAGAAGAGAAAGCTGCATCCACAATGAGCTGCGCGTCTGCAGGCGTTAATGGAGGACTTTCTTCCAGGGAAAAAACGGTCGACTCTCTTTGTTACGTGTGATAAATGGAGAACGAGAAGGGACACTGGCGTCCAGACGCAACTATGGATTCTAGAATCTCTCACGTTAAATACGAAACTTAAATGACATTAAACTAACCGCACTTTTGAGGCTCAAGAATAAAGAACTAAGTTCATGATTTTTTTTAACGTAATCACGTTAATAATAATAATCGCAACGAGAAAGGGGTGAAAGAATGAAACGGACAAGGAAGTATTCGTCTTGAGCAATCATAATGATTATCTGGCTTTTCATCCTCCGGGCGGGTCCACGTGGACGTCAGGTTCATAGGCGTGCGCAGACCCTCTGATTAGTGGGGGGGGGGGGGGGGCAAAAGCCATGATGAAAGTTCAGTCGGGAAAGAAAAATTTATTTTTATCTCACTCATTTAGTTTTATTGCATTGATGAATATACAGAGCATTCCCTGACATTCGCTACGAGACTCGGCGGCAAGCGGCCCGGCATCAGCGTTTGTCTTTCCCGGTGAACGGGTCATCGACAGTCGCTAGATTGATTGATTGATTGATTTAGTTTATTTTACTTCGCGTTTTGTGCCTCTTGGCTAATTTGCGAAGATGGGGATGAGTGATGAAATGATGAAATTGATGAATGGACAATCACAAACAACCAAGCCCGACCGGGATTCGAACTCGGGACCCTTGGCGTCGCAGCGCGATGTGCTAACCACTCGGCCACAACGTCGGGCGACAGTCGCTAGAGTCGGCTATTAAAATTACAGTTTTCATATTGTGTACTAACCTTGACTACAAAAGGTGTTGAAAATGATGTCCTTCTGCTGCAACACATTCCTGGCATCTCCCAAGGAAATTGGCATTAGTGTTGTCCACGGGACGAGACGGGACAGGCTTTTAAAAATTCGAGACGAGACGAGATTGATCATGTGTCCCGAGACAAAGGAATATTTTCGAGACGAGACAGCATTTCCACGAGACGAGACAGGCCAAAGTCTCGTCTCGTGGGCAACACTAATTGGCATTTACACGTGCAGGTTCGTGTACTGTAATTCTCGTACAATACTCTCTTTTAACTCACGGATGGTGTGCGGATTGTCTTTTTATACTTTATTTGTTTTAGATTTCCCATTTTTCTTTCGAGGTTTAATATAGTGGTCCTATGTGGAACGGGAACACCAGGAAATTTCGTTTCAAAACGTCGTCGCACTTCTCCACAATTCCTCTTTCCGAAGTAACTCTCGACAAGATAAATCCTTTGTTGTAATGTAAACTTTTGTGGTGCCATATTAAGCCACAATCTTCAACACACGGACACGACACAACACAACTTCCGAGGGAGGATTATGCTGGCGTCAGTCTGCAACGTCAACCGCTTGCCGCCGAGTCTCGTAGCGAATGTCAGGGAATGCTCTAGATGTATTGAATTTTATTTTCACCCGTTTGTTTTTCACTTTTGGCTAATCATGACCATGAGGATCAATGCTAATTAGATGTTTGACGCCATGATATTCCAAATTCTAATAAATTACATTTGCTTAGAATTTCATCTGGAGCATCCAAGTACTTCTGCACTTTTTATAATCCACTGTGTTTCTTAAAATGTTGTTGTCATTTACTTTTTGCTTTTTACGCACTCAATATAAAAGGGGGGGAGAAGGGGCTGTGTCCCTTTACTCTAAGTGAGACAATGATGTCTTTAATGGTACTCTGTCTGTATAATGAAGGAGACCTGAGTTCGATACCGGGTGGAGGCTCATGGCACAGTGATTCGGATCCTACATTAAACTGTAGGTCAAGTTCCGATTAGCCTTTCTGTGCATAAATTGGACTTGAAACAACAATTCGTACTCTGTCTGTACATTGTGCGGACATTGAGAGAGATCATGAAAGTATTCAAAATATACTCATAATACTTTTTTGATTTGCTTTATTTTACTTCGCATCTTGTGTCACTTTTGGCTAATTTGCGAAGATGGGGATGAGTGATGATATGATGAAATTTATGAATGTACATACAAACATCCATGCCCAGGCCGGGATTCGAACCCGGGACCCCTGGCGTCGAATACTTTTTTGGCATGACGATAGGCTATAACTTCATAGATTGTATAATTATATATAATATACAAATAATATGTTGATTATACACACACACTCACAGTGTATGCACATTTTCACGGTTCTAAAAAATCAGCCAAAATTTTTCTTTGGCGTGAAAAACTCCTGGTAGGTTATTCAAATAGGTTCCACACCTATTTGTCAAAATCCGATAGGTCTAGGGTCAGAGCCCACTATTATGTTTAATAATTGAATTTAATGTGGACATGAGTCATCAAATGACAAATTTCATCGAAAAGGTTAACTTACAACGAAGTTCTTGTCTTGAACTGCAGATATGGACGCTTTTCTGTGTTAGTGTCTCAACGACAATCACCATGTGCTGTAGCCGAGTGGAGTAGGCCGCCGTGGCGCAGTGGTCAGCGCAGCCCGAGGTCCCGGGTTCGAATCCCGGATAGGACATGGATATATGTGTTTGTCCAAATGAGAGAAACTGAGAATTGTAAAAGTTGAGAAAATGGTGAATGACGGGGTATACCACCGCGTAGGGGTATTTCTCTTGAAATAACATAAAAAAAAGAAGTGCTGATCACATCACAGCGCGCTGGACGTCAGGGTTCCCGGGTTCAAATCCCGGCCTGGGCACTGTAAAAAATGTTGGTGTTAAAACGACATAGTGTGGTACCTGGAGGTCTACACCACATTTTGGTCAACGTTTAACCTCACTGGTATTGAAATAACACAGACAAATGGTTACAGTCAATACCTTTTTGACATCACTGAGGTTAAATGTTCACCAAATTGTGGTGTAGACCTCCAGGTACCACTGGCGTATACGGAGTCCAAGTTCTGAGCCATCTCACTGTCACGTGCTCCTAGGCTATGAATAGAAATAAGTTTACTAACTACTAACAAATCAGGTTGCCAACTTACTAAATCTGGTTACCAACTCATAAGAAATCAGGTTGCGAACTCATAAGAAATCAGGTTGCCAACTCATAAGAAATCGGGTTGCCAACTCATAAAAAATCAGGTTGCCAACTCATAAGAAATCAGGTTGTGAACTCATAAGAAATCAGGTTGCCAACTCATAGGAAGTCTGGTTGCCAACTCATACGAAATCAGGTTGCCAACTCATAAGAAATCAGGTTGCCAACTCATAAGAAATCAGGTTGTGAACTCATAAGAAATCTGGTTGCCAACTCATAAGAAATCAGGTTGCCAACTCATAAGAAATCAGGTTGCCAACTCATAAGAAATCAGGTTGTGAACTCATAAGAAATCAGGTTGCCAACTCATAAGAAATCAAGTTGCCAACTCATAAGTAATCAAGTTGCCAACTCATAAGAAATCAGGTTGCCAACTCATAAGAAATCAGGTTGTGAACTCATAAGAAATCTGGTTGCCAACTCATAAGAAATCAGGTTGCCAACTCATAAGAAATCAGGTTGCCAACTCATAAGAAATCAGGTTGTGAACTCATAAGAAATCAGGTTGCCAACTCATAAGAAATCAAGTTGCCAACTCATAAGTAATCAAGTTGCCAACTCATAAGAAATCAGGTGCCAACTCATAAGAAATCAGGTTGTGAACTCATAAGAAATCAGGTTGCCAACTCATAGGAAGTCTGGTTGCCAACTCATACGAAATCAGGTTGTGAACTCATAAGTAATCAAGTTGCCAACTCATAAGTAATCAAGTTGCCAACTCATAGGAAGTCTGGTTACCAACTCATACGAAATCAGGTTGCCAACTCATAAGAAATCAGGTTGCCAACTCATAAGAAATCAGGTTGTGAACTCATAAGAAATCTGGTTGCCAACTCATAAGAAATCAGGTTGTGAACTCATAAGAAATCAGGTTGCCAAGTCATAAGAAATCTGGTTGGCAACTCATAAGAAATCAGGTTGCGAACTCATAAGAAATCAGGTTGCCAACTCATAGGAAGTCTGGTTGCCAACTCATAGGAAGTCTGGTTGCCAACTCATAGGAAGTAGTGTTGCCAACTCATAGGAAGTAGTGCTGCCCACGGGACGAGACGGGACAGGGTTTTAAAAATTCGAGACGAGACGAGATTGATCATGTGTCCCGAGACAAACGAATATTTTCGAGACGAGACAGCATTTCACAGCATTTCCACGAGACGAGACAGGCCAAAGTCTCGTCTCGTGGGCCACACTAATAGGAAGTCTGATTGCCAACTCTTAAGAAATCAGATTACCAACTCCAGAATCACCATCATCATTTCACTGATATGAATAATTTTATTTTACAATTTCTGATCGATTTTTCTCCTGTATTTTATTCTCGACGCTTCAGGCTTCGCAGATAGCCTATAATATAAGCTCCTGCCAGGTACCACACTCTGCGTCGTTTTAACACCAACATTTTTTACAGTGTGGGTGTTGCTTTTGAGTGTCCATGAATTTCATCATATCGCCACTCATCCTTATCTTCGCGATTAGCCAAGATCTGCAGATAAGTCAATCCACAATCACTGTGTCATCTACCTATAATTAGGTGACGTCATCACTATTAATCCAAAAATGAGGTGTAGAGACATGCTATTAACACGTTTGCAAAATAAGGTATTTTTATTTTTTAATGGAAAAAATTAGAGTAAATTTTAGTTGCTAGATGGTTTTCAAACTGAGAGACTGCAATATTGAAAAGAATCGTCATTTGTCTGTAATTGTTAAATACATTGCGCAAGATTACAATTATATAACATACTCCTCACCATACATGGCGGTTATCGAAACGAGACTTCATTTAAATATTCGATACTATCGCGGTAATTTATGAAATAATGGTGATATAAAAAAGAGTACAGCGCAGAAGACAAAGAAATTGCTTTTTTTATTGTTAGCAAGTGGGGGCCACCGTTCCCCATACGGGGGCATTTATTTCAATGAGGTGGGAAAACGCCGAAGAGAAATCCAGAAGCATTGTGTTCCAGGGAATCGGATTCGGGTTTCACGAAAGAAATCCTCGAGTTTCCCCTCAGAACGGTCCCACGATGCGACTCCAGCGTTTGTAATTTGCTCGTTGATGTAATTTCTTACAATCTACAACTTCTCCCTCTCACGACTCACATTCCCTCGCTCTCCGTTACGACTAATTGGTTATTTTATATGACGTTTTCCATTATGGCGTTTCTTTGCTTTGTTTTGCTTCTTGAAAAACTGTTGCAGAAATGAATGGTGTGCCATCAAGTTGTAATTTGCACTTTACAACTTAAACATGTTTCAGTTTTAAGTTTTCTTTATCAACGGTGGAAATTGTCGTGTCCGTCCGTCTGAATCGTTAACTGTCAACATTACAAAAACTGTGCATATGTAAAAAATAAAATTAATTTATTCAAAACCGATTCCCACCGACACTGATACTTGAAGATTGCAAAATTAAACTTTGTTTAAAATATTGATCAATGTTGGTGTGTGAATATTATTCTCCAATTATAACACCATTAAACCTTGTTTCCATGATATAAAAACTCAATATGCTGACCAAGGCAGTAATTTATTTTATTATAAAACATAAACTAAACGTAACGTTTCAACCTTCTATCAAGATCTTCTTCAGACTCTGCACCAAGTACACCAAGATATCTTGTTACATTTGTACTTGGTGCAGAGTCTGAAGAAGACCTTGATAGAAGGTTGAAACGTTACGTTTAGTTTATGTTTTATAATAAAATAAATTACTGCCTTGGTCAGCATATTGAGTGTGTTTATTATTCTCCAATTGCATGCATCAATTTACCAATACATTTGTTTACAATATTCAACAATTACATCAGAATATTACAAATAGATGTTATGTAATAAAAAATTACAGTTTCCCGTGCAAAATAAAAATAAAGTTTCAATTTTACAAAATTTCCGGGATAATTAGATTCCGCCAAAAAGACTCGCGCCATTTTTGTGGACCCCGTGAAAGACCAATATACTGAATAAAGCATCGGCATCGGTATCTGTTCAACCCTAGTAAGAACGGTTGTGTCCTAATTGCGAACAGTCCTAATTGCGAACAACGCCTAAATTGTCCTAATTGCGAACACGTGAAAATGAAAAACCTGTTTTCAAAAACAGATAAGGTAGTGACGCAGAGAGACAGCTGGGATGACTAACAACAATAGCCAACCTGACTGACTTATCATTGTCTTCTGCTTTGTAAATCGGTCCAAGGTCGTTTCACCCTTTGAGTCTGTCGACGTATTCAGACTTCATTCGGTAGATGAATTCCAAATACTTTCCGATACCGATACATCGGCATCGGTATCTGCTCAACCCTAGTAAGAACGGTTGTGTCCTAATTGCGAACAGTCCTAATTGCGAACAACGCCTAAATCGTCCTAATTGCGAACACATGAAAATGAAAAACCTGTTTTCAAAAACAGATAAGGTAGTGACGCAGAGAGACAGCTGGGTTAACTAACAACAATAACCAACCTGACTGACTTATCATGGTCTTCTGCTTTGTAAATCGGTCCAAGGTCGTTTCACCCTTTGAGTCTGTCGACGTATTCAGACTTGGAAATCCCTTGGTGCGTTAACTGATGTGGAACTGCTTCAACAGGAAATACCGGACAACATACCCCTTTCTATTTGAAAATATTGTGTGATATCTAATATGGCAGAATCCAAGATGGCTGCCATGATGGCCACACCCCCATTCAATGCAGTTTCCGCATCAATACTCACTTGCAACATGTGATTTTCCTCCGTCCACGCGCCTCGTTATTACTGGCCTGTCCCGATACTTTTGACTAACCCTGTATAAAGCTTAAAGGCTAAGGTAGAAAAGTCTTAGGATGGAAATGAGCCTGGAAGATGTAAAACGGAAGAAAAATAGTTGTTTTTTTTCCCAAAAAGTACTAATTAGTTGTTAACAAGTATAAGGAGATTGGTAGCATTCCTAATTTTTTAAGAACAGTGTCATATGTTTTGAAATTTAGATAAAGTTAATAATTGTATTATTAAATGACGAATCTCTTTTCAGTTAAGAAGTATGCAGTACGTATTCCTATAAAAATGATTACATTATACAGGGTGTTTCGTAAGTTCGTTTACAACGCTTGGGAGGTGATTGTACGAGTGAAAATAAGGTGGAAAGTTCATGGAACGAAATTCCGGAAACTGCTTTGTTGCCTAGTTATTGACGTTTGAAAGCGTGGGAAAATGATTTTCCGAAGTGAATAGCAAAACGGGTGGAGAGAAGTCGTCGGTGTTGGGCGGTCCACTAAGAAATTGGGTACGCTCTTGTCAAAAAATCACGCGGCAATGTCGGCGCAAGGGATTCCCCAAAGGACGCGAACAAAGATGTTGACGGGAGTGGGGTGGGTGTGCATTCTCCGTGAGCTGGTATCGACGAAAATTGGCATATGTAAAATGGCACAAAAAACAAAGAAAATTTCCTGAGCAAAGGGCACCATGACGTAAAAACGAAAAAAAAAATGAACACCCTGTATACACTTAGGCGACTACTACATGTCGAATTTTCTATGATCCAACGAAACACTGACCAGTCTCAAGGCTGGAACTGAGTCCCTTTGAAAGAAAATCGTTAAATAGACTCTTGAAGTGTGAAAGAAAGTTGTAGGTCCCAAGGCAGAGAAATATGTTCGCGATTAGGACACAGGTCTTCGAGTATATTCCTGTTCAGGCAGCAAGTGTTCGCAATTAGGACTGTTCGCAATTCGGACAGTTCGCAATTAGGACTGTTCGCAATTAGGACTGTTCGCAATTAGGACAACGTAAGAACCTGAACATAGGCGTGCGAACGGGGACGAGGGGCAAGGGGACAGTTTTCTACGAAGGGACAAACAAGGTATTTTTCCATGGGGCATATTACCCCGATAATAGTGTTGCCCCCTAAAAAAACACCACTTGAGTTTGAAATTATCGCATAATAATTCATGTAAATTACTATGACTGAAATCAAATTATACGTGTAAAATATATACTTTTAGGTTGACATACGTTTTCGAAGGGGGAGATGTGGCCATTCTTGGCCCCCCTCCTTCGAGACGTTCCATGCCCCTATATTATTATACATTTACTTAGAAACTTAGTGTAGATGAATCTTATTGCTGTTATTAAACGATATTATACTCTCTAAAAAAATGAAGTATTTTCAAGCCGATGAAAGTTCGAAGCAATTACGGGGGAAGGGTTCAGTTGCGCATCCACAAGGGGGCAGGGGCATTGCGCTTTCCCAACCTTGGACGGAAATCAATTCTAGGGGAGCAAACATTGAAGTAAAACAATGCAAGACTAGCAGAATCTTAGAGTAGCAGGACAAAAGAATACTAAACATGGAATTAGTTTTCAAGTCTATCTTGCATTATTTCTTCCAGACTGCCAGGAGCACCTGCAGGGGGGCACAGAGGGGTAATTGCCCCCTCGACTTCAAATTTTATACAAATTAAATTTCATTTCGTAACATTTTCTTGCTCGCTTCCCTCGCAATATCAGCTTTTCTTACACTCTTGTCAAGTTAAAAGCAGATAGGGGGCTGCGAGAGTTGTCCCCAAACGATTGAATGGAAACGATTGAAAGATTGGAAACGAGAATGCCATGGCATTCCATGAAATTTTTTGCGCGCTATTAAATCAATACTGTTTTCAATTTATATAAATTTGGATGGAAAAATTTTCTTCCTCGCTTCGCGCAATTTCTTTCTTTACTCTAATGCATTGTGAATTAACAGAGGGACAACTAAGAACAACTAACTACTTCAGACAATTGCTGTTATAACAGTTTGGTTTGGAGAAAAAGAAGCGCGCACATTCCCTGACATTCGCTACGAGACACGGCGGCAAGCGGCCCGGCATCAGCGTTTATCTCTCCCGGTGAACGGGTCCGCGACAGTCGCACGTTACAGTCTGTTTTTTTCGCTCTCCCTGCCTTCGCTCTCTTTCCTTTTCTGTTGACGTTGCAGACTGACGCCAGTATAATCCTCCCTCGGAAGTTGTATTTTGTCGTGTAATTTCGTGCAACGAAATTTCCTGATGTTCCCGTTCCACATAGGACCACTATATTAAAACTCGTAAAAAAGTTTAGAGTAACAGGGTCAGTTCTGAATAAAAGTGGAAAGAAAAATGGGGAAATAAAGTATACAAAGACAATCCGCACACCATCCGTGAGTTAAAATAGAGTATTGCACGAGAAATCGGGAGAATTACAGTAGACGAACTTGCACGTGTAAATGCCCATTTCCTTGGGAGATGCCAGGAATGTGTTGCAGCAGAGGGACATCATTTTCAACACCTTCTGTAGTCAAGGTTAGTACACAATATGAAAACTGTAATTTTAATAGCAGACTCTAGCGACTGTCGTTGACCCGTTCACCGGGAAAGACAAGCGCTGATGCCGGATCGCTTGCCGCCGAGTCTCGTAGCGAATGTCAGGGAATGAATGCTCTGTAGAAGAATTTCGATAAACCAGAAGTCAATTTTATGACGGATGAATTAAAAATCATGCGAGATCATTCGCTGTCAAAGAAACACCATAACAGTATTTCCAAACAACAACAGCTTTCACTCTGAATATTTCTATAGGTTTCCATGGAAGTAGATGTTGTACGAGTATTACGTCTCAATGAATCATGCGTACTGCTTTTTTTTCTTAAAATAACTTTCTCTTTTGAAAACTATTCATAACATTTTTGCGACTGACATCACGAAAATTACAACGTTCAAGAGATAAATTACTATGTTTGAAGAGAAGGGTTCCATGAAAAATGTCCACCACAAGCTGCATTATTGTTACTGACAGAGAGAGAAACCGTCATTGGAAGGTTTCAATCTTCTGAATCGTGGGAAATTAAAATGTTATGGAGTTTGAAAAGGCATTGCGAAGGTTTTTCTTACATGTTCTGGCGACGAGCCCTATAATAATATGCAATTTGATGTCACTAAATGAAATTACACACACCCAATTAAAACACAGAAACTGGCCTCGAATTCAATTTTCATTGGGGTGCATTGACCATAATATTTCGACGCAAAAACAGGACGTCCCAAGAAGATCAGTTTACCCTCCCCCCACCACCACTTCCTGAAATTTCGGTCAGGCCTAATTATAAAGTTGCTCTGTTATTAACGTATTATTATTATTTATTAAAGGATGAACACATAAATGATACATCGTAAACAATAATTGAAATATTATCTTCTGTTGTCACGAGATATTAATTTTATTATAAACTCGATATAACTTTCTTGTTCTTTCTGATCGATTCCGTGCTATACTCCATGAGGCCTTAAAAAGATCGCTTCGCGGACTTGCAGCAGACGACAATATGGGGGTTTGTCTGCGAGAACCAATCTGGTTCGCGAATGAGGGAGTCCGGTTGCCACAGCTAGCTCGCTGCACCCTTCTGGAAGGGTGAGTGACCTCTGCCTCTTGCTACCTCGGCCTGTTTGTTCGGCTGAGGAGCAGACGACACGAGAGTATCGGCAAGAGTGTGCGAGCGACGTCTGCTGTTAGGCCGCGAAGTGCTCTTTCTAAGGTCTTCTGCAGTATAGTAGCGAACAAGTGCTTTTAGCGAACATCGGAAGGAAAGGATTTGCAGGTGGCTGCTGTTAGCGAACACACAAACTTGCCCTGTCTTGTTTTAATGAATTCTATTTCACTCATCTTGCTGGTTTCACAGTCGATTGGAGAATGGTCAGGGGTAAGTCAGGTCAGGTCAAGAGGCACCAGCCAAAGAGATGTTTCTCCACGCAAGTTGACTTATCACTGACAACACTTGCATGCTGACCACTTTCAAGGACAAATAAGACAGGACAAGTTTGCGTGTTCGCTAACAGCACGCACCTGCAAATTCTTCCGTAACTGTGTTCGCTAAGAGCACGTGTTCGATATGAGCACGTTCGCTAACAGCACGGTACCTTCTGATCAACCTTTGATGTTTATCCTACGCTGAAGTTGAGGAATGCCAGAAGTATTTAGCAGAAGAACCAATCTTCTTGAGAGCAGCTTAATTCTTCATCAACCGTTTATAAATCTCCCCGAAAACCTTACCCCACATATCAGACACACGACTCTAGATTTTTGTTTTGAATTTGTCAAGACGCAGGAACTTTAAATTCTTGTTTTAATTCCGTAAAGAAATTGCATGCTATTCACAGCTCTACAAATAACGCAACACACACAAAGCAACATATTTTTTTAGTATGAAATGTCTCTCAAATTTAGACTTGGTTTTCAAGATAACTTCTGGACTTTAATAAAACGGGACAAATAGTGGCTTTTTTAATAATATGAACGGGACTGTCCCGGTCAAAACGGAACGTATGGTCACCTTATGCATTGGGCTATAATATCCCAAACCGCCACCTCACAACCTGCCTGTCGACAGGGACGGGCATTTCTAATGCTATAGCGATTACTCATCCTTGTTGTCAATTTGCGGCTCCATATTTAGAACTACGAAAGTTTGGCATAATATTCTCTAATTTTCGAGCTCGATGTGCATTCCGTTATTCAAATGTGGTCGTTACCATCATCGGCGTGCCCAAGGGGAGTGAAACGTCAAGGACAGGAAAAGATGGTAAAATGAGGACCGACTATTAAAAAAAGTACACATAGCCCCTTCCCCTTTCGAAACTCTTGGACACGCCACTGGTTACCATTCCCATTTGGAATATTGGCTCCAGGTTCTTAAAGATCCAGGAATGTTAAGTAAATTCAATTCCGGTCCAGGAGAGAAAATCAGCAAGCGTAAATGGGTTCTGGACCGTAAAGGACCTTTTTATCTGTAAAGTATTTCAATTCTGTCCAGGAACCTTTCCTCCTGGTCAGTTTAAATAGGATCCAACTAGCCTTCTTAAACCCGAAGGTTCATGGCTGCAGCAACACAGGCCTTCCATCTTTCCCTATCTTGAGCAAGATCTATATACTCTTTTCCATCCCTACCGATTTCCTCTAGGTCCATCTCAACGTTGTCCCTCCATCTTCGTCTTGACCTTCCAACAGGTCTCTTACCATCAGGTTTCCCAACAAGAATCTTGTAAACTATTGTTTCCTCTCCCATTCGTGCCACATGGCCTGCCCACCTAAGTCTTCTTGATTTAATCATTCTAGTAGCATCTGGACATGAATACAAATGATGTAGTTCTAAATTATGTAACCTTCTCCACTCACCTGTCTCCTCATCCCTTTTAGATCCAAATATTTTCCTAAGGATCTTATTTTCAAATACTCTCAATTTATGTTCCTCTTTCAATGTAAGGGACCAAGTTTCACACCCATACAATACTACAGGCAAAATTACTGTTTTGTATATTTTAACTTTTAGTTTCTTAGATATTAAACGAGCAGACAAAAGTTTATGAAGAGAGAAGTAACATGCATTTCCTGAATTAAGCCTACTTTTTATTTCCTCTTTAATATAATTTTCATTTGTTAATATTACTCCTAAGTATTTGAATTTGGAAACTGGTTCAAACGATTTGTTATCAATAATTAGATTTTAATTATTACCTAACACTTGGTTTCGGCCTGTAAACATATATTTAGTTTTCTCTTTGTTAACTTCCAAACCTATCTCTTTAGCAGTTTTGAAAACTATTTCAGCATTATTCTTAATTGTAAACGGTGTTTCATATAGTGCGCAGGTTTTAAATCGCTTGTCATTATTTTGTTTGAAGGTTGGCAACACTGTTCTTATCATTTTCGTTATCGCTTATCATTTCAATTATTAATTGAGCAATTGGTTTTTCTTCTTCAGATGTTCAGTTGAGTTGTCAAGGAACAGTTCAGTATCGAGGAACGCGTCGTTATTTTGAAAACTCATGACAGAACCGGGGAGTGGCCTGCGCTGGATGAACTGGAACCTGAATATGTGATTCCCGTACTGTTCTATTGTTGTCGGGGGTGCCAGGAATAAATATCCGTTAAGCAAACAATGCATAGCTACCGTATAGTCGACAGTTTACGAACTGTCTCTGCATAGCACTTCCCGTTTCTGTAATAATACGCGTTGCTCGATAGTGAACCGCTCCATGGCTCAAAAAATTGCTCAATTAATAATCGAAATGATAAGAGACAACGAAAATGATAAGAACAGTGTTGCCACCTTCAAACAAAAAAAATGACAAGCGATTTAAAACCTGCGCACTTTATGAAACACCTTTATTTATATCATCCAAATTAGGTCCAAGTTGAAATGAAACAATACGCAAGTTGGACCGAATTGAAATTGTGAGAGTAAAACGGTTCCGGTCCTGTAGCGAAACCCATAGAACCCATAAGAATTTATGAGTTCCTGGACCTTAACAACCAGTGTTGCCACAATCTGTAAGCACAATTTCCCTTTTTCGCCCATTTTTTCCCTTCATCTAAATAATTATTAATAATAATAATAATAATAAATATTATCGTTGATCCATGTTCGTATGATGTATAAAATGTTAAACAATTTAACTTTTAAATGCTACTACGCCAATGGTCCCGGGTTCGAATCCCTGCCTGGGATGGCTGTTTGTTTTGATTTTGATTTGATTTATTTTACTTCGCGTTTTGTGCCTCTTGGCTAATTTGCGAAGATGGGGATGAGTGATGAAAGTGATGAATAGACATTCACAAACAACCGTGCCCGAGCGGGATTCGAACCCGAGACCCTTGGCGTCGCAGCGCGATTAGCCACCCACTCCCAAAGCCGGGACATAAGGGTGAATGGTCAATAATCTCCAACCCCAAACGGTAGCCAGATGTGGACCAACCCAAATTCCACCCTTCCTCTCAGAACAAAGTATACATTTTTTTTAAAAAAAAAAATTCATTTTCAAAACTGGAATCTCTTATAATGTTTAATATAATTAATATTGAGTCTGTCTTAAAATTTCCCTGAAAATTCGCTATTTTTAATCGAATTTCCCTTTTCCCTTAAAATTAACTTCAAATTTCCCTTCAAAAAGGGAAATTTCCCTTCATGTGGCAACACTGTTAACAACCCTGGTTGGCACACTAACTAATTGAAAGTTGTTTCCTTTAACGATCGCCATACGCTTGTATCCAAGGAAAGTTCAAGAATTCCCAGGAAGGAAGATTGACCGCAGCATACTCGTACTGAAAGGTCCACAAGAGGCCTAGTCGCATCTGAATAAACGCACGCAGGGTGAAAGTGTTGGTGACGAACATTCCTTTCTTTTCTCCAAAGAAAAAAACACGAGTAGCCATAAACCAAGATATTCATCTCGCAGCAGTGAAAGGAAGAAAAAAGACCTCCGTGCAAAAAGCAGGCGACGGAGAATGGGGATTCTCTCGATGAGTGCGTGTCGGAGACAAAAGGCGCAACGCTCGAGGGGGCTGGGGATCCTCACCCCCATTGTGTTGAGGCGGCCTTGATTTTCGGTTTCAGGGGCGGGTCTGCACGGTTTCGCGAGCGGCTTGCGTTTATGGTGAGCTTTTGCTCGCAACGCCGCTCCTGCAGAATTCGTAAAAGTCACGCGAAGACCAGCACGAATCTCAGAACCGGATTTCGGTGAATTTTTGGCACAGTGCAGAAGTTAAGCCCCTATCACACGGAACTGGATTTCTAGTAGGAATGCCCTAGTTGGCGCTGAACTAACTTTCTAGGTAGCAATTATGGCCGCCTGGCTGACTGCTTGACTGGTTTGGACATGTTCTAATTGATACTTGTTTTCCTCGACTGGATTCTGTGGAACAGCCAATCAGAGCAAAGTTTCGCCATGTGAAGATAATCTGTGAGTGTGCAAAGGAGCGCTTTTGTCTAATTTTGAATTTGCATTTAAAATTTTGGGTGCGTCAGCACTAAGGCTATTTCGCACCCGTCACATTATACGGGGTCCAGCCCCTTATCTTTACACATAACAACTCTAACGTTGCTTAACTAAAAGCATAAAATATTAAAATCTTCTGACTTTTGTTAAAAGCTGAGGCTGTAAAGGAGCACTCAGCACAAATAAGGACAAAACACAGGACAACACAAAATTATACTGGCCATGGGGCCAGTCGCCAGAGCCTCGTTAGTCCTCAGTCCAGGGTGTACTACTTGGAAGTGAGGTTGACTATTGGGTGCACTACGTGGAAGCAGCACCCCTCACACCCATTTTGTCTAATTATAACGCCATTAATAGTCTGGAGGGGAGTTATGTTTTTGTATATAAATCGTCCTGTTTTTGTATCTTGTTACATTTGTACTTGCTGCAGAGTCTGAAGAAGACCTTGCTAGAAGGTTGAAACGTTACGTTTAGTTTATGTTTTATAATAAAATTAAATTACTGCCTTGGTCAGCATATTGAATTTTTACGCTTTTGTCTGTGGTTTCCGAGTGTTACTCCAGCAATGTATAACGTATACAGCATGAAAGGCACGTTGAGTTATACCATCTATGCCGAGTGCACGGTGTTTACATTTGAAACAACTAAAATATTCTTCCATACGTGTACAGTAAACGTTGTAAAGTATGTATTTAAGCAGCGCCATTGTTTTGTAACTAATAACGTTTTATACGAAACGTTATTCCTCTCGGTTGAATAGTTATCGGCTTTTAAAAATGTGAAGTGATACATTGTTTACATCTCACGCGGCCGCCATTACAACTTCCCTCGTATGGGAACAAAAGCCTATCGACAAGTACGCTGATAAGTATCGTGTGAGGCGAAAACTAGCAAATTGGTAGCCAGTCCAGCGTCAAGTAGGCCATACCTACTGGAAATCCAGTTCCGTGTGATGCAGGCTTTAGAAAATAATTTCCAGTCCGGTAACTAAGGAAGGTTTCATACCGAAGCGTCAGGTAGAGTGCGATTACTTTCGTAACATCTCTGGCTGTTTTGCATTGGCAGCTTTGGAGCGAGTCATAAGTCCCGGAGCAGAAAATCAACAAACGAGCCGCTGGCGTCATCTCTACCCAGCACCTATCGCTATCCCTGTTGCTCGCGCTCTGGACTGTTGGTAGGCTCACTAACTGGACTCGTGCGGTCAGCTGGAGTTGTTATGAAAATAATCTGACTCTACCAAGCGGTCAAGCTTGGGACTAGACGGTCCCATGGTAAAGTTGAAGTCCTGATTCGAAAGGAGCTTGCCAGTCCCCGTGGCGGAGTGGTTAGCACATCGCGCTACGACGCCACGGGTCCAGAGTTCGGCTCAGTTCCCCCTGGCCCCTGCCTGGGAGAATGTCAAGGCGTTATCGGTTGCTTCCCACGATAGGATGTCGGTAGCCATCGCGTTGTTCATTCTGGCTTCCACTTCATCAATGTTCATCGCTTTTGCAAGGTTCGTCATCATTGTTCATCGCGCTTTGAACGAACGATTTCCAGGAAGATGAATTTGACTTGGTGGTCCGATTCCTTTTGACACCGTGCATAACCTCATTGGATCTTTCTTTCTCTTCGGATATGCGGCACACATTGTTTTTAGGCAAAAGCGGGATAAAAGAAGCACATATACAAGTATACTGATACAGGACATAAAACATTTTGAGTTTATCTGTCATTAAAACCAGTTTATTTGTATCTACATTAGTTTCTACTTTATTAATAACTGAAATGTGCCACACACTTTGTGTACACCCTGTATATGACACGAAAACCAATCAAGGTATTCTTTTGATTTTAGTTTTGTTATTTAGCGCAGCCTTTTGCTAATTAGGACGAGTGATGTCATAATGCAATTTATGAAGGGAGGGTCTTATGCAGTGTTGCCACAATCTGAGAGCACAATTTCCCTTTCTAAGAGTCAAAATTTCCCTTTTCGGAATAATTTTTCCCTTCACTTAAAAATATAAAATAACAATAATAAAAAAATTTGTAGCAGCAGCAGTTGCAATTATTATTATTATTAGTGCCGGTGGTGGTAGCAGTAGTATTTACGTTGGTCAATTTCGAATAAATAAAATATATTAAACAAATTTTTCACATAGGCCTACATGTCAGCTTCATCGCATTTTTGCCCGATGTCCCAGATTTGAATCCTGGTCAGCAACCATTAAATCGTTAATCCTCATCGTTACTATTATCCGAAGATGCATAAAAGCGACGTACGTACAACAAACGTAACAGAAATAGATACAGGCTTATATTCAAAGGATCAGAATGAGAAGGAACAGAAAAAAATTAAAAAGATTAAAATGTGGATATGAAATTGGAAATTAACATAAAACGGTAATAGTGTAGAGTAAGTTGTCTTAAAATTTCCCTGAAATGGTGGTATTTTTCATCAAAATTCCCTTTTCCCTTTTAACTAAAAATTCTGTCCGAATGTCCCTGCAAAAGGGAAATTTCCCTTCATGTGGCAACACTGGTCTTAAGCACGTATTAAACGCAATTCCAACTCGCGTATATATCCGAAATTGGTGACGAAGCTGAGAATATCAGAGAAGTTCTTTCACTGTTAACCTGGATTTCGTGGTTGTCATCCACAGCGACTGTGGCGCCACTCTTTCCCGGTGACTGTCTTCAGGTTGCGGTTATCCACATTCGCACTTCTTTCCGGTTCTTCTTCCCGCAAACCTCGCAACTTTTCCCCTCGACCACCGGCCGCATGCCTCTGGCTTCTTCAGTTGCCAAGAAGAGCGTCAGGTTGAAACATCCACCGATTTTGGATTCAAAAGACAAGGTTTCTTCCATAAAATTACATGCATCATCACTGTCATCTTCATGGTGGAGATGAAAGTTAAGCAAATACCTCCGAAATTTTCTTTCAGCGATATAATATTAAGATAATCGAAACCAACATGTTCTCTATTCATATTATGTCACTTATCAGGTAAAATACCAATGGGGTACTCAAAATTGGAACATAGCATTCATACGAAAGCTTGTTTTCTGGTCGTGGGAAGCAAGTTCAGATAACCTCTCACTTCTTTCGCTTTGCAAAAATTAAACGGATGTAAGAAATGGATAGACAAATATTTAACCGCCAGGGATCGCCAAACCGTCAATCGCGAGCTGTCGGTAGCTCGGGAGGTCGTTACCAGTAGCTCGTGAGGGAGTTTGCTACAGAGCATTCCCTGACATTCGCTACGAGACTCGGCGGCAAGCTGCCCTGCATCAGCGCTTGCCTTTCCCGGTGAACGGGTCCGCGACAGTCGCTAGAGTCTGCTATTAAAATTACAGTTTTCATATTGTGTACTAACCTTGACTTCAGAAGGTGTTGAAAATGATGTCCCTCTGCTGCAACACATTCCTGGCATCTCCCAAGGAAATTGGCATTTACACGTGCAAGTTCGTCTACTGTAATTCTCCCCATTTCTCGTACAATACTCTCTTTTAACTCGCGGATGGTGTGTGGATTGTCTTTGTATACTTTATTTCCCCATTTTTCTTTCCACTTTTATTCAGAACTGACCCTGTTACTCTAAACCTTTTTACGAGGTTTAATATAAGAGACTGTCGCGGACCCGTTCACCGGAAAAAACAAGCGCTGATGCCGGACCGCTTGCCACAGAGTCTCGTAGCGAATGTCAGGGGACAGATAAGAGCGGCAATATTTGAGTTAAGAATCTAGGACAATTGCGATGAAGCGCCGAACCCTTTGGCCGAGTGCTTAGCACATTGCGCTGCGACGCCAAGGCTCCCGGATTCGAATCCCGTTCGGGCTTGGTTGTTTGTGAATGTCAATTCATCAATTTCATCACTCATCCCCATCTTCGCAAATTAGCCAAGAGGCACAAAACGCGAAGGAAAATAAACTAAATCAATCAATTGCGAATAAGCCACGAACAATCGCTATGATTTTGACGGTGAAGGTCATCTTACAAGTTAATGGTAGGACATTGCGACAATCAGGACCTAACCTAACGAAAGGCGCCACAGAACTAATAATACTGTTGAAGGCTGGGACAACAAAATAAATAGGTGGCTTGGAAGACCGCATCCAAAAATTCATATGTTCTGGCCTGCCTCAAGAGCCAAGCAGAAGACACCAACATCAATTACATGCTGATTCAACTTAATCTAGAAGGTCAGAAAAGGAAGAAGCGGAACATTAAAATGTACGAGAGAGTTGGAAAGTGTATTCGCGCATATGAGGAAACGGGCGACTTCAAAAGGTGTATGTTGGCTCTGTCCCATGTTCACAATTGAACCAAATTCCCGGCCGAAAATATCAATATTTCACATAATTTTCTTGTAAGAGGTATTGTACGGGGTGTTAAGTCATCCTTCAATTTGATAGAAGATTTAAAATATCATCACAATTATCCACCCGCCCTTTCACTTCTAACTGTGTCATAGGCGCCGACTCCATGGGGCTTGGGGGGGGCTCGAGCCCCCCAATGTTAATGATGTGGGGACAGAGCTCCCTCAAACAATTTTGCTTAAGAGGATCTAATGTATTATTTTGCTTCTCTTGTAAAGTTTATTGTGCAACATGAACTTAACTTTAAACACACATTTGAAATGTTCTAGACCATCAAATTTGGGGGGTTGAGACCGTTAAACCATCAACTTTGCTGGGGGGCTATGAACGGAGACAGCAAAACACATGACTTATTACTATATACTAAGTATATAATTATGAGCATTGTTAACATTTTTACTAAAAATAGTTTCAAAATAACGAGGTGATATGACAATTATACCAGTATGTTGTTCAAAATTAAATTTAAAAAGTTAAATATTGTAGCAAGAACAAAAAAGTAAAACTATTTGCCTGCGATTTGTGTTAGCATTTATGTAAATAATTAAATAAAACTGTTGAATATTGTAAATATTAGCTATTTTTATGGGTACGTCAACACTAAGGTTCTTTGCACCCGTCACATGTCCTTTCTTTACAACTCTGTTGCGGACATTAAAACACACCCATGCCCTCGCCGGGACTCGAACCCGGCACCTCCGGATCATAGCGACTTGAGCCGACCACCCAACACGCTCGGCTACCGAGGCCGGCATAAAACTGTTATGTTGGCCTCTTAATGTAAATACATAGCCTACTTTTAAATAAAAATGTTAATTGTTATCTAAAAAACAAATGAACAGACACACGTTTTTCATGTTACATTTCATTTGCATGAGGAATATAATAGCTTCTTATAAACTGATATACGAAGACGTAATTTTTATTTTTTAAAAAGGGAGGGAGGGAGTCATTCATTCATTTATTTCAGTGATCAGAGCCCCCCAAATAATTTTGACAAGTCGGCGCCCCTGACTTGTGTTCATCGTAATTGTCCGGGTACCGAGTGAAACTTTGGCAGAAAGATCAGCTTTTGCCGATAGATGGACATCTGGACTTGTCCCAATACCTGTGGCAACCCATTCACCCTACAAAACAAATATTGTGGATGAAAATTGTGTCATCCTTTTCATTAAGATGGCAAGAAGCAAGATAACAATGATTTAGGGGCACGTTTTTACATTTTACTGTGTTTGTAAGAAAAGTATTTACATGTTTTGAACTCTAAGAAATGACAGCCTCTCTATGTTGCAGAGAAATTATAAATAATAATTTGGTGTGATTTGATTTGTTCTTTTGTATTTAGCTTCGCTTTTCTGACATCTTTAGCTAATGGGGACGATGAAGATGAGTGATATGATGCAATTGATGAAGTGGCACTCACATGGTCATGCCGGGATTCGAACCCAAGGTCCATGCAAAAAAAAATATCTCTTATATGAGCCAACAAAGGATCGAAAAAAATTGAATCTACACTTGGTAGCTCGTCATGTAATTTCAAATGTGGGAAGTAGCTCAAGGGTTCGGTGAGTTTGGAAACCTCTGCCCTAGTACACCCAACAGCAAAAGAAACAGTAGGCGAATTGGCCGCCACCATTTTAATTCGGTCTGTCATTGTGATGACTAGACCTCGGAGTTTTAGATTCTAAAAAGTCTGCTTTTAGGTTCCTGAAATAGGCTCTAAAAATCCTAAATTAGGTTCTAAAAATCTTAAAATAGGCTCTAAAAACCTTAAAATAGGCTCTAAAAATCCTAAATTAGGTTCTCAAAACCTTAAAATAGGCTCTAAAAATCCTGAAATAGGTTGCAAAAAGACTTAATTTGGTACAAAATTCCTGAAAAATACTGATTACATACAATCGTTATAAACAAAATTTCACAAGAAGCGTAATAACCAAATATTAATTTCCTAAACAATTTTTCATTTCTTTACATCATTTTCAAAATTATCTACAAATTATTATAATACTGCACTTGTCCTGTTAGAAAAAGTTACACGTTGATATGAAAAATGAATTACGTATGCATAATTTGCTGCACAATATCAGGATGGCTACTCACTTGGAATCAAGGAATTACACTTGAAGTATTGGCTCTGGGAATTATGCGTGAATCATTGGCTCTGGAAATTATTCATGAATTTTGGTAAAACATGAAAAAAAGGTACAAGCGAATGTTTTCTCTATTCCAATTTTTTCTTCGTAGACGTGAAAAATTGCAACTTTTATTAATCCAAATCCCATTAAATTTATACATGTTTATAAATGCCCTGAGGCAAGTTTCTCTGAGTTTAGCTTTTTTTAGGAAGAAAAAGAAAGCTACATAGAAAATAAAACTGAATTTTCTGAATCCGTTTACTTTGTTAGTGTCTTACAGAACAAGCTATCTGACAGACGGAAGATTATTACAAAATAATATATCTTGAAGTTGATTAGGTACATTTTTTGTTACATTGGAATCATACAAACCCCTTATATTGTCAATAGTTTTGTGTATAGAAGGGAGGGTGAGAGTCGGTAATACGTAAGGTTGGAATAGTGAAAACGTCTGCTTGTATCCTTGAAGTTTTGGAAAGTTCGCCTTGAAAACCAGGAATTATACTAGTGACCACCATGAATCTTTTTGCGTTGTCCACGCTCAAACTCCGCCTTTTGTCTGCGAGGATCATTTCATGTGCTGAAAATTATCTTTCATCAGAAACATAGTCAGTAGTGCTAATTTGAATGCTGAAATAATACTTCGCAAGGCGTGAATGCCAAAAAGGACCAAACTGACGCGAAAGTGGGCAAGGCCGCACAGATCAGAAGTTTGCACTTGGGACTGTGCAGGCAGTAGAGACGATTGGGTGCCAAAACTGAGGAGAGGGGCCAAGGGCAGTTTACTTTATCTTTGTAGGCAAGGCTCCTAGCATTAAGAGTCTATACAGGTAGAGCACGGGTAAAAAGTAGGGGAGAACTGTCCCCTTTCGCCGCCACTGTCTGCAGGTAACAGTCACGTCAGACATTTTTTGTTTTGTTTAAAGCCTTGACAAACATCATATACTTGGAGGAAGTATCAAACACGCCAGTCATTGAATTATTTCATCACCAAACCTAGTAAATATCTCTGAGATATAAAAATCCTGTAAAACCTATAAAAAGGTTTAATTTAGGCACATACAGTATACCTAAAATAGGTTCTAACAAGCAAAATAGGTTATTTTAGGCACTATAAAACTTCGTCAGTTGTTTCGTTTTTTATTTCTTATTTACCTGCAAAGGAAAAAAATAGGTTTAAAACCTAACATCAGAGGTCCAGTGATGAAAATGAATTGAAATAATGGCGTCAAGAAGCAGAGAACAATGTCTGCTTCGAACCAACATAGTTTTATTCCTTAAAACAACACAAGATGTACAGTAAAAGTAATTAAAATAGCGGTGGACAATTTGCCTACCATTATCTTTGGCGTTGACTGTACATACGTATAAGCTGCAGCTGTACCGTTTAGAAGATGCAGGAGCGTTTCTCCTTGGCCTTCAGCGACGGCCTACATTCCTCGGAAGGCCACGTTTCCTGAGATGAGCGGAAGCGGTTTGCACGTTGGGAGACCTTGGCATTCGCTGATCAACAGCCGTAAAATTATCTCGTGGATTCCTTTCGATCGCGTGGGTCAGGACAGTTGGTCTCCGCTCAATGTTTGATTGCATCGTGTTTATGCGACAGGGATCCCACGTGTGATCCCGATAGGTATGGATCAGAGGCGTCTCCTGAACGCATGCGTCAATTGTGGGAAAAAGGACAGCCTGCTCTGCGACGACGTTAATGAGCATTTCTACATTCTAATTTCTTCATATAGGAGAAGTATTTATTTTACAGGAGAGCACCCAACTAAGCTTATATTACATTTCTTGGATCTGAAGTGAAAGAAAGTAATAATTATTTTCCCACAATTGACGCATGCGTCACTTCAGATCCAAGAAATGTAATATAATGTTAGTTGAGCGCTCGTGTAAAATAAATACTTCTCGTATATGAAGAAATTAGAATGTAGAAATGCTCATTAATGACGTCGCAGAGCAAGCTGGCCTTTTTCACACAATTGACGCATGCGTAGCATGCACCGCATGCGTTCAGGAGATGTCTCTGGTATGGATGTTTGGGAGCGTCCATTCACCAATTTCATCACATCGTCACTCATCCCCATCTTCGCAAATTAGCCCAAAGCAGCACAAAAAGCGAAGTAAAATAAACTAACTCAATCCAAGCATCATATAAACACAGGTAAAAACTGTTTTCTGTGGATAAAAGAAATGTTAAAAGATGAAGGAATTTTAAATGAATTCAATTCCGGTCCAGGAGAGATTTATTGTTGTTGAGTTGTGTTTTAAGTGCACTTTATGCACAGTAAGGCTAATCGGGACTTGACCTTTAAAGTGGGATACGAATCACTATGTGCCTCCACTTGGTATCGACCCCGGGACCCCTTGATTATAAGGCGACGACGCTACCACTGCGCCATCGGGGAGGCCCATGGTTCAGGAGAGAAAATCAGCAAGCGTAAATTGACTCGGGACCGCAAAGAGCCTTTTTTTATCTGTAAAGTATTTAAATTCGGTCCAGAAACCTTTTTTCAATTAAACAATAAACAACTTGGACCGAAGTTAAATTTTGCGGTCCTGCAGCGAAACCCATTAACATTTATGGGCTCCTGGACCGATAACAGCCCTGTTTCAGGATCTAAGTATCCCATTTTTATTGCTGGTGAGTGTACATACAGAACAAGATAATAAACAAGACACGGGGTCTGAATCCTAGCGGAGCAGACGAGGAAGAAGCTGTTTGCGATTTCATATTCGCTCCGTGAAACAAACAAGGGAGATTGAGTCACGCATCAGGTGGTGGGCTCACCGCTTGTGGTGCGTGCAAGCGAAGCGTCATCCCGCACGATACAGTAACTTTAAAAATGACAACAGCCCATCCCAAAAATGTTTCTCCCTGGCGCTACTGAGTTAACACGCCAAGTCGGACTTTCACAGCTCGTAATGTACTTGCCCCATCACAAAATTAATTAATGAATTATGTGTTATAAATAATGTCTCATTGTTAAGGAATTTCCGAAAATTTGGAAGGAATCTCAACTTATTATTATTAAAAAAGACGGGAAAAAAGAGGAAACGCACCCCAAGTCGTACAGACCGATCTGTCTTATCAACATATTGGGAAAAATATTCGAAAAATTACTGACTAAAAGACTTTCGGAATTCACAGCTTTAACAAACAGCTCAGACATTCAATTCGGCTTCACGAAAGGCAGATCTACCGAAGACGCTATAAACAATCTATTAAACACGATTGGCTTGGTTGACGAGAAATATGCAGTGGCGGTGCTGGCGAATATATCGGGGGCCTTCGACAACCTCTGGTGGCCCCACCTCTTCCAAACTTTGCGGAATTTGGACTGTCCTGGGACACTGTACACTATCTTACTTGACTACCTCACCGACAGGAGAGTGTTTTTATCTCTTCCAGAAGGAAAAATCAAGAAACGTATATCTAAAGGGTGCCCACAGGGATCGGTCCTCGGTCCACACTTGTGGAATGCTAATTTCGAACCATGTCTCCAAGTCATGAAGGGCCTACAGGTAGTACACAAGTGTATTGCGTATGCAGATGACTTATTGCTGGTGATAACTGGAAATTCCAGACGGGAGATTGAATCACGCACTTCTACTGCTCTTAATAGATTGACGCTATGGTGTAACAAAGCCAAATTGGATCTTTCTGCGAATAAAACCAACTATGTTTTACTAAAAGGAAAATTAAGTTTTAACAGAAACCCTACAATTAAAATAAATAATAATTCCATCAAAAGAGTGAAGGAAGTAAAATATCTCGGAGTCACTCTTTACGAGGGGCTGCTTTTCAAGAGGCACATCGAAACCATTACCTCTAAAGCAGAACTAATAATGAACAAGGTGGCCACGATAGCCTCCAACAAATTCCATCTGCCACCCTCAACATGCAAAACGTACTTGGTCTCCATTTATGACTCGATAGTATCGTATGGTGCATCTGCGTGGACATCGACATCCCTGGGGAAATCGACATACGTGCATAGACTCAGATCGTCGCAGAGAAAGGTTCTGCTCAGGCTAACCGGGGCGTTCAGAACAACATCTACCGAAGCCTTGCTCACAGTAACGGGCACCTTGCCGTTGGATTACATTATAAAGCTCCGGGCCCTTTCCTACTTTTTCAGGAAGGGCAACGAAAGAAAGATAACCGAGATGCTAGGAAACTTCTACCCAACATTCCGTGACATAAAGCATAGAGTAAGAGAGGATTGGCAGAGGGAATGGAGCTCTTCCGAGAAGGGTAGGAGACTCTACCAGTTCATGCCGAACACGAACGAGCCATTGGTGCATAAAAACAAGGGGTTCTCAAAGGGCTTGATCCATTTTCTCACGGGCCACGGCCCATACGGCACACATCTTTTAAAAACGGAGAGACGAGACAACGATCTCTGCAGGTCCTGCACGACGGAAATCGACACCCCAGAGCACAAGGTATTTTTCTGCCAAGCTTCGGACGAAATTATCATCGCAGCGAGGCGGGAACTTCCCCACACGGACGTCTACAATCTGCTGAGTCCACATTTTGATAAACTAAATGCTCTGGCAGACACGGTGTCCGATGCGGAGCTGAAGATATTCATGCGAGATAATCGCCGGCGACCTTTTGCCCCCCTGCCCCGCCCAGCCCCCGCCGAAACACCAAGAAGGAATCCGAGGAGAGGAATCCCTGCGCCCCCTCCCGAGCCCCTCCCCGAAGAGGAGTCGCCGGAGGGTGCGTCGGGGCGTCGCTGCTGCGATGTCGCCGCTGGACGAAGGAGGCGGCCGAGAGAAGAATCAACCCACCCCGCACGCCTGGGGAGCGACACAGGAAGTACATGAGACGGATGGAACGGCGTTAGGAGGAACAAGCAGTGTTAAGTAAACGATCTCAGCTCGATCCCCAGGGAGGACCAAAAAATGCTAAAGAAACAAATTTAAAAAAAATAAAAAATCCCAAAACAAGAAACTGACATCCCGGGAGCTTCCCTTCTGGAGATTTTTAATTTACTTAAGAAAGCTTATCTGATCAAATTAGATCAAATAAATGAATAACCGCTGGAAGCCAGTGGAATCCCTGGGAGTTGAGCTCGGGACTGAGATTGGAATTACAATTTAAGATTATAATCTAACAACATCTAATATATGTATGTTCATTGCGTTCAATTAACTTACACAAGTTGTACGCTTAGCATGGTTAAACATATTCTATTTTTCTTATGTAATATATTAATGTTTATATTTCTTGTACTTTAAACATATATAATTTTAACAGGTGAAGGTAATAAAGGGATATTTTTAGTTTCATAAACATTAATCACTCCCGTTACATTGATTAAATAATTAAATAATAATGTAATAAAACAAAAAGTTATGCCCCCTGGTAGTGAGACGGGCGTGATAGGATGCCATTTTATAATGTAGAGAAGCAACGACAATAAAGCATCGTTCTTCACACGGACATTGCTCCTTGCCGGAGCGGAATCCACTGCGACTCCAAGATTATGTGCATGCTTGTCTCACTGCCAGGGAAACGTTATCGAGAATGTTATTGAAGATGTTCTTCATGATGTTGTTAAAATAATATTATTAATATTGTTATGTAATGTAATGTCACTCACGAGGTTCAAGTCATCTGTTCTGGATTCCAGAACAGAAATAATATCACATAAAGTATTGTATACATCAATTATATCATGTATATATTCCTTGTATAGCATTACAATTTATTATTATTATACCTATTTTAAAATGCAAATAGTAATAAATAGAGGAAATAAAGTCGGGGGAACCGTCAAATTCGGACCAACTGACGTCCTGGTATATTTTTAGGAACCAGGACAATAAGACCATACCCTTGAATGTAGGCGGGAGGAGCAGGGCTTACTTCGGGGGTTCCCCCCTTATTACATGTATTGAATAGCTGTATATTTGTGTATGATTGTTGCTTATAGTTGATAATTGTCTAAATTATATGATAATGCAAATTCAGTATGTAATGTAATAATGTAATAAAGGGAATTATTATATAAATAGGGTTGTTAAAGATTCGAACTAGGGATGGCCAAACGGATCCGGATCCGAAAATTCCGGAATCGGATCCGGATCCAAAGATTCCGGATCTGAATCCGGATCCGAAAGTTCCAGATCTGGATCCAGATCCGAAAATTCCGGATCCGGATCCGAGAGTTTCGTATCTCAATCCCATTATAATATTACCACACCTTGAAAGGTAGTATGATCTCTATAATCTTTATAAAGAATTTATAAAACACTGAAACGAATATGTATTCATTCGAATGTATTGGAAATGGAAACACACATAAAAGTTAGACATTCCATCCCAAGATGAAACCTTTAACACATTTAACAAGATAGAAATGTTATACACAAATTATACAATTGTTCTACAGTTACAGTTTTAAAAATTAAAATAAAACATTATAATATATGCAGTGTTATATAATTACAAAGTGTAAGACTAACAAGGGAGGTTATCTAAGTGTCCTCCTCCGATTTCCATGAAACTTGGCAGGTGTATAGAGGGATACAAAGGAAGAAATGCGTGTTTTTTTGTTTCGGCTAAAAAGCTGTTTTAGGGGGCAAAACCCGCCTCAAATGTCAAGATGAGGACAAATTGAAGTGAGGATCTGACCCCTGTGTCCCCCTCCGATTTCCATGAAATTTGGCATGTGTATAGAGGGGCCCTGTGCCCCCTGATTCTTCCTATGCCATATTTACGTGGTTTCGGGGACAGATCCCTACTTCAATTTCTCCTCATCCTGACATTTAAGGGGGGGGGGGTTGCCCCTAAAACAGTTTTTTAGCTGAAACACAAAAACACGTATTTCTTCCTTGGGACCCCTCTATACACCTGCCAAGTTTCATGGAAATCGGAGGGGGACACTTAGATAACCTCCCTTGTAAGTGTATTAATTACAAATCGCGCACGCGCGCGCACACACACTATATTATATTAATATATAATATATATATATATATATATATATATATATATATATATATATATATATATACAGTGTGTCCGTAAAGTCATGGTGCACTTTTGACTGGTCACAGGAAAGCAACAAAACAAGATAGAAATGTGAAATCTTCACCAAATAAAAGGAAAACTCTCCAAGTTTCTTACCTATTCAGTGCAGTTCGATGTGGCCTCCATTTGTTGCCCAACACACATCTAAACGATACTCAAGTTCTTCCCACACACGGTTAAGGACGTCTGGTGTAACAGAGTGAATAACGTCTGTGATTCTCTGTTTTAAATTATTAATGTCGTTGATATGTTCACTGTACACATGTTGCTTCACATAACCCCACAAGTAAAAGTCTAAGGGCATCAGATCTGGGGATCATGCTGGCCACAGCTGGGGGAATGTTGTATCCAGAAACTCACAAAAATTGTTGGCGTAGTGTGGAGGCGCGCCGTCATGTTGAAAGATGACACTTTCTGGAAATTGTGGCACTGCATACATTTCCAACATGTCAAGGTAGTTGTTTGCCGTCACAGTCTGCTCCGCAAAGAAAAATGGGCCTATCACTTTATCATGCATCAGGCCACACCACACGTTCACTTTAGGGGTGTTACGTTCGTACTCAACGTAGGCACGAGGATTTTCAGCAACCCATATTCGGACGTTATGGCGATGAACATGTCCCCAGACATGGAATGTCGCCTCATCGCTAAACACAATCTTCTGCAGAAATCGTTCATCATTGTCGATCTTATGAAGCATATCCACTGCTGCGCAGTTCGTGGTGTTGCGTCATCACCTGTGTGCGCACACGCTTGCGCATCATAGTACTGAAACTTGGAGAGTTTTCCTTTTATTTGGTGAAGATTTCACATTTCTATCTTGTTTTGTTGCTTTCCTGTGACCAGTCAAAAGTGCACCATGACTTTACGGATATATATATAAACCCATAAATTCTACTGCAGCACCGGAACAATTTTATCGCGCACAGTCCAAGTTGCGTATTCTTACATTGGAAAAAAAGGTACCTGGACCGAATATAAATTGGTTGAGGAAAAAAGCTCCTGGACCGAATTGAAATATTTTACAGATAAATTCTTTACGGTCCAGAACCCATTTACGCTTGCAGATTTTCTCTCCGGGACCGGAACTGAATTTATTTAAAATTCTTGGACCTTTAACAACCCTGGTTTTAAGTCCACTTTGGGACTAGAACTACAGTTTAAAGTGGGACCCGAACCGCTGTACAATGTGCCTCCACCGGGTATCGAACCCGGGATCCCTTGATTACAAGGCGACGAAGCAGGGAGGCATAAGTTTTGGGTGAGGATGCAAATAATAGTTATTAAAGCGTACTACACTCGTGCAGAATCAGGTTCGTCATTCTGTTAAGTCACGCAATCACGCGATGAGGAAAATACACGTGGGAGAGTCAAAAAGTAAGTTACATTCGACTAGAACATTTCTTTCGTATAAGTGAGATATTTTAAAGAAATCTGTTGGCAATGTTGGTTGCACTTCTGTTTCACGGTTGAAGTGACGTCTTCGATGTGGGCGGGGCAGCTCGTCCGTTACCGGTTACAATATTCGTATGCACACACACTGTGTATCGCCTGGAACTGAGTGGCTAATCGCACGGGAATATTAACGTTACGATCATACTGAATGTAGAGCATTCCCTGACATTCGCTACGAGACTCGGCGGCAAGCGGCCCGGCATCAGCGCTTGTCTTTCCCGGCGAACGGGGTCCGCGACAGTCGGTAGAGTCGGCTATTAAAATTACAGTTTTCATCTTGTGTACTAACCTTGACTACAGAAGGTGTTGAAAATGATGTCCCTCTGTTGCAACACATTCCTGGCATCTCCGAAGGAAATTGGCATTTACACGTGCAAGTTCGTCTACTGTAATTCTCCGGATTATTCGTACAATACTCTCCTTTAACTCACGGATGGTGTGCGGATTGTCTTTGTATACTTTATTTCCCCATTTATCTTTCCACTTTTATTCAGAACTGACCCTGTTACTCTAAACTTTTTTACGAGGTTTAATATAAGCGACTGTCGCGGACCCGTTCACCGGGAAAGACAAGCGCTGATGCCGGGCCGCTTGCCGCCGAGTCTCGTAGCGAATGTGAGGAAATGCTCTGTATATGACAGGATGGTATTTGAAGGGGATGAAGGGCTATCCCATTCTTCTGCTTGCATATTGTTTTGTCTCTGAGGGCAGGCCAAACTGGAATTTACACCCACGGAAAATTTTCAAATATTACACTTGACGCACACACACACAAACATATCGTTTATGTACGTACAGTATGTATATCTGAGCAACTACAAGATTTGATTTGATTTTCGTTCATTAGTCTCTCGTTTCCTCAATTTCTGGCTAATCACGAAGATAGGGATGAGTGATGACATGATGAAATTGATGAAGGGGCATTCGTGTATATCACCCAAGCCCAGTTGCGATTCGAACCCGGGACCCCTGGCGTGTGATAGAAAAATAATGAATACATGTGCCTTACCTATTAACCTATTCATCTCAATGATCTTATGGGCGATCACAGTATCTTACGGCTTCTGGCTCTAGATTTTTACTCCTTAAACCTTTTTTTAATTTTTTTACTACAGGAAAACACATTAGCTTGCTGACACAGGTTTCTCCCAAGCTTCCTACTAGCTGCAATGTTTGGAAAGTTCGTGATTAACTTGACACGGAGCCTAAACTTAATTCCACAGTTTCCGCATCGTGGCGGCTTCCATTTCGATTTCATTCGGGAATCATTACTTGTGTTGGATGCTACACACAGCCACAGTCCCTGTAATTGCCCCGGTGCCCCGAGGTACAGGAAGACACTCGCCCCGTGTGATAGATTGTGAAGCAACAAGATGATGGGAGCTGTCCAGCGAGCCTTTCCCTGCCCAGGGCTACAAACGTGGACAACCTGCCTGAGCGAGTACCAGCTATGAAACAACAATCTCATTTGTGCTAATTACTACCAGGTGAAGTCTTTAAGAGAAAAGGGAGACGTTATGTACAGATAAGCTAACATGATCTAGACGTACACATGAACATCCACAGGATTTTTTCCATGGAGTGGCAAAGAAAATGATTAATATTAACACATTTATATGAGCTGTCTCGTCTTCGATCAACCGTGAAACCAGAGCAGTGTTAAGACATTTGAGTTCTACCCTGAAATACATCGGTTATGCAACATTCGCTGGTTACGTATTTGGAAAACAAATGAAGATGTGCCTATTGTGTACTAATTAGCACGTGTACTCATAACATATACATTGTACGCTTCTAGTATATTCTACAATTATATATGTATCCAATATATGTAATTATTGCACAAGTCTTTGTTCTCGTATGGTGAAAAAACAAGTGAAATATTCCGATTGGTTAATTTCATTATTTGTGATTATATAATTGATTACTTGTATTATTGGTCTATGTATGTTTGTATGCATGCATGAATCTGTTTATGTTTTCTACATGTATAAACCAATATATGTTTATGTTTATCTGCCTTCTCTAATAGGATATTTTACCACTGTCGATAAATAAATAAATCCTGGCTCTTGAAAGAACTGACGAAAGAAGACAATTTGTATTGAACAAATAGTATTTGATAAGTACATTAGATAACCAAATATTTTCTTTCTTTTCTGAAAGTAGTTTCCTAAAAATGACTCGACATAATAAGTTTCGATTGCTAACTCGAACATTGTAATTAAGGATTCGTCGCACGAAAGGAAACTGATAAGTCATTGTGTCAACTCATCATATCTATTTGTAACTTTACAGGGTCTGAGTTGGGGAAGGGGGTACAGCCGTAGGTCTCAAGTTCCACAGGAGCCTTGGTTGGAAAGAAAAAAATGCTTTGGAAAGGACCACACAATGCGAAAACAAAAGATTTGAAGTGCAGTAAAAATATTAGATAAACTATCCATTTGACAGAACTCGGCCCAGCATTTATAACTAAAATTAAATAGGCAGATGGACATGCCATTTTTCAATAGGAGATCTCAGGATATTATGAGCCCCGGGCCTCCACATATAAACCTTACTCTATGTATTTGCTCGGTGCTATCGAAAGTTAAAATCGATTCTTGATTTTATATTGTTCGACAGATGAATGACATCATTTATATCAGGGTAAGTTACTGGGAGAAGTTCACAAATGTTGTGTTATCAGTAGTTTGCGAGTATTGACTAGATTCGAGCAAGAAAACGAATATGTCCAGGACGCTTTGAGCGCCATTGTTCGGTCTAAGGTAATAATTAGGATTCGGAAGTTGAAGACCTTAAAGTATCAAAAAAACAAACTATAAAGAGACCTAAAAATATCAAAAAAGGATGTATAAATGTGATCAAAATTAATTAATAACTTTAGTTTTAATTACATATTTAATGAATGGAAAAATACAAAACTCTGGTGGTATGGAACACACAGTGCGAAAAAACTGAAAGCTTCAAATCAAGAGAAAGTTGTCACTTACAAGGCGACCTTCCAGACAAGTTATGGTTAAAGGACCTTGTACCGTATCTGCTTCAGTCATCCAAAAATATATACTATATTTTATTTCTTTACTACAAAAAGGGTGTTTAAGAGGTGATGAACTGATGATGATTCGAATTGAGAATGAGCAGAAAAAACATAATGGGAAGAAGGTGAAGTTGCAAAAAAAAGCCATTAAGACCTAAAAAAATGGCTAAAAAAAGACCAATAAGCCAAAAAACGCCGAAAAAGGCAAAAAAAGGACAAATAAAACCCACCTTTTTCTGGCCTACAATGACCCAAAATGAACATATATTATGTTGGGCCTCGTCTTCGGACACTAGGGAAAAAAAGGATTTTTCCTCAACTTCCGAGCTCTAGTAATAATATACATCAGAACCGCGGTAGACTAGTTGGCATAGTGGTTAGCACAGTGTGCTACGAAGCCAGGGGTCCCGGTCGAATCCCGTGTAAGGCATGGATGTTTGTGTTTGTCCTCAATGTGAAAATAGAGTGAAACTGATATGTGTGAAAATAAAGAAAGAGAATGACTGAGGAAACGACCGCTTAGGAGACGGTAAAGTCGGTAGGGCATTGACTGCCAAGCGGAAGACTTGGGTTCGATTCCCAGGGTGGGAGATAAAAGGTTCTGAATTTTTCCAATCTTGTCCCCGCGACTCTAGAGTTCACTCATACTTCAATAAATAAGTGCGTGGGGGCAATTCTTCGTAGTAAAGGTTGCTGGAGCATGGTGATGATCACATCACCTCCACAAATGGCCGAGATAGTGCGTTTGTGGGGCTCCACTTCAACATCTCGTCTATGCGGCTTCATAACACTGTGTAATGTGTAGTCACGGACACTTCTGGGTTATAACAATTCCATTAACTTTCAATGGAATCGTTACAACCCAGAAGTGTCCATGACTGTACTTTCCCACATAAGCAATTGAGTTATTTGATGCTATCTCTTAATAAAGTGTGGGACCCTAACCCCACTCCCCCTATACGCCTTCATGGCGTGGTGCAAAGCACAGGGGAGCACTTTACTTTTTTACTCTTAATAACTAATCTTACGGTGTTGAGTAGAGACCGGATTTTAAAGGGAAGTCCTTTTTTATTTTTCAACACGTATCACACCAACAAGATTACATGGTTTTAACTTCCCCTTTTTTTAATTTTTAAAAACATTTTCCTTTCTGGTTCCTTTATTGGTTAGTTTTCAGCTTACATTCCTCCCCCCTTTTTTTAAAAAAGAAAACATTCTCCTTGGTCCCTTTATTGACAAGACATCAAATATTTGTTGTTTTTTTCCCTGAAGAAAACATTCAACAATTGTCTATTTCGTGCAGCTTAGAGGAACGAATGAACATACATTTCCTTCCCTCCACGAGTGTTGGAAGTATGTTGCGGCGATTGTTGAAACAATGCGATCTGGGCTTACGCAGCAACAAACGCATTATAACGTCTGTTGGGTTGAAAGTGTACTTATCTGCTAGATTTAGACATGAGCGGAGTTTGAGTTTTTGCTTTGGGGGGACAGACCCTGGGAAAAGCATATGATGTACCTGAGGGTTGTTGAATATCCCCTAGCTTATAAGGGGTCCGGAGGCCTTCCCCCGGAAATTAAAAAAAAAACAACTTAAAAACACTGAGTTTTAGGCCTTTTAGATTTGAAAATGTTAAATTTCCTCGCTTAAGTAAACAAATATTAATTAGTATATTGGTTGTCAGTTTTGAAAGAAGCAAAACAGTACGATTATTGCATTTTGCATTTCATTTTTTTTTATTGATATAATACTAGTATTACTTTAAAATGTTACGGTACAATAGTAAGCTTCAGAAATTTAAGAAAAATTAAATTGAAAAGTTCTTTTGATGCCCCAGCAGTAATTGTTGACTCAACACAAAGTCATTTTACGTTTTTCTTTCTTCAAACTGTACACATCAATCAAATCGTCTAAGTCCCGCTATTGCGGCGCAATTATCCCACATGCCATCATGCCAAACGTCAAGATTTGCTGTATGGTTTCATAACAAAAATGTAGTAACTGAACTTAATCATGTGTTATATCTTTAGTCTTCTTAAAGTTGGGGGGGGCAGGCCCCCCCGGCCCCTCCAGAACTCCGCCTGTGGATTTAGATTTACTTTTATTGTAAAGTTTTTAAGAATAGTTTTAACTTTACTGTGTGGCAGTAACGACAGTATTGGGTGTCAGTAAAATGGCAAAGCCAGGTAGAAGTGACAGCAAGCTATGGAATGCGGTAAGCTGTTGTAAGATTTCATCGAAACGTGTTAAGATTATTCGCTATACTTCACCTTCAAAAAAAGGAAATTAAAAATTACTCACAAGGGAGGTTATCTAAGTGTCCCCCTCCTATTTCCATGAAACTTAGCAGGTGTATAGAGGGGCGCAAAGGAAGAAATACGTGTTTTTTTTGTTTCAGCTAAAAACTGTTTTAGGGGGCAAAACCCCCCTCAAATGTCAAGATGAGGACAAATTCAAGTGAGGATCTGACCCCTGTGTCCCCTCCAATTTCCATGAAACTTGGCAGGTGTATAGAGGGGCCCGAAGGAAGAAATACGTGGTTTTTGTTTCGGCTAAAAAACTGTTTTAGGGGGCAAAACCCGCCTCAAATGTCAAAATGAGGACAAATTGACGTGGGGATCTGACCTGTGTGTCCCCCTCCTATTTCCATTAAAAAAAACACGTACTTCTTCCTTTGGGCCCCTCTATACACGTGCCAAGTTTCATGGAAATCGGGGGGGGACACTTAGATAACTTCCCTTGTAAGTCCTTTTTTTTTACCTTTTTTTTTGGCAATAATTTTCACTTTTTTTGTCACGTTTAGAGAAAAATTTCTCCTTTTCAAATCTGGTCTCCAGTGATGAGGTTCTACATATTAGCAAGCAAGGGCTAAAATTTCTCCGTGTCCAGGACAAAGAGGCGATCAGCACAAGTAAAGATCAAGCAAAAGACAAGAAGGATGTTGTTCCAGATACCCAATTGTCGTTCACACGTAATCATGCAGTTTACATGCCGTGCTGCAAAGAAGAACGGTTGACGTTTTGGTTTCTGAAAGTATCTGAAGTTCAGCAAAGTACAGAGTGTTTCAAAAGTCGGGCAACCCAAACTTTGAAAGTGTATATCATGAAAACCGTAAGACATATTTACACTGGGTTTCCTGCATTATAAAGCCTCATCCATTGAGCTATTTCTCAATTCTTAACGTTATCAGTTAGATAAGTAAATAACTAGCGGAAGGCAGCGTTAAAAAATTTCCACAAATGCACTTTTGAATGAGAAAAATACATAAGAAATTATCGAAGGGTTATAATTAAATGTCTGATGCCATGTCAATCTGTCATTTGTGATCAATTTTGATCATATGCAGCAATTGATGGATTTATGACTGACGATTTTATGTACTAATTTACTACACTGGTGGGAGTGAGGCATATTCTCCACGGTAAGAGGAAATTTGAAACGTGGATATAAAAAGGAGGATGTATCTACAGAGCATTCCCTGACATTCGCTACGAGACTCGGCGGCAAGCGGCCCGGCATCAGCGATTGTCTTTCCCGGTGAACGGGTCCGCGACAGTCGCTTATATTAAATCTCGTAAAAAAGTTTAGAGTAACAGGGTCAGTTCTGAATAAAAGTGGAGAGAAAATGGGGAAATAAAGTATACAAAGACAATCCGCACACTATCCGTGAGTTAAAAGAGAGTATTGTACGAGAATTACAGTAGACGAACTTGCACGTGTAAATGCCAATTTCCTTCGGAGATGCCAGGAATGTGTTGCAGCAGAGGGACATCATTTTCAACGCCTTCTGTAGTCAAGGTTAGTACACAATATGAAAACTGTAATTTTAATAACCGACTCTAGCGACTGTCGCGGACCTCGTTCACCGGGAAAGACAAGCGCTGATGCCGGGCCGCTTGCCGCCGAGTCTCGTAGCGAAGGTCAGGGAATGCTCTAGATAATAGATTAGGAAGTATACTGAATGACTAGACAGGTGAACTGAATAGGCAATATTTCAAAGAGAGCAAGATGAGAAATAAACAAGTATGTGCTTTGAACGGACAGTGGCGTAACAACGGGTGGGCCAAGTGGGCGACCGCCCCAGGCCTCGCGTCCCATGGGGTTGCTACGAAAATATAATAAATAAAAGCGAGAACATTACATAATTTTTACGGGCAATAAAATTAAAACATTATGTTTTAACCTGTCATTAAATTCATGTTTAATGTCATAATTTGAATGAATACGTCAAATCTGATGCGTAACATTTAGGCGAGTGGTGTAAATTTCTCCGTCGCATATTACAAAAAAATATTTTTTGTCAGTTTATTATTAGTATTTAAATGTGATAATCTGATGACGTATCCTTGAAGATTTTCTATCGATGCATAGCCTATTCAGATTATTGCTACGTCACATTATTCTGTTTCTTATTTTCGTCGAGTTTATGCCCTTTCAGGATAATCGGGACGATAAGGAGGAATGGTGATTGGATGAAGGACATTACACACTAGAAAAACAGGAGTCGAACCCGGCTGTTTCGTTAGCGAGATCCATGGACGTCCGCAGAATTTTTTCCAGGGAGGGGCAAGGAAGGTATTTTTTTTCTAGGGGAAGCAAACGAAGGCAAATTTTCCCCAAAACTAGTGTTGTTCCCTAAAAAAACATTGCTTAAATTTGAATTTATGGTGTTCATGCAATAATTAACACATATTATTGTGGCTAAAATGAAATTTTATGTGTGAAATACATATTTTTTGGTTGACTTTCATTTTCCAGGGGGGGCCACGCCCCCCCCTTCCGGACGCCCATGGCGAGATCGTAAGTCGCTCGCTCAATGCTTTTGGCTACCGAAGCAGTTAAAAGGGATGGATGAAGAGGGTCCAAGAGATTAGTTAGTTTGGTGTTTTAAGTCCACTTTGTACACAGTAAGGCTAATCGGGACTGGACACACAGTTTAAAGTGGGATCCGAACCGCTATGTGCCTCCACCGGGTATCGAACCCGGGACGCCTTGATTACAAGGCAACGACGGAGTGTCCAAGAGAAAGGGACACTATTAATAATACTTGCTACAAGATTTTTGGCCTGTCTTATTGAACAAGTATTACGTTTCGAAGAACCAGAATGGTATTCTAAAAACTGAAACCTGACATAAGTTTACAATCCCTCCCGTAGCATTCAGAACATACTATAACTTATGCTAAAAGATATATGTAGAAATATGCACAGCTTACCGCCGTCAGAAACTTCATATTTACGATTCGCATGTTCGGTAATGCACCAATCAGTGTTGTTGAAACACGGCACCAGAAGAGGGTAACATATCACACGAACAGTTAAGAAGTTCACTCGCTTCCAACACCACGAAATCACAGTTCCGCCCACTCGCAAACTCCTTCGCTTTCTTTCCCCCAAAACTGTCAACAACTTCCTTCTGCACCACAGGACCTCCACCACAAGACTGGCTGCAGAATGCCGAAGATGAGAAGTAGGGGATTCGTCCCTTCCCTCCCCCCCCCGCGGTTTCCCCACTCACCTGTCCCCCTCCCTCTTAGCGACTGCCGTCAGTTCCGTGCTTGAGTTTAGGAAAGAAAGTCAACTTCCTTTTTCAGACTTTGCCTTCAAAACTTAATAACTCGGTGACGAAATTATCAAATTTTTTAAAAAAGTAGTTCTGCGTGGAGCGGGTAAGATATTTCACGGAACCTGCGAGCAAAATAAATAGGTGTCAAAGACCGGGCGATCGTAGGGGGGAGTCATTTGGAGGGCAATGAAGTTTTTCCTGCAGGTAGGAGGGAAGGTCTTCACTGACCTGGTAGAGCGAGGGAAATTTCGCATCGCAGAGGGAAAAAAAGTAGAAAATAAGGCAAAAACATGGTCAGAGCATGCTAGATCAAAATCCAGTGGCGTGACGTTGACATTGCAACTTACTAGAAATAACAAGAAAAAAATCATCAAAAACAGGTTACTTCAGTTTACGTCACCATATATCAACACAGCACAACATGGTTTTCTTCCAGGCAGCTCTTGCCTAACAAATCTTTCCGTCTTACTTTCGCATGCTGCCAGAGCTATTGATAATAACTCCCAACTTGACACTATATATTTGGACATTTCGAAAGCCTTTGACAAAATTAATCATAAATTTCTCCTTCATAAATTATCATCCAGATTTAACTTCCATGGCAAATTTCTCTCTTTACTCCAGGACTACCTCCATGAGCGTGAACAACGTGTTGTTCTTTCAGGTACCTCTTCTAACTTTCTTCCCGTTTTGTCTGGAGTTCCCCAGGGGAGTGTCTTAGGGCCGCTCCTATTCCTTCTGTACATGGATGACCTCCCTGAAAAACTGTCCTCCCTCCCTATCAATATACTTTTGTTTGCGGATGATTGTAAACTCTTTAAGGAGATCTCATCGCATCATGACATGATGATTCTTCAAAATGCTCTCACAGAACTTGTTAAGTGGTGTCGTCAGTGGAATTTAGAACTAAACCCTCAGAAATGCTCTTTCCTTACTTATTCCCTAAAAAAGAACAAAGTGGTGTCTACTTATACTATTGAAAACAAACCAATCCAAAACGTTTCCACCCAAAAGGACCTAGGTATTATCATGGATGAAAAACTCACTTTTAATTATCATATTATCGCTACCACTAAAAAAGCCATGCGCCTTCTCGGTCTTCTATACAGATTTAGCGAAATTCAAAACCCATCATCTCTTGCTTTATTCTTTAAATCTTTCATCTCGCCCATCCTTGAATACTGTTCCCCAATTTGGGCAATGGCCTCAAAAACCAATCTCACCAGAATAGATTCTGTTCTCAGTTTCTTTCGCCATAGAATACCTTCCTTTCGACATGTATCCAAATCAGACACCATGGCTGCTCTGAATATTCACGCTCCATCCTTTCGTCGTGATCTAGCTGACATGAAATTTTTATACAAAATAATAAATGGCAAAATCAGAACAGATCTCCTAATCAGTGAATTCTCACTTAGGGTACCCCAAAAGCTAACGCGCAACCTGCAACTCTTCCACAACCCAACCACTAGGCTATCCCTTCTACAACGCTCCTTGTTTTACAGGCTCCCAGAAATCTACAACAAACTTCCCCTGAATGTAGATATATTCCTTCCAGAACGTAACTTTTGTATATTACTGACGAAGAACATGTAAATCTATCCCATCTTGTTATTGTTTTTTATCTTTTGTTATTATTTGTTTCTACTTTATGTTGTTTCAGTGTAAAATGGCCAAATAAGACTGTATCTGAAACTCTGAGTAAATAAATAAATAAATAAAGTGCTCCCCTGTGCTTTGCAACACGCCATGAAGGCGTATATAGGGTGTGTGGAGTTACCACGTAGAGTTTCCTTATACGCTGGGTATAAGACTGAAGCAGTGTTTTCTTTAAGGGGAATCACTATTGTGGAGAAAAATATGCCTCCTTTCCCCCAATGGAAAATAATTACCTTGCTTGCCCCTCCTTGAAATAAAAATCATGTGGACGTCCATGATTAGGGGTGTCCTGAAATTATTGTGGTCTAATTTTGATGTTAATATTATAATAGACTTCACAGGTTGGGTGGGATCCACTGGTCTTTGATTGGTTGATTAATTCCATCTATTACATCATACATAGTACACCCAACGGCGAAAGAAACAGTAGGCGAATTGTCCACCACCATTTTAATTCGGTCTGTATTACTCATAGTGTTAAAATAGCGGTAGACTATTTGCCTACCATTATATTTGCCGTTGACTGTACAGGGTCAACGAAGTTAGTAATAAGCTGTGATTTATACAGCGTATACTGATACACGTGTAGGTTTAATTGTATCATCTGCAAATATGCTGTATAAAGAAACAAACTGCCGGAGTACTGATTGAGGTGAGTGTACAATAGGTACAATGATATGGGACAGGTCAAAATTTATAACTACAAGTGTTTAACAATAATTATTATGTACCCTTACATTAATTTTTACATTGTGGAAACATACTGTATGAACTTTCAATTGTTACATTTATTGAATGTGTAAACTAGTATTATGTTAATATCTATATGTTGACGTTGATGTGATACAAGTTGCTTATACAGTAAACCCTCGTTAACACAAACTCGCTTAAGACGAACACTCGGTTAACATGAACAAAATGTTGGTCTCGGCAGGGATGTATTATATCTTACAGAAAGTTTTATCGGTTAACGCGAATTTCGGTTACAACGAATTACGAACTGTTTTTAGTCCGTTGCGTCTATAGATTTCATTTAACACGAACTTTCGAAGTTTTTTCATATTTTTTTCTGTTGTTCCTCTGCTAGGTATGTAAGAAATCGCTCAACAATCTCTATCATGTTGTCAACAATCAACTTATACAGTATTGTAACCAACAGATTCAGATCACAATCTGTTCAAATGTGTTTTTCTATTCTTTAAACATAGCCAGTACGAGTAACATCAAGTTGCAAGCAGTAAGATGGGAGTCATGGCCAAGAGGAAGCAGACAGGCATAGATCTGCAAGCAAAACTGAAAATCCTAGAGGAAATAGTCCGCGCTGCATTGAACAAAACGACAATTGCTGAACAGTATGGAAATGCCAAATCTATGATGACATACATAATACGTATTGTAAATGGTTTATGTGTAGAAACAACTGTATTGCAACAATAAAATTTGAGCCCCCGGTTAACACGAATGTTTTTTTAACACGAACTCATGATTTTTCGGTCCCTTGGGATTAGTGTTAACAAGGGTTTACTGTATTTTATGACAATAATACAAACATAAAATAAAATAATTTAAAAAATTCATATTTGCCTGTTTCGATCAGTTCTATAAACTGAGTCCCCACACTTTTGACCAAACGCATGTCTTGCAAAATTGAGGGATATTATTGTGAGAGGGAATTTCTGCGGAATGAGGTTACTATCACTGCACCTGTTTCCGCGCCGCGCATGCGCCGTTCTCAGGTGGGGGAATCTTCCTGTGCTAGTGACCTCCTTTCGGCGTCTTCATCCGCGGCACTTGCCTCTGGGCCTGGCAACGCGAGCGTCGGCCGTTGAAATCCCCCGCCACAAAATTATCATTGCGGGAAGCGAAGAGAATGGAGCATAAAAACTGTACTCTTTCCACTATTATTTTTTTATTACTATTTATCAGCTTTTCACTTTTTACAGAGAGAAGTGCGTTGCATTATAATTCTACAGCTAGCCAGGACTTGTAATAAGGGAGGCGAACGCTCGCAGAGAGGGAAGAGAAATTAACATGCAGCAGAAACGCAGAGAGGTGCAACGGAAATATAGAAGGCAGAGAAAGAGAAGTGAAATAAACTAGAGTGAGAGAGAGGGAAATAGGCAGCAACGGAGAGAGAGAATAAAGACTAGATCGATAGAGGGAAAGATTAAAGAAGAAACGGACAGAAACTTGGAGGAGAACATAAAAAAAATGATAAAGAAGAGACAAACGACATAAACACGAACAAAGAGGGTTTAAAATTTGAAAAAAGGACAGATAGAAAGAACATACAAGAGAATTAATAGACAAAAGAGTAACAAATTAAATGGAGGGATGAAGGAGAAGTATGCAATTTCTCCTAATTGCAAGAGGGTCAAGTGGCACTCCCTGCTACCGATGCCGACAGTGGCAGCGATTAGGGGGGCGAGGGGGCAGTTGCGCCCTACTTTTCGCCACTTTTGCCCCCGCACTATGCTAAACCTTATCTAGAAAGGGAAATATACTGCCTTTGACCCCACCCCCCCGGCACCTTGCCCTCACGGATGATATGGTCCACATTTTTATGTGACGTCACCAGTAGAAGATATGTCACTAATGTATTTATTTTTGTAAAAGAAAGCGTAATTTCTTTGTTATTATATGTAATATTGCACCCTTTTTGTAATATATATATATTTTGTTTAATGTTTATTGTATTTTATGCTACATTATGGGTAATTTAATGTATCTTCATGTTTGCAAGAGTGCACTATACGAATTTGTATTTCTAAAGATGTATAGATGTCAGTTTTGTTGATAGTGTCCTTTTGTAGATAGTGAGTGATTCATCTGTACTTTAATCTGTGTTCTCGAAAAGAGTATAAAAGCGAGGATATCGCGTAAGAAATAACACACTTTCGCCACGGATCGACGAAGCTTTTAAACCTAAAAAGAACTCCTCCGTGTTGTGCATACATCTTGGTATGGTAGTTCGGGGCGCAAGCTAGGCCTATGTGATCATAGGTACGCCGATAGCCATGCATTGATGCTATGCGCAATACTGAAACCATTCTACGTTAAATAATAAAGTTAGCCTAAGGATTAATTTGGAAATAAAAGGCTAAAGAGCAAATATTGGCTCAGTTATTATTGCGTATCTCTTGGTGTGGTAGTTCGGGGCGCAAGCTAGGTCTATGTGATCATAGGCTTTCCGATAGCCACGCATTGAGTTTATGCGTTTTAATTGAGTCAATTCATCGACAAAGCGAAATCCTCGCCTTCGTCTCAAGTATAGTTGCATTATAATTGCAATAAATAAAGAATAAAACCTTTCAGTTTATACATACGGCAGTAATGTGGTTTTATTTCTCTGTGCTGTGAATATTGTCTTTGCCTAACACTATCCCTGTACCTGAGAGGAGTCTGTGTACTTCACCGAGTCTCATCGTTCACCGCTGAGTATTATTAAGTCAATATTAATAGTAAAATAATACGACGCGTGAAGTAATTGTGCATAGAACGTATCACGGTTGTGGAACCCAATCCCCGCAACTGGATGCCTATATATCGATATCGAGCGATACAAGGGGTACCGGTATCGGAAGAATATGTTGGAATTCCTCTACCGATACCCGCCGATACTTTTCCGGTGTATTGGTCTTTCACAGGGTACACCAAAATGCCGTGCGACACTTTCGCGGAAACTTATTATCCTGGAAATTATGCAAAAAATCAAACTTTATTTTTGTTTTGCACCAATTTTGCACCAAAAACTACAGGGAGGTTATTTCAGTCGTTTACCGTCACAGCGTCGGCCACCGAGCGGCCCCTTCATGCAACAGGTCCCGGCAAATTGACTTACAGGAAGTCCGTAACAGAAACCGCTTGTTTTGTAATGTTTCCACTTTTCACAATTACAGTTACAATTACAATTGAAAAAACACGTACCTTGTCGCACGGATGCTGCAAATGGTGTCCTCCTAAATACAAATATTTCTGGCACCTTATTTCTGATATCTAATCTTAGATTAGACATCGCTACATTATCCTCAGTTGACAGCATCCCGGCGCATAAAGCAAACCGAAAGCGTAAAATGATATTTAAAAGTAATAATAATGATGATCACTAACCTCCTGTGTTATAAGAGATGTTGAAAATGACCTCCTTCAACAGCAATACAACACATTTCTTAGGTTCAAGAGATCCTGTCTCTCGTAATTGCCTGACCACTTTTCTGCAAGAATTCGTTTTCACGTAATTATCGTACATAAAAACTCTTTGTTCAAGACTATATTTGTTTAGCGGCATAACTAATGAATGAATAACAATTAACACACAATAAAGCACTAGCACTGAATAGCACCAACTCAATAACACAGTATAAAAAACACGCGTACTGATAAACGCAAACAGAAGTGAGCATGAGGGGTACGGTACACTCACTACGTCTGGTAGCCGACAGTGTTGCTAACCATTTTTGGGCAATGTCCCTACGCCAAGTAAAGCTACTAAAAAAAAAACACCTCATGAGCGTGCAAAACAGAAGATAAAATATACACATTTACTTACCAAATCTTTCTGCTCGGTGCACGTGCTTATTTCAATTGTAATTGTTACTGTAATTGTGAAAAGTGGAAACATTACAAAACAAGCGGTTTCTGTTACGGACTTCCTGTAAGTCAATTTGCCGGGACCTGTTGCATGAAGGGGCCGCTCGGCGGCCGACGCTGTGACGGTAAACGACTGAAATAACCTCCCTGCATATTTTGTGATTACATATCTATTTTAATATTCTCTGATCTAATTCTTGAATATTTTTGAAGCACATCTTTTGGTAAAGTGATGCATATAATTGGAGAATATTGCCTGCCCTGTGGTGGAGTGGTTAGCACATCGCGCTACGACATCAGGGGTCCCTGGTTCGAATCCCGGCCTGGGCATGGATGTTTATGAGTGTCCATTCAAATTTCATCATACCATCACTCATCCCCATTCTTGCAAATTAGCCAAAAGTGGCACAAAAAGCTACGTAAACTATAGCAAGTCAGCTCTGCCATAGGCGTGATTAGGAGGGGCAAAAACCCTGACGAAAGTTCAGTCGGGAAAGAAAACCTCATTTTATCTCACTGTTTTATTGTATTTCTCGGTATGACACAGGGGCGTGTATAGTGTGTGCCCGAACCCACCGAAAATCCACTTAGTGTAATTTTAGACGTAATATATTATGTATTATGTATATATATTATGTATATGTAATGTGTGTGTGTGTGTGTGTGCGTTGGTATACCCGTCATTAGGAGGAACAAGATCAGAAAAATTACCAGCATTAAGAGGGACTTTTTCATTGCGAGGTAATTTTGGTGGTTCCTCGGAACGAGAAAGCACATTATTTAATATTATGGCCGAACCGGCAAAGGAAAATTTAATGTCGTGGAATTAATCGACGAAGGGGACCAAGATCTATATTTTGATAAAAGATAGAACAATGTCCGACAATTGTACTCGGAGTTATGCTACAAAACAGTGCATTTTTCTGGTTCCTCTTTTCGGGGCATTGTGCCTGTACGTGTGTATCAGGTGTTTATCGGTTCCTCTCAACGGGGCTCTGTGCTTATCACCTACACACAACGTGTGTGTCGTTTGTGCGACGCCAGAGACATCTGCAGTGTGTGAAAAATTGCGGAACTACATCAGCGGTGACGTCAAGGCGGAGCGAGGAAGATCGTAGGGGGTGGGGCCTGCGGTTGCAGAGAACAGCGTTGTCGGATCTCCCCCTCAACTTACATGACTCAGCATTTTTCACTGACGGCTGTGAACGTTGCATTGTTCGCAGTGCTGCATAAGTTGCAACGCTGGAGAATGCAGCGTTGCTACATCATTGCCTACATGGGAAATGTTAACGGCGCTTCACGATTGCGTTCTGAGAGGGTTCGTTGTGTGATAGTAGCCGTATTTAATATATCGGTTTGAGCTTGGGCAATTATGTCTCGTATTTCTCGGAAAATATATATATCAACGAAGAATTGTAGCAATCTGCCGGAGGGCGCGTGTGAGCGAGCAAAGAATATTGTAGGAAATGCTTGTGTATTTCGTCATCAAGAAAGTAAACTAGTAGGATTTCTTCTTGTATTAATTAACAAAATATTCAACCAGAGTTCCTATGCTAGAATACTGGAAATGATTAATCTGACTAAAACACAAAAGCCAGATACAGGACAATATAGTACAAAAACAACATACATTTTTACGTTCTTAATTATGGTCTAACTATTCGTTTTCTCCGTCTACTCCACTCGATAAAAATTTGCTCCTCCTCTGTGGTGACAGTGGCGTATTTAAGAGTACGACTTTAATCTCCTTCCCGAAATACCTTCCACCCTTAAAATGTTTCTTTCGTCACTAGAATGCAGATGCATATGTTCAAAAATGGCAAAATACGTAGTTAAACATTAATAAGAATAGGTTCTTCACTAACATTTCAATATTTTTCGTAATACATGTCTCTAAACTAAGGTAGAATTCATACCGAACTTACAGGCGACACGTGTTGCTTGAGGATTTCACCAATCCAACGCAAGTTTCTGAGCCCTATTATGCCTGCCCCTACGTTATGAAACGTTGATGTGGATTGACGCGTTTCCAATTATGTCATTTGCACTTGCTGTTTGGAGTGAAATCCACGTGTTGCTTGACGTTTCGGTCTGAAAGTTACAGGCGACAAACAACACGGAGATGCCAAGCAGCTTTCAGACCAAAGCGACACACAACACATGTCGCTTCGGAACTAGTCAATCAATATCAACGTTTCACACCTTAGCGGTAGCCCCAGAAGACTGAGTTCGACTGGTGAGATTCTCAAGCACCACATGTCTCTTCAATGTGAAATCTCTCAATGAGAGAAGAGCCCAGTTCGAGAGACATGTAAAAGCTCACTAAAGCAACACGTACACCGCGCACAAGTGAACAGACCAAGTCAATTTGATGCACGGCCCGAGCGACATGGTGATTTCACACCCAAGCGACAAGCGACACGAGACCCTTCAATCTAACGCAAAAGATTCATTGCGTATGCGGGAACAACAGAAACAGGTGACACGATGCACCGTATTGAGAACATAGTCCAGTCCAAGCTACAAATGCATCTTGTGTCGCTTCAGTTCAAAATTTTTGTTTTCAAGAAGCACGTTACATGGGGATTTCACACTGAAACGACACGACACGCATGATTTTGTGCGAGCAATAAAGGTTTCGATTTCCTGTGGGGCATAGCACCTTGCACTGGCGTACACAGGGGGGAGCTGATGGGGCTACTGACCTCCAGAAATTTTAAGAAAATCCAAATTTTTAGATGAAAATTTGTTAAGAACTCAAAGAAAGGAAAGATGTAAACGCAAACCTCCCTTAAAGTTAAAATGACACCCGATAACCATTTCTGTCTTCGAGTACAATTTTAATAGAGTGAAAAGTTCAAAATGTACGATAGCCTATATATTTTATTCGGTATCCCACAATTCTAGAACAAAGCTATATACTATACACCTTTACAATTTCAGGCCCTCCAGAACAAAAATCCTGCTTACGCCAGTGGCACCGTGAGAACAATTGGAGCAGACTATGATATCGAAAACCAGAAAACTACGGCGACTCAATTGTATTTAACTTAGTATATGGCACATGTTTTCCCTCTTCTCGAGTGGCAGCAACGAATCGTCCCCTACGTATGGTCAGTGCATCGCCCACTGGCATATACATGAGGGAGGGATGAGAGACAGGCCTGCGGCAAGGAGTAGCAAGTCTCCATTTTGACTTCACAGCCTAACAATGAAAACTAAAGGTGGCCAGGAGGGGAAATTTCCTTTGGGCTCAGGATCGTGGTGTGTGTTGCAAGGCGTGCTGTCGACAGTGGCGGCGATTGGGTTCCAAAACTGGGTTGGGCAAAGGAACTTTACTTTTCCTTTATAGATAAGCTTTAGCATAGTATCGGATCAAAAGTGGCTAAAAGTGGGGGGGGGGGGGCAACTGGCGCCCTACGCTCCCTCAGTCAGTAATGATTATTCGACTGTGAAATCAGTTGAAATATTGGAATCAGATTCTTTTCTCATTCATCCATACACATTCTATTTCATTTCGCTTTGTAATAAAAATAAGCACTTGATAAATTTTAAAAAATATATATTTTTAAAATTGTTTTTAAAATCAACGAAATTAGACAGAAATATGACTGACACATTTTAAGAAAGAAGTTACAGTCCGTGAATTACTTTTTCACAGTGTTCAATAATTTTATTAGGAAGCGCTTTTCTGCCATTTTATTTAACCGCAACGGTGCGGATGTGTGGTGTTTAGAAGAAATTTAGGAAGGGACACGTCATGCCCAGGCCGGGATTCAAACCAGAAAACCCTGGCGTCGTATTACACTGAACTAACCTCTCCCCCAGATTTTGGAGGACAGAAAGTAAGTTATTAATATAATATACAAGATGTAATATATTATATATTACATATTATATAATATAATATTCGAACCAGTGTATAGGGCCTTCCCGATGGCGCAGTCGTTGCCTTGTAATCAAGGGGTCCCGGGTTCGATAACCGGTGGAGGCACATAGTGGTTCGGATCCCACTTTAAACTGTAGGTCCAGTCCCGATTAGCCTTACTGTGCATAAAGTGGACTTAAAACACCAAATCAAACCAAACCAGTGTAGCTATAGTGCACCTCCACTGCATATCGCCAGTTTACAATGCGATTCTCATATTCTCTATACCCTGTACTATTCACAGTTACAATACAAGTGTTAACCCATTGAGAAACCTAGGTTTGCCATTTTGGAATCTCTCTCTCCAGGAAGTAGTGTAATCAAGGGGTCCAGAGTTCGTTACCCGGTTGAGGCAATTGCATGGACGTCCGCAGGATTTTTTCCAGGGAGGGGCAAGGAAGGTATTTTTTCCAGGGGGGGGCAAACGAAGGCAAATTTTCCCCAAAAATTGTGTTGTTCCCTAAAAAGCATTGCTTTAATTTGAATTTATGGTGTTCATACAATAATTAACACATATTATTGCGGCTAAAATGAAATTATATGTGTGAAATACATATTTTTAGTTGACTTTCATTTTCCAGGGGGGGCCACGGCCCCCCTTGCCCACCCCCTTCCGGACGCCCATCGGCAATTGTGGTTCCGATCCCACTTTAAACTGTAGGTTCAATCCCGATTACCCTTTCTAGGCATAAAGTGTACTTAAAAACAATCTTACATTGAACTTGATTGAAATTACATTTTTGCTTGCAAGTTTGAATATGTATATTAATATTAATAATATTAACAATAATTACTTTAATTAATAGAGTACGTAATGAAGTACGAAAACATTGAGATCTGATCAAATTGTCCTTTGCTTATAGAGATGTTACTGACGCAAGTATTGATGGAATGAACTGCAATGAGTTATTTGCTACCCTTGAAAAAAAAACGAACCAAACGAAAGCGCCGCCCGCCTCCCCCTCCCTGTCCTGTTTAAGGGGAGAGAGTGGTCAGACGTTCAGACCAGACGCTTGGCAACTCTGAACTACCCTTTCTTTGTCAGTGCCGGGGGGGGGGGGGGTGCGAAGAAGTGTTTGCGCACCTTTTAATTTTCTTCCGCACACATTTTTCAACCAATAACACCAACTCTTAAGAGTGCCATCTCCGGTGGAGGCACACTTTAAACTGTAGGTCCAGTCCCGATTAGCGTTACTGTGCATAAAGTGGACTTAAAATACCAACTCAACAAGAACAACTCTTAGAGTGCCATGCTATCTCATGTCATATTCACCGCCGAATGTTACGTTCTAAAGTGAGACCGCTGTTATTGTTTACAACAGGTAAACACCGATCGCCGATTTCTTTCCTGTACTGTCGGCAGTTTATAAAGGCAAGCCGCCATTTTCTTTCTTTTGTCAGCATTGTTGTTCAGAATTGTTTCTTCTTATGTTTCACGTAGTCTGTGTTTGTCGATAAGTGCCTATAGCTCAATGTCAGGTGTTGTGTTATCCTTTGCGTTGTTGATACACCGTTTTTGTTGTCTGCCTACTGTCAGATCAAAAATTATGTATACTCGAGTTTTGGACTCCAATTAAAAATTAATCAGTAGACCTACATAAAAACGAGTTACATCAAAATTTGACTGTTTCAATTCTGTATTAAGCTATAGTAACCAATTCTTTTTCGAGTATGATTCGATTTTTAGTCGTCTTGAGAATAAAAAAAAAGTGCCGTTTTTTGCGTTTTCCAAACAAGAAATCAAAAAAATTTAAAAAATCGTCCGATCGTGATCGAATTTAAATATGCAGGTAGAAAGGTTGTAAATAGAATTCTTAATTTTCAATTTTTTTTATTGGGTAAAAAGTCAAATGTGTCATCAATTTTCTGAAACATATTCCCTCCCATCCCGTGGGAAAATACCTTGCTTGCATTTCCTTGGAAAAAATCTTCCAATTTTTCATGTATGTCATTGGCCTCCCTTCAACAAGCTGTTCTTTTCAAATTTTTGGCCTCTCCGATGGCGCAGTGGTAGCATCGTCGCCTTGTAATGAAGGGGTTCCGGGTTCGATTCCCGGTGGAGGCATATAGTGGTTTGAATCCCACTTTAAACTGTAGATTCAGTCCCGATTAGCCTCACTGTGCACAAAGTGTACTTAAACACCAACTCAATCAATCAAATTTCTAAACATGTCTTGTACTAAAACCGAGCAAGAGTGAAGCAGTTGGAGTTTTAAAACCCACTTTATGCACAGTAAGTCTGGACCTATAGTTTAAAGTGGGATCCGAACCATTGTGTGCCTCCATTGGGTATCGAACCCGGGACACCTTTCGCTAGTTTTATCCACTTTCATTGGCATATTATTGGAATTTCAATTAGTGGCTAAAACATGCATGCATGTTTCATGTTTTCCTTATTTTCAACGCCGCGCCCCTTAAATTTCATTCCACACCCTCTCAGCACTTCTACAGAGCATTCATTCCCCGACATTCGCTACGAGACTCGGCGGCTAGCGGCCCGGCGTCAGCGCTTGTCTTTCCCAGTGAACGGGTCCGCGACAGTCGCACGCTAGTCTGTTTTTTTCGCTCTCCCTGCCTTCGCTCTCTTTCCCTTTCTGTTGACGTTTCAGACTGACGCCAGTATAATCCTCCCTCGGAAGTTGTGTTGTGTCGTGTCCGTGTGTTGAAGATTGTGGCTTAATATGGCACAACAAAAGTTTACATTGCAACAAAGAATTTACGTTGTCGAGTATTACTTCGGAAAGAGGAATTGTGGAGAAGTGCGACGACGTTTTGCAACGAAATTTCCTGGTGTTCCCGTTCCACATAGAACCACTATATTAAACCTCGTAAAAAAGTTTAGAGTAACAGGGTCAGTTCTGAATAAAAGTGGAAAGAAAAATGGGGAAACCTAAAAAATAAAGTATACAAAGACAATCCGCACACCATCAGTGAGTTATAAGAGAGTATTGTACGAGAAATCGGGAGAATTACAGTAGTAAACGAACTTGCACGTGTAAATGCCAATTTCTTTCGGAGATGCCAGGAATGTGTTGTAGCAGAGGGACATCATTTTCAACACCTTCTGTAGTCAAGGTTAGTACACAATATGAAAACTGTAATTTTAATAGCCGACTCTAGCGACTGTCGCGGACCCCGTTCACAGGGAAAGACGAGCGCTGCTACCGGGCCGCTTGCCGCCGAGTCTCGTAGCGAATGTAAGGAATGCTCTGTATATAATTAATTCTGGCAACGCACCAAGATTTACGGTTGTGGTTTTCTCTCCGTTGGGGACAACGAGGACGTTTATGTAAGCAAATAAATAAAATAATAATAATAAACAGTTGTGTCTATATACGTACGTATACGTATATAATTTATATCCCCTCCTCCACATTCACCTGAAAGTGGCAACAGTTGTGATTCGTGGGACCGTCTGCTCAGTTGATATCTATGTTTTGGATTTTTGAGTGTGTGCAGTATTCCCCAAGGCCCTCTTCTCTTGTTGTTGCTGTGCAGAAACACAATAATCCTGAAATCGCTTGTATAGCTAGGAATTAAGTACAATGTAAGTGACAGCGTTGAAGAGATTAGAGGGAAGAAATGGTATAGCAATGAGCGAAGTTGCCAAACGAAGAATGTTTGTATGAGAAATTACTATTGTCTTTGCATGCTTAGTTCGTCATTAACTTCTTTCCTTTTGTTGCAACATATGATTTTTACTTCGAGACTTATAATAGGTCTGTGTGGGCCTCCCTGATGGCTCAGTGGCAGCGTCGTCACCTTGTAATCGGGGGTCCATGGTTCGATACCCTCTGGAAACACATACTTGTTCGGATTCCACTTTAAAATGTAGTTCCAGTCTAGATTAGTCTTTCTGTGCATAAAGTCGACTTAAAACAACAATTCAATTCAATTATAATGAATGCTTTCATTATACTTTAATAATCCTAATTATTATGCATTGAAATATATATTGATACAATCAACTCCATAAAATGCTGGAAATTGATATTGGAAATATTAATAGATTGAAGAAACAGGTGTATATAACTTTACTCTTCTTGTTTAAAGTAATCGAATTTTGAAGGAAAATGTAACTCACTTCCCCTTTTGTTATTTAGTGTGTAGTGGAGTGACCTACTAATTCTGACAGCAAATTCAATGAGTCATGATATTCATCCTGGTCAGGCAGGGTGTGGCTGCCTTTAGATTGTGTTTCATTTATCACATATTTAATAGTTCATCCTCATGCCGCAATTAACCTGGATACATATAATTTTGACCATAAATAGCAAAATGCAAGTAAAAACTTCTTGAAATTTACGATTTTCTTCGCATCAAAATTGTGGACATACGCCTAGTAGGTTCCTGTTGTCTGCAAGAAAAAATCTGGAATTTTATGAAATTTCTTGCCGCGTCTCATCGGGCTTGAAATGTATTACTTCACAAGAAAATTTTGAACAACTGTACTATCTTGCATTACGAGTTATAAAAGTAAGTAAATTCATCAAAAACTTTCACAAATCGTGTTTTAATACTGTCATAAACAGAATAGTGAATTGAAAGTGTCTGGGTATGGTTTGTGGAGGAGGTTTGTGTCTCTTTAAAGGTATCATTATCGTAAAATCTGATAATAGTCATTTAAATGTTTTTAGTGAAAGAATAGCCTCACAGTTTCCATACGTCTGAATTACTGGCTCTACAATGGCTTTTGTGATAGTTCAACGGTTTGAGAGCTTTGATAAGTATTGATTGTGCCAAGCTCGCACTGGCGTACCCATGTAGTTGATGGCAGTTACGGCCCCGTATTTGACCCAGGTTAAAACAAAATAGAAGTCGAATAAATGAGAAGATGGCAAAATTTTAGACTGTGTGCTAAGAAGAATAAGCCATAACCAGTGGCTCAAATAACACCCCCGCAACCCCATCGTGCGGGGAAGGGGGCCGAGCTTCGGGGGTGCATTATTTTTTGTTGATTTGGAGTTTTTTTAAGTTCACTTTATGCACAGTAAGGCTAATCGGGACTGGACCTACAGTTTAAAGTGGAATCCGAACCACTATGTGCCTCCACCGGGTATCGAACCCCGAACCCCTTGATTACAAGGCGACGACGCTACCAATGCACCATCGGGGAGGCCCTGGGGGCGCATTACGAATGACTGATAGTTCACAAGTTTTCTTTTTGGCGTTAAAATATATTTTCAACCAAACATGTATTTTTATGCACCTGCAACTGCAAACATAAAATGTTAATCACTAGAAAAGTAGAAAGCGAATTACCAGATTAGAAGAAAACCCTTCATTAGCTGTATATTTCAACCTCCGATTATTATACCCTAGTACTTAAACCGGACAGAAACGTCGTCGCCTTGTAATCAAGGGGTTCCGGGTTCGATACCCGGTGGAGGCACATAGTGGTTCGGATCCCACTTTAAACTGTAGGTCCAGTCCCGATTAGCCTTACTGTGCATAAAGTGGACTTAACACACCAAATCAATGAATTAAACCGGACAGAAAAGAGAGATTTTGGTTATGCTACTCCTCTATTTTAGACGCTGTTTATTGTGTTGGTTGGTTTCTTGTGTTTATTAGTAGTTTGCCAATAGGTTCGATAAACACTTTAATGGTGCATGGTGTAAAGGTAAAATTAATGATTGGATAGGTTTAAGTAAAAAAAGAAATCAAAGAACACCAAACCGATATCACATGATATTTTTGATGTTGCGATATTTTTGCAACTATTAGTTACAAGTACGAAATTTGGTGATTTGAATTAACTGTGAATTATCAAGTTGATACAATATGATATGCCTATTCTAGATCAGCCTGTCTGTTTGCCTGTGTTACTCGGCCCAACAATCGAACCCAATCTGAACGTAGCTGTCACGATCTACGTAACTCAGTTCTGCGTAATTCGGTTTTATACGTAAATTACTGTAGGTCTCGGGAAAGTATAATTTTAAAACGTGTTAATTAACCTTTACTTGTACGTAATGCATTTATAGGTAATTCTGTGTTATACCTATAACATCCACTTTAAACTGTAGGTCCAGTCCCGATTAGCCTTACTGTGCATAAAGTGGACTTTAAACAACAAATCAATCAATCAATCAACCTATAACATAAAATACAGTTGATTTATACGTAACCAAGCTACAACAATGTCACACAAAAACACAAATACGCAACAGGATAGGTGGATATGGCGGCGGTCGGTCTGGAATTGCGAGAAAGGGGAGTGCGGCGCGGCGGCGTCACAGAGAAGACAACAAACAGAGGCGGCACGCGGCATGAAATCAGAGGAGATTTGAAGCAGTTGTTGAGAACAAGATACGAATTTTATTTTGTACGTACACTAGGTTGGCCACGTTTTCTTAACAGAAAATTAGGACATTCATGGATGCTAACAGGGGGGGGGGGGGGTTGTAGCTATAACTAAAAGAGCACAGGGTCCAGTACACCCTGCCCCCCTCTTTGGCAAAGAAAAAGTCATGCTGCTTATATGTTTCCTGAAACATTACATAATTATCTTTAATCTATTTTCCTCTTGATTTTATTTGATTTTTGTTATTTAACACCGTCTTATTGTCACTTTTGGCTAATTGCAACAATGAATATGAGTTTAAATTCATGAGAGAGGAAAAGTTACCTGCTTGGTCAGAAAGTAAATTGTATACGGGAAGTCAACGCTAATCCACATAAAACTATTCAAGTGACAAATGTAATGCACTTAAGAATTAAACTTTTAACTTGTAAATTCGTTAATTTAGCACTTTATTACAGAAATGACCTGTATTGTACTGTATGTTGTAACTCAAAATAGATGCAGTTATTTTAATAATGGCGTGTTATGTAAATCTGATTTCTAAGTAATTCTCAGTTAAACGTATTATTTTCTCTTCACCTTGACATACGTATAACTCAGGTTCAACTGCATAGCCATTGTGTTTTTCAACACCCGTCAATAGTAGCATCATGTATCTGTTGGGATCAGATTCAATGGTAAACCATATTGCTCGAGGAGTGATGCCCAAAATAATCAATACCACCCTCTGTGAGGCAAAGGGTCATAAGATGGAGGGGGCGCTAGTTGTCGTGGTGGATTCATTCTTGTGTAATATTCGCTTATTTCCAATTTCCAAAAAGTAACCTCAAGAAAGGTACCAAACTGGAATGTGTGATCTCACGTTTGGAAAGATGGCATTTCTTGCTTACAATTTAACTGTTCATTTTATTATAATTTTTACACTATAAGGCAGAAGTGTTTGAAATTTGCAACGGGAAGGTGAAGATTAGACTATGTACGTAAGTAAATAGTGGAGATGGGTCAGTGCTTCGAAGTAATTCGTTACTTATAATGCCGCCGTTTGCAACTAATACTTAAATTCATCGAGTACCTAACTGTAACGCAGTTACCTTCCAAAGGGAATAACTGCAACTCTGTTACTTTTTAGGTAAATGTAACAGTTTTTTTTAGTTACTTCTAAAGTTACTTTTCCCGGTAATTATATGCTAACTTTGCGAACAATAGGACGAAAGAGAAAACATGACAACTCTCTTTATGATTGCTTGTGTCTCCGGGAATCTGGAGTAACCAGATATCGACGAAAATACGATACAGTCAGTACCTTTTCATTTCTATGCTCAATTTAGAAGCATGACGTACGAGTATCGTAAGTAGTAATGTAGTATAAAGATAATACAACAAAAATTGTGACATGCTTAATTATCTACATCTGAATCTAGAACTGTAGATTCGGATCTTGTATGAAAATAAAAATCGGGTATCCGGAACCGAAAATCAGAACCGGATATCAGGATCCAGTATCACCCGAGTTCCAGATCTAGCCATCCCAAACGCTAGTTCCTTTCCTTGCGATAGATCCGGCCTCAGGGTTGGCTGCGCCCTGTTCGAGGAAACAAGCTGGCGTCCACCTCTTCATTTTCAAGGATTATCTTGTGAATTACATGGGAGTACATTTTCGCTAAATTCATTCCTCTGATTCAATGTCACGAAATCTGTTTTTGTGTCTTGAGAATATAAAGAAAAATGCATGTCTCATTTCAAAAACATGTAAGTTCATTTTGTAGGAATATTCATTCCTTTTTGAGGAAACCTAAACTTGGAAAGTCTTAGCTAAATATCTCTACATCCCGGCAGGGATGCCCATTCCCCAAGGCCTTTGACGCACTCCTTCCCCCATAAAGATATAATATTTCCCCCACCCCCACCTTTATGCCGAATTATTTACTGAAATTATTTTGGTCACAAAAAAATTGCGGAACAATACAATATAAACAAATGTAAGCACTACATGTTTACTTTAGGTATTGTTTTCAATATATACATTTATATGTTTATTATATGTTACTTTGACATTGATTGGGGGTCCCGGGTTCGAATCCTGGCCTGGGAATGGATGTTTGTTAGTGTTCATTCATCAATTTCATCATGATCCCATCTTCACAAATTAGCCAAAAGTGGCACAAAATGCGAAGTAAGATAAAGCAAATCAATCAATCTATTTGACGTTGAGTGAAATAACAATTAGATAAATTATAATAACTTCTGACGTTACAAAGTTGTTGCAGCAAAACTATCGATAATTTCCTCATTTTGTACCACTTTGAAATATCGGACACACAGGATGGAATTATGGTAGACTTTAACCACTCATCAGCAATTCACGAACGTAGTCTGCTTTTAATGATTCTTATGACACTCCTTGTGCATTGTGCAGAGCAACTTGTCACTGGTATGGTGATCAGAATATTATACAATACCTGCACATTTGGAAAGGTTGAAAACTGGACAACAACAACGTATGGTCTAAAAAAGCGATTCTTAAGGGTTAATGCATTTCTGCTGATCGTACATAATCTTCAGAACCCTTCATGTCGCCTGTGCCTGAACTGAACTTTCACTCTCTTTTAAGGAGTTGTGCATAGAGACAATGTTTGCCACTGGTCGAGATGCCAGCAATCGAAAGGCGCATGGCATTCGAAACCTTTCATTGCAGTTGAAATTAAAAGACACAAGATAGAAAAGGCACGGCTCACTTTCACGTTTGCTAACATAAAACGTACAAAACTGCTGAGTCTCACTGCCATTGTTAGTGTACTGAACCTTATTATTATCAGTTTGTTTGCTTGACTAACCTTGTATTAATGAGAACAGCATGTCCCCCACCCATCCAAACCGATTCTAAAGGCATGAGAGGGGGTGTTTCATTTCTATCCCATCGCCGTGATCAACCACAGGTAGGTAGATAAACTGTACATAATAACAATCATAACTAAAAATCAATAACAAGTGAATCAAACGAAACGATCCCCACATTTTTGTGTGAAGATATGTATAATTGGTAGCTAACTGTTGTCCCCCCTAAATATTCCCATGACTCAGGCACGCCATGAATCCCCCTTGTGAGCACTCCTGGGTCCCGATCAAGAAAAGAATTCGGCGCCACACATAAATTTTAGGAAGAAAAATCTTTTAGTTCTGTCGGAATTAGTTTTAAGAGAAGAAACATTTGATTGATTTATTGAGTTGGTGTTTTAAGTCCACTTTATGCCAATATGGGTAATCGGGACTGGACCTACAGCTTAAAGTGGGATTCGGGCCATTTTGCGCCTCCACCGCGTATCAAACACGAGACCCAAGGCAGAAACATTTGATGATGCCTAAAATGTTTTAGAGTGCGAGTAAGATTTTTTTTTGCCAAAAATATGTTTATTTGCAAACCAAAAACAACATTAGTTTGATAATGCACCAATATTTTTAAAGTAATAGGCCTAAGTATAAACTTGGTATGACCCTTTTCAAAACATTTGTATTGCGAGTGTAGTGAGCAAAAAAAAAAAATATGATCTCTCAAACATTTCCCACATTTTTATTTTTCGTTCATGGATTTGGGGATGCTGTAATCCCATCAGCCCCTTGCATCTGTCTCTTACAAATATGACATGCGAAATTAGGAAGTATTCCGTCATATCGCGAAATATATCAGAAAGGGTGGTTTTAGTGCAGAGGCAACACAACAATCAAATTAATCTTAACTGACGCGCCACCACAGCTACAGCGCCTTGATGCGGTGGCACCGTTTGCATCGCCCTAAAACCGGCCCTGCCTTGCGATCTAGCTCAAATCGTATATCATAAGGAGAAAAAGTGTGCGAAGTTCAGCAGTCTGCCAGTGACGTAACCGATAATATGGCCCATTGATTTAGTTCGTTAGTTAGCAGGATCTTAGAAACTGCCTGGATAAATTTAACCCAACGCGTGCTCACACGTTTCAGTTTGGTGTTTCAACATGTTATTTTTTTCTCGTTTTTATCAATTGTGTGATTCCATTCAAATGTTCGAAATTAATAAAATAAAATTAATCAATAAAGGTATTACTAAGTACAAGCTTTAAAACAATTAAAATTACACAGCGTGCGTCCTGCCGGGTTAACAATTGCAAGAAAACAACTTGCAAGCAGAACAAATACGTCTCGATTCTCCATAGAGGCACACAGTGATTGGGATAGCACTTTAAACTGTAACCCCATCTCGAATAACCTATTTGAGCATATAGCGGACTCAAATATTGACTTGGAGATCGCCCACCTTGCAAATCAAATCCGTGTTCGCCGCGTGGCAGCGTAACACACTCCCGATAGATCCACCACGGGTACATAAGATTAAGCTATGATTTAAATACGCAATCATTATTTTTCCATAATTCACTCGTTTCATAACATGCAAATCGCATGGTACTGCGAATTTATTTTTATGAAGACACGTCAACTTTTCCAATAGTAGATTTACCGCTTCTGGTGGAGAAGTATTTTCAGTAATCAACTCACGACCTATTACACAGGAGTCTAGTACTAATTCCGGCATGCCTCATCATAAATTCCATCCAATCATCGCTATTAAACTAAAAAAGGGAAAACAGCCACTCAGAAGAATACAAATTACAACAATCAAGCATAAACCACCCAGCAATATACGTGTTTCTGTCTGAATATAAATAACTTCACTTTGGAATCGGATGTACATGTATCTCGATAACCCCCCCCCCCCCAAATTTTCTTTAAAGCAATTCACGGGTTTTCTTGTCCAAATTTTTCTGTACCCCATACAGTGGTATGTCAAGGATTTTCATAAGGGAGGCTGATGCCTTCACTTTAAAGGAATGCTGTGGCAAAGGGATGAGGGGTATGGCCCAACCAACACCTGCTTTGGCACTCTACTGACACTAGAAGATTAAAAGCATGCTTTCTTGTAGATGGGATTGGAAATAATATGTAAATGAGAAGATGAAGAGCATTGATCCGTGCAGTGCTTTTGTAAGGGGTCTGTGAGAGAAGCTACCTCTGGATAGGTGACCCCAGTGTCTTTGAAGTAACTACCCGTTAAATATGATATGAAATGATAGATGGAAAAAAAAGTTTTTATATTTTCCAGGACTTTTTACTACATTACCATGAATTTTGAGTAGCTGATTTTATTTCCTTTGAACGTACGTGTATGAAAATTCGTTTTGTACTGGAGTGTTCCACGTACATAAGAACATGAAATAGGTGAAAAATCTTCAACAGAATTGCCCAGGTACGATTTATCTCAGTGGCGCCAACTGTGGAGCTCAAGAGCATTCAGCAATTTGTCTCTTATTGTTATTATATTTTAGAAATAAAGTTCCAGCATTTAACAAAACAAAAATTTCATAATTACAGCATACCCTTAAAGAATTCTCACAACTTAATTACTGCTCATAATCATCCGTTAGATTTTCAGTTTGATACTTGTCAGTGTTCTATATTATTAACACTGTTCGTGGTCATATCGCCATCATGCAAATAAGGGAGAACAAGAGCTTAGGGCATGTATTATGTGTAGGGCCCAGGACTTTATGTCCTATAAAACTGTAAAATATGTGTGTTATTATGTCATAAAAGTTGAAAAATATGTCACACGAAATTAGAAATATGTCATTAAAAATGTAAAATGTCAGAAAATGCAGAAATATTCCCTGTAAAACTAAATATATGCACAACAGTACTTTCAAATTTCTCATTATTCGGGACAGAATTCCTTTAACCGAAGAATGTGGTGGGAAAATATAGGAAATGTCGTGAGGTTCACTGCAATTATTCTAAGGAGGGACAGAGTATATACACTGGCTCCAACGACAAGATATCTTGAAACTCCTGTACTCGATTGCCGATAGAGTAGGGGCTGTAATGTACAGAATGCTATTTTTGCTTTTGACTGATTATTATGAGAAGCGAAAAAGGTAAACAAACGAGAACAGTTGACACTTGTTTCCTGTGAGTCTTGTGCATGCACAACAATGACAGAGTACATTCTTTCCTCAATAATGTTCGCACGGCTATCAACTGTCGCGGGATAAAAAAAAATCGGGGGGGGGGATATTATTGTTCTGCATTAGTTGGTAAGAAAAGACGGCATCTTCTTTTAATTACTTTGTCCTTAATTTAATTATACTACCATCGATAATATAAATTATCCGTTGCGTTAAAGGTACGAAGAATAAATTATAAAATAGTGATGGGTCGTTCGTGAACGAACCGTTCCTTGTTCCAGGAGTCGTGAGCTTTGCGTGTATGTTCTCTGGTTTTCTTGTGGGAAGTCGAGTAGTAGTAAGCGCAGTTCCCTCTCCCCTAATCCTTTTCACTCAAGCTAACTCCAGAAAGTCCTCCCCCCCCCCTTCACTTCAGCTGCACGAAACCAACATCGGGAGGAGTTGGTCCTTCGTTCCTTTGAATGGCTGCTTGAGTGAGCGAGCTCCGGTGAAGTGCTTCCCGAAAAGGAACTGCCATGACCCGTGGTAGTTCCTCAGAAGTCGTGAGCTTTGCTTGTATGTTGCCAACGCTCCTATTGGATGACTCACTCCTACGAACCTGAGAGAGAGAGAGAGAGAGCGAGGTCCATTCTTTTGTTGCTGATTGTTGATAGTGGCGGTTTTCCGCGTAGCTATGCGTTCAACTCTGTTTACAGTAATGCTGCAGAAGCTCAACAATGAGGGAGGGATGGGCAACTAATTCACCTTTAATCCTTTTTGTGGCATGTTTTCGCAAGTCGCATTGCAAGGAACTTGATAGATATAAGATCATCATATCAAATGTTCCGTTTCCGTGCTCTTCCATTTTCTCAAAGTAAAAGTGGGGCCGGGAGGCGGAGAGAGCTTGAAAAATACGAATGCATTCTTCGTAGTCAAAGATTTAGCGTCCTCTCTTCCATTCTCTTACGGGTGTTTGTTTGACCGTGTATTCATTTAATTGCATGAAAGTCTGTAATGGTGGGGAGGGGCGACGGCCACCCTAGAAAATAAATTTCAACCTACAATTTGTACATTTTACACATACGTATAATTTCATTTCAATCTCAATTTGTTAATTATTAGAAGGGCGTTACAGGTGCATGCTAACTTCAAACTGAACTTTTTTTTTTAGGAGATTATACTATTTTGGAAGAAAATATGCCTCGTTTGACACCTTGGGAAAATACATTGTTTGCCCTTCCCTGGAGAAAATACAGCGGACGTCCATGTTTAAAATATTTACAATTATTTTTCCTAATCTATCACCAGGCGCTGTAATGCACTGCGACAACAAGGGGTAGGAATTCATTTTTGGAAAGGAAGAGAACTTGTCCAACTTTTCCTTTCCGATGAGGACTTTTTGTCTGCTAAAGTTCAATTATCCATTAAAATGTATTTTCATTCACCCCCACCCTGAAAGCAGCTCCCGAACCTCGGTCGGTCAGTCGATACATTGTTTCCTATAGCTGTTTAATATGTGCACGAAGACGGATTCCTCCCCTCTAATTCTTTTCACCCACTCCAGAAGCAGTCTCCCACATCCCCTCCTCCGCCCACGAAATCAACTTCGATCTGTGTTGGTATGGCTGTGAACGACTCCTTCAACGAGCAAGTTCCAGTGAACTGCCTTTCTAAAAGGAACTGCCTCGTCCGAGAGCATGCTCCGTGGCTTCGTAGTTCCTTTGAATGACTTCCGGTGAACGCTTCCTTTCGGTGAGCGAGCTCCGGTGAACTGCTTCCCGAAATAGAACTGCCATGACCCATCACTATTATAAAATAACCGTTTATGTGCAAGACAATTACGAAATTATACAGAAATATGTCTTATTATGAGAACATTGAAGAAATACGTTGTATAGACGCGAAATTGGTAAAATATGTTAAAATATGCCTTGTCAAGTTTGTCTATTTCGGCTGATTTTCATCAGATAAGTGTAGATAAGTATTCGATTCGATGCCAAATGAAAAATATGTTATAACAATAAAGGCCCTGGTCGTAGTTACGTGTTGTATAAATTTGTAAAACAAATCTCAAGAGTACAGCCCACCATAGGCGTGGGCAAGGGGGGCAGTTGTCCCTTAATACTGCCGATTAGAAATTTAGTGTAGAGGAATATTATCGACAATATTATACTACTAAAGAAAAATGAAATATCTTCATGTCAATGAGAGTTCCAAGCAATTACGTAGGGGATACATTATTTACTATGTAATTGGACTTTCCCACTTTATACTCTAACAAATTTATTGTCATTAACATTCCAGAAAATTTCTTCTTTTTAGCACTCCCTCATACTTAGGTGGTTGAATGATTCTGATACTACGTCAAATGCGACATGTACATTTTTTCTAAAATTCTGTCCACCTTAAATTATATGTATTTCACACAATTTCATTCAGACACACTAATTTTTGTTAATTATTATTAGGGCATTGAAGGAACATGATAATTTCAGACCAGGGGCGCCGACTTGTCAAAATTATTGGAGGGGGCTCTGATCACTGAAATAAATTAATGAATGACTCGCTCTCCCTTTTTTAAGTTTTGGCTTCATTGTTCGGAAACTCATAAAAGCCCATGAATTCCTAATAAATGTCAAAATTTTTATTCACAGTTCGAATGCAGAATATTAATTGTCCACGGATGTATATGGCACAAGTTTCGTCAACCATAATAGCAAAATATTCCCGAATTTGAATATCTGCTACCACGGAGCGCAAAACAGATCTCTCTAATATATCAATGATCTCGTTCTGAATGTCATGTGAGAGCCATTTGTAGCCCGAACTACCCTAGTTCATGCATATCGTCTTTTGAAACTCTTTTTAGTAAAAAAATTTAACAATACTCATAATTACATACTTAGTATATAGTAATAAGTCATGTGTTTTGCTGTCTCTGGTCATAGCCCCCTCAAAGTTGATGATTTTGCGGTCTCAGCCCCCCCCCCCCCAAGTTGATGGTCTATAACATTTCAAATGTGTATTTAAAGTTCAGTTCATGTGGCACAATTCAGAGTAAACTTTACAAGAGAAGCAAAATAATACATTAGATCCTCTTAAGCAAAATTATTTGGAGGGCTCTGCCCCACATCTTTAACATTGGGGGGCTCGAGCCCCCCCAAGCCCCATGGAGTCGGAGCCTATGTTTCAGACTGAAGCAGTGTTTTTGAGGGGTATCACTATTTTGGGGAAATATATGCCTCCTTTGCCCCCCCCCCCCCCGCTGGAAAAATTACCTTGCTCCTCCCTGCGGACGTCCATGACCGCCACTGCTGAAGATACTTTGTTTTTCCTGTGACAAAGTTGTTCGTGTGAATGGGTGTTCTCTAAGATGGCGCAATTTCAGATACCCGTTTAAACAGCTTAAATTATCTGTTGTTGCCTTATGTTAAGCAACATTTTGTCGCACAGGATTGTGTCAGTGACATAGTGGAGGCGTTTGAAACTTCTACCAACTGTAAGAAGACTAACGTTGTAGTATAAGATATTCTCCTAAGACGGCAAAAGTTCATTCTAATCTTGGACGATCAGTGTTTACGTTATCCAATATTTGTAAATATATATGTAAAAATATGAGCCTTTAATTTGCAAACGTGTGCGTAGTGAAAGGTTTAGTTAAAGAAGGGTCGGGAATTTTGATCAGATTCGGCCTGTCGTCTCCATCAGTGTCCCGACTTTCATTTTAACTGCAATGGTGCTGCGAAAATGCAAAAATGTTCTATTGGTTAACTCAGAAATAGACATTTTTTTACTAGAAGAATCATTGCTAATGCGCATCATTTAATTTATAAATATATTATTATCTAAACCTAGAATTATCATGGTTGTTCAATGGTGCTGGTGTAAGAAAATTAATGGAAAATTGAAAACACAATTTGCGGAGAACAGTACTATTAGAATACTTTTGAGAATTGAGTGCAAAAATAATCACTCAGTTGTACGCTGTGTGACAGACTTTGTATGTGAGCGACTGTGCTGTTTATTGCCAGGTTTATTGTTTATTTTTCTCGTTACTTTGGACCATAATTTCAACTCTACAATTATATATCTCCTTGCAATACCACCATAGCATTGATGGTGACATCTAATACTCCAACAGCATTTCGCCTACAACCGTGGCAGAGTGGCTAGCGTATCACGCTCTGACGCCAGGTTGGAATCTCGGTCTGGACATGGGTGTTCTTTGTAAGTGTTTTTCATCAATTTCATCCGCATCGTCACGATTAGCCAAAAGTGGCAGAAAAGTGACGTAAAGTAATTTAACTCAACTAATCCAACTGCATTTTCGGCCCTTCTCTTTGTTCCACATTTTAGGATCTCCCCCGCCCTAAAAAAATCTGGGTATGCGCCTTTGATATGGAATGAGGTTTTAATTTCCCGACTGGATTTTCATCAAGGTTTTGCCCCCTCCCCCTAATCAGAGTGTCTGCGCACTCCTATGCAGCCCACAGACGAAGTACTCGTAACGAAAAACAAACACCGCTTCAAATGCCCTGGCTGTAGCGTGAGCAGATAAAAGAAGGGAGGGAGACTTTCAGGCGGCAAGGCTTTGATGAAAGGTGAGAAGCCGCGATGGAAACAACCAGCCAAACTCTCCAATAACACTAAAGGTGGGAGGTTATGTTAAGATTGTTGTGTGGCAGCTAATGTCTCCGAGAAATTTAGTTACAAAGGAAGCCTGCCGATATACTTTGTCAGTAATCCATAAATCATTGTCACTGTAGTGCGGTGCATATGTTTGCGTCTTTCATTTCATTCAATATCTCAAAATCCAGAGTATTTGAGTAGTGCAAAAGGTGTGACGAAGTTTAGCATTAATATGGCGGTTAATTAATTAACGAGAGGACGTGTCACGTAAAAAGGCCTTGCGACGCCAAGGAGTTCACATTTAAGCTGATTTTATTCGTCTGTTGGAAAGGGGGGGGGGGCTACTGCTGCATTCATAACTTTTACGAGTTTCACTCCATGAGTACATATAATTTGTTCACTTAATTTTCCTTCGATATTGTTTCTTTGTTTAAGTTTGATTTTAAGCCCACTTTATACACCGAAGCCCAGTAAAAACTATTGAATGATCAAGAAATTGATGTATCTTCACCAAAAGTGATTCTGATATTCACAAATTACTTATGTGCATTATTGTATATTTATTTTATTTTAAAAGAACACTGATTTTTGTCAATCACACAATTTAAATCAAACTGATTTAAACAACCTCGAAATTTTGTAAGCATATCATGCAATTTGTCATGTAAAGGCTTGCTCAAAATTGCAAATGACTATTTACGTTAATGGTTTTTATATTTTTCTTCACGAGTAGCTTGGAGAGTGAAAAGGAAACATTGGGAACTTCTCTGTACTTACATTTAAATTTCGCACATAGGCATGAACATGAAAACTTGAAAGAGAGAATGTTTTCTTTACCAAGGAATCTTTCGATTTTTAAGCCAAGACCTCTCCCCGATGGCGCAGTGGTAATGTCATCGCCTTGTAATCAAGGGGTTCTGAGTTCGATACATGGTGTTTCGGATACCACTTTAAACTGTAAGACTAGACCTGATTAGACTTTCTGTGCATAAAGTGGACTCAAAACAAAAACTCAAACTCATTTTCAGCTGATAACCGCGATGATGGGAACACGAGCACTCAGATTTCATTGTTCCATTATTAATCACGGAACTCCGTAAATTGTTACTTAGAAAACAAACAACTGTTGCAAAAAGTGGAAAGTATAATTTTCCTTTGCATTATGAAAAATTTCCATTAATCCAAGGAAAAACTAAAACACGATCACAAAACTTTATCAAGAAAATACGGTTTTACCAAGTAAGAAGTTTGAAATATGTAATTATGAAAAACGGATAATTCATACCTCCATCCAGCTTGATTTTAATATGCAACGACTGTATCTTCAAATATCTCTGCAGTTTCGATCTCTTTTCACCAACAGCGGCGCCAGAATTATTCATCTACGGGTGCTGAGGGGTTGCGGAAAGAAAGTTAGGGGGTGCGATATGTATTACAAGAAAGTGGTCATTCCATGCAGTGTAAACATTCAGATACACGTTGCAGTCTTATTGAACTATGTAGTGAAATACAAAATAAAACCACCCTGCACTTAAAAAGACAATTTTTGAACCTTCGCAATGTAACCAATGTCTGCCACAAGACAAAACGCGAAGAGTACAGGAACTGTGTCATCTTTAAAATCCCTTCTGCCGCACTATCCCCAACAACGAACTGTAAAATTTCTTCGTGAACATTGGGCACCTTCCTAACAGTCTTGGAAAAAGTTTGAAATATTACGTTTACTGGACATTAAACGTGGAACAAATATATAGAACGTATTAAGAAGAAAACTACCCTTCATGTTACAACTCGCATTAAATAATTTCCAGAGCACGACCTGATGAGGTGATACCTTAAAAGTACCTGAATTTTTTGCTCCAGTGTAAGGAAGAACAAGTAGACGGAAAACAAACCGTTTATGAACAATGCAAGAAAGAAAAAACATAACTCACATTAATCTATAGCCAATTATCAAAAACCACGAACAGACCACTTGAAGAAACAAAAGAAGAAAAAATTGATAACGACAAGGCTGACGAAAGAAGAAAAACGGCCGCTGATCTTTACAGAGGCTGCCGCAAGTACAGAAAAGTATTGGTACCTCTTTCAGTGCTTGCCTGTTGCATACAATAATAACCTATCATTCGGCCCTCAATATGACATGACATAATATTACATATTAATGTTTTCAGTTGAACGTAGGGTGTGCAGAAGGGATGCGGAAGAAAATTAAAGTTGCGCGCAAGCACTCACTCACGCACCCCTGGCGCCGCCAATGCTTTTCGCCTAAAATTTTGTCTCAATTCTCCTGCCCTGAGGGAAGTTTACCTTCGCATAGCAACACTAAACTGCAACCATGATTTATACCAGTAGGATGGGTGAAAAAAAACGAACATTGCTTGCCTGCTCATCTCTTTCCTGGCGACAGGGACGTACGTTTAAACGTGAAAGCTTAAACCCCCTCGCCGCACTGTAATGGACGAATCCTGAAAGGCTGGCCTTCGTGGTGGATGGTTAGCACAGCACGCTACGTCGCCAGGGGTCTCGGCGTTCGAATCCCGCGGCCTCGTCATGGGTGTGTGAGGAGTGTTACTTCATCAATTTCATTGTATCGCCACTCATCCTCATCTTCGCGATTAGCCAAAAGTGGCACAAGAGCGAAGGGAAAGAAACAATATCACGAATCCTGAAAGTTCGAATTGCTTTGTAATTTTTGTGTGCATACTTCTTTCCAACGGTAAGGGACTTAGGGTATAAAATATATAGGATCACAGTTAATCCAGTGGCTAGTGAGAAAACTCTAGGAAGGAATCTCTTCACGACGACAACAGCAGTTCCAGCATATCATGACAGGTCGGACAACCCTAAGCCTGCGTTCGATTGGTTTTATATTTACAAAACAAGTGTTTTCAATGTGCAATGCATATTTTACAAGTATGTAAAAAAACAATTTAATCAGCGATCAGCAAAAACAAGGTAATGCACACAATTAACAGTATTGGTCTTTTTAGGTTGCACCGCGTCCTCAACGATTGTATAGGTCGAAACTTCTCGACACTCACTCTCTTTTTCTTCAGTTATTTTCGTTGTTTTTTATCTCTTGCGGTGACGATGAGAATGCATTTACGAGTGTACAATGGGACAAAGACAACTATACACTCTCATGTCTCGCACAAAATAAAAAATAAAATTAAAAGGGATTCTTCTTTCGCGCCTTGATAGCTTTGTAACGACTGGGGCAGCCAAAGAGACTAAGTTTCCATTTCAACTTACAGACCGTCAATTTAGGTTTTAATCTTGCAAAAATTGTGTGAATCTGAAAATTTGCACATCTGTTCTATTTGATGTCAAAACAACATATCAACAGCCCTTTCCGCATCCTGAAATTCCAGGCGGTGGTAAACTTTGAATGCTGAATGCTGGAGAAGTGCAAGTTATCACTGGAATGAATGTTACGTGCAAGCAGCTAAACCCACGGATTTGAAATAGGGCTCCACCGAAAGAGGAATAAGCGGGCTTTAACTATGACTACACATATTGTCTTCCAGGACCGCACAAAAGGAACAAAAACTACCAAAGTCGATTTTTTTTCTATTTAACATTCTTGACGCTTTCTTTAAACTTTCCGTTGACATCTTTGTAGACCATGTGCAGAACTGTTACGCCACGGAATTTATTAAGCTCGTGTATTATTCTGAAAAAAAAAGTCATGAGGCTTCTTCTCTGATATAGCCTAAGCAGCAACAAAGCTAGTGAAATAAAAATCAAGTGCAGAGAAACAAGAGGGAATATTCTTTTCTGGATATTACGTCGCATTAAAACAGTGAAATTCATTTAATTAACATTTTTGTCGTTCCGATTTATGGCGAAGAGTTTTTGACAGCAGGGGATCTAAATTGTGAACACTTTTCATGCAAAATACAAATGGATTGTCAATAATTCAGACATTTATATACATCGATAATACAGCCTGTAAGTGTAATTTTTGTTTACAAAGAAAGTTACTTCATCATTCTTTGAACAATTAATTTTTAAGGTATTCATGAATTCTAAATTAATGATATTACACTTTACTAAAGCTGACGCCAAGCAGTGTTTTCAACTCTAGCGAGAAGTCGCTAAATCTGGCGGATCTGGCTAGCTGGCGACAAAAGACGTGAAAAAGTGACGAGCGACTTTTCTGGCTACTTCGTGTGCTCTTTAGCGACTAATTTGGAGAATTCACAAAATATCTGCGTAGGTACGTCTAAATGCTTAAAAATGTCCGTTTTATAGTTATTAAATAAGGAAATACCCTCGTAATTCACTTCTGATGCACAAAGAGAAACTGAAGCAAAGCGTACCCCCTTTTCCAGTATGGTTTGTGATGTTTGTAAACATCACTGTTCACAGCTCATTGTTATCAGACACTCCTCCTGGCGCCATTGCGGCTGCCTTATTATAAAACAGAACGTTTGACTTCGCGGTCGCGTTGTGCGTGGGTTCAGATTGGAGTTTTTTGGGTAGTGTGTGGTGACAAAGGAAGTGCTAGTGTAAATTATAAAGTTCGTGTGTGTTTGTGCGCAGGTAGCCCAGGGCAGGGCAGTGTCCAGTGTGGTGAAAACCGCAATACAAGAAACATTATCGGAAGGAGTGGGAAAACTACAAATGGTTAACCCCTGTCGATAGTGACACGGCGAAAGCGTATTGTAAGTACTGCAAAGTAGAACTATCTGTATGCCCAAACTACTGATCTGAAAAAAACTTTCGAAACACAGAAACATAAAGTCAGATCTGGTTACTTCTGTTCTGCAAAACAGAAGAAAAACAGTTCAAACCGGAAAATTTAAATACTTCTAGTGCTGAAGCTATTTTAGCTTTATTCATTGCCGAACACTGTTCTTTGCTAACCGTGAATCACTTGTCCGAATTATGTATGAAAAGGTTTGGTGACTGACAGCTGCAGTGCACCATGCATTCGCCTGCATAAAACCAAGTGCACAGAAATAATAAACAACGTTCTTGCAGTGCATTTTCTCGATGATTTAGTATCTGACATCGGTAATCAGTGTGAAGTGCAGTGTTCAGAGGAAGAGGAAATGTTGCTTTTATAGGCAAGTACTTCATTTTTTCCACCTTTTTGCTATTTTTTAGAAGTACATTTCATTTTGCGACTTTTTCTAGAGCCTTTACATTTCATTTAGCGACATTCTAGCGGATTTTCTAAGGACTTTTCACGACTTTTACGTTCAAGTTATTGGCAATACTGACGCCAAGTATACTCCAGTCAAGGTCACTCGCTTTCGGAGTTTTCCCTTGCCTCCTCCACACCCCTGGCCCTCTAGGGTTGCCTCGCTTGTTCTAAGCTGTTAAGTTGACACTTTGCACGTTGTACAGTCAGGGACACTTCTGGATTATAACAACACCATTGACTTTCAATTAAATCATTACAACCGACAAGTGTCCGTGACCGTACGTTTGCGGTTGGTTTCGTTTTCGATGTTGTTTTGTGAAAGGGCTATTTGGTTACGATTAGGAAGGAGGCGAGGGGGGGCATTTGCCTTCCACTTCTCGCCACTTTTGCCCTCACACTATGCTAAATCTTATCTGCAAAGGGAAATATACTGTCTTTGCCCCCCCCCCCCCACCTAGATTTGGTACCTTGACCCCTAGTTTTGGAACCCAATCGCCACCACTGAGTATTGAGGATTGAGGAGCAGCGTCCTACGTGTGGAACATTTGCCGGTGAAAGTGAAGCGAGTGCCTCCCGAAAGGACACTAGAAAGCAAAATTTATTTTACTTCGCTTCTTGTGCCACTTTTGGCTAATTTGCGAAGATGGGGATGAGTGATGATATGATGAAATTGATGAATAGACATCACAAACGTTCATGCCCAAGCCAGGATTCGAACCCGGGACCCCTGGCGTTGCAGCGCGATGTGCTAACCACTCCGCAACGGGGGCCGACCATCTTCTAGGTCAACGTGACGGTACACATATTTTATGTTAAATAAATAAATGTAAGTAAATATCAACATGACTTAACGGCGTTCTAATGGAAGTTAAGAAAAAACAGTTTTATCTAGACATCCCAACTGACAATACTAACAGCGATCAGCCTCCAACGCATCACAATATCCATCGAAATAATATTATCTGATGCCATGCAATGGTGGTGGTAGATGCACATTGCACGGTGGTTTGGTTTCCACTTTAAACTGTAGGTCCAGTCCCGATTAGCTTTTCTGTGCATAAAGCGGTGTTAAGAACTAACCCAAACAAGTAACAATTCCATGTGATGAAAATTCAAATATATTCTTTTTATAAGAATAATTTTTCATTCTACCACAATTTAGTCTATCTCCCCATTGATGTCCTTTCACCTTACGTCGACTAATTGCGCGAGGTAGAAAATGGCCACCGTACGTACGTTCCTCGCCTGTCGTACCGCTTGCACCGTTACTAAGCCATCCGAAACCAGCTTGTTCCACCCCTTTTGGCGCGGAGACGCTCTCGCACATTGTTGCAACATTTATTCCCATATGATTTGGTATGGAGGGCGGTGCTTGGGTTGCCGCGTGATCGACGGCAGATTGCTGACAGGTAGCGCAGCCAATGGGGGCCGAGTTAGGAACGTCAAACACCAGCGCGCGCTTCGAATCACCCGTCACTCATCATAACGTGACACGTAGTTCCTCTCTATTCACGTTTTACGGACACTATTGTGTTTAGTTGGTTCCTCGCTTCGGGGTTTGGTGCTTGTGGCTTCCTCTTACATAACGTTTCGTCAACGCAGTGTGTGACCTAAGAAATAACAAATGAATAACGATTCCTCGCAATACTCTTAAGTTTGCACCTTCCTCTCTTGGGGGTGCTGTGCTTGTCCGCCCATTCATTGTCAATATCTCAACTTCCATGGAGTGTATAGCAGCCACACCCAGATTCCCGCTATCCTCGGGAGTACCTCTATTACGTATAAAAATCTCAGTCCAATCAGAGCACTTTTAAAACTTCCTCGCTTTGGCGTGAAAAGTCCAGCTTCCTCTTAATGGAGGGTGGGAAAACAGGGGTGTGTGCGTGTGTGTGTGTGTGTGTGTGTGTGTGTGTATGTCCCGGGTAAGGCATGAGTATTTGTGTTCGTCCAGTTGATAAGAAACAAAGAAAATGTAAGAATTGAAAAGTGTAAAAGTGAGAAAAAGAGTGAATGGTGGGGGATACCTCCGTGTAGGGGGTATTTCCTTTCCAAAAAAAAAAAAAAAGTCGGTAACGCGTCTGACACCATGCTCAAGGTCCCGGGTTCGATCCTCAGCCGGTTCAAATCCGGGAACTTTTCTAACGTTGGAAGCGGCTCCGGCGCCCACCCGGCGTCGAATGACATGGGTACCCGGGGGAAACCCTGGGGGGTAAATGCGGTTACGGGCGTGATGCTGATCACATCACCCCCACTCGCGACCGGATCAAGAAAGTGTGGGGCGTTACCCCACACCCCCTATACGCCTTCATGGCGTGGTGCTAAGCACAGGGGAGCACTTTACCTTTTTATATATAATCAATGGCGAAGCGTGACATTTTTGCGTAGTCATCGCAAGACTTGCCGTGGAGGGGGAAGGGGGGATTTCAACATTGATAATGATGATAACAGTGTTCGTACAGACGTGTGATGTAGAGATGGCCAAATTCATTTTCTTCTACGTTGTATATGATGGTAAAATAAGGAAGACTAAACTTTCTTAAATTCTACCCGAAAAATGGAAAAATTGTTAAACGTCTCTCTCCGAAATCCGGGTAGTAAAATTTCCGAATCGAGATTTTAAATTTTCTGGAATCCTAATGTTGTTGACCATCCCTGGTGTGAAAGTTTCTGTCTGCGTAAGTATGTCTGTCACCTCGAGAACAAAAATCTTGATCAGTCTTGTCATTCGTAAGCATAGTAAACACAAAAGAACATTGAAGTACTTTGTGTTTTGTAAAGTAAGAACATTATTTTCAGAAAACGATATTTGAACCGCAGGATCAAAAGAAAGAAAAAAATTGAAAAGTAGAAATACTGTGAAGGAAATACAATAGATCCAGAACTGCTTCCCCCCACCTCCCCAGCTCTTTTTAGCACTAACCGTGGGCAAATTTATGCGTTTACTTACTTATGACGTCACTGAAAGCATGCAGTGTTTGTAAACAAGGGGGCTGAAAAAAAGGTCTCTTATGACCAGACCTTCAAGAGCAGGGGAAAAGCGGTCGAAGGACCTTGGATTCGCAGACCTGCTGCGATTAGTTAGCCCGCCTGACACCATTGCACTCAACAGGAAACGCAGCGTGACGGCTGAGCACGGGGGTAGAACTGGGCTCTCCTTTCGATTCGCTAAACTTAGCGAATCTCTTGCGTATTTCTACCTGTTTCATGGCGTCGAGTGACTAATTTCGCTCAAATATTCGAGTATTCTGACTTATTTTTTACTTCTCTAAAATATCTAAAAATCATTTTTTATTATTATTTTGCTTTGTCATCGCTACGAGACTCGGCGGCAAGCGGCCCGATTTTTCCGCGACAGTCGCACGCTACAGTCTGTTTCTTTCGCTCTCCCTGCCTTCGCTCTCTTTCCCTTTCTGTTGACGTTGCAGACTGACGCCAGTATAATCCTCCCTCGGAAGTTGTGTTGTGTCGTGTCCGTGTGTTGAAGATTGTGGCTTAATATGGCACCACAAACGTTTACATTACAACAAAGGATTTATCTTGTCGAGTGTTACTTCGGAAAGAGGAATTGTGGAGAAGTGCGACGACGTTTTGCAACGAAATTTCCTGGTGTTCCCGTTCCACATAGGACCACTATATTAAACCTCGTAAAAAAGTTTAGAGTAACAGGGTCAGTTCTGAATAAAAGTGGAAAGAAAAATGGGGAAATCTAAAAAATAAAGTATACAAAGACAATCCGCACACCATCCGTGAGTTAAAAGAGTGTATTGTACTACGAGAAATCGGGAGAATTACAGTAGACGAACTTGACGTGTAAATGCCAATTTCCTTGGGATATGCCAGGAATGTGTTGCAGCAGAGGGACATCATTTTCAACACCTTTTGTAGTCAAGGTTAGTACACAATATGAAAACTGTAATTTTAATAGCCGACTCTAGCGACTGTCGCGGACCCCGTTCGCCGGGAAAGACAAGCGCTGATGCCGGGCAGCTTGCCGCCGAGTCTCGTAGCGAATGTCAGGGAATGTTCTGTATATTAAATGCAGCAACATAGAGGCAGCATAACTGACGAATAAGAAGAAATTTGCCAGCGAACGAAGTGGAATAGTTCAATTACATAGGCAATAATTCACCCCTCCGTAGTTGCTTTGAAAATTCCTAGGCTTGAAAGTACCGCGTTTTCTTTAAGAGCATAATATCGTTAAATAACCGTGATAAAATTTCTCTACATTAAATTTCTACGTGAAAGTATAATAATATAGGGGCAAGGATCGCTACATCTACCCTTTAGAAAATGAATGTCAACCTATAAAATATTTCTCAAGTACAATTTTGATTTCAGTCACAATAATTTACATTAATTATTATAATGAGGATTCAGGAACGCAATAATTACAAATTCAAGTCATGTTTACGAGGGTGCAACACTATTAACGGGTTCATATACTTAGTTTAGCCTTGGAAAATATACAGAGCATTCCCTGAAATTCGCTACGAGATTCGGCGGCAAGCGGCCCGGCGTCAGCGCTTGTCTTTCCCGGTGAACGGGTCAGGGACAGTCGCTAGAGTCGGCTATTAAAATTACAGTTTTCATATTGTGTACTAACCTTGACTACAGAAGGTGTTGAAAATGATGTCCCTCTGCTGCAACACATTCCTGGCATCTCCCAAGGAAACTGGCATTTACACGTGCAAGTTCGTCTACTGTAATTCTTGTACAATACTCTCTTTTAACTCACGGATGGTGTGCGGATTGTCTTTGTGTACTTTATTTCCCCATTTTTCATTCCACTTTTATTCAGAACTGACCCTGTTACTCTAAACTTTTTTACGAGTTTTAATATAAGCGACTGTCGCGGACCCGTTCACCGGGAAAGACAAGCGCTGATGCCGGGCCGTTTGCCGCCGAGTCTCGTAGCGAATGTCAGGGAATGCTCTGTACCTTTCTTGCCCCTCCGTGGAAAATATCTGCGGACGTCCATGATTTGGAGGGGCAATTGCCCCCACTTGCCCTCGCCTGCACATGCCTATGAGTTCCCTCGCTTTCAGAAAGTGGTAGGTTAGAACGAGTGACGTTTCTGCACCCAAAATCCTAGTTTATGGCACTATTATGTGACGAGCTGCTTGTAACTTTCACGTAATGAAGGAACGAAAAGTCCAACGGCCTCAGACGGGGAACTCTTTTCGCCATTGTGGGAATCCGTTACCTAAAAAGATTACGTGACACGCTTCTCATCGCAACGGCAGACAAAAACGCGAATGTTATGTGAGGAGGTAGCTCGACGTTGAAATGGAGCAGTTGCCTTTCTTTGTCCTGCACTTTCACTTGTCTTCTGTCGTCGTCGTCGCTTCTTCGGATGTTCTCCCACACGACAGGGGGGAGGGGGAGCATTCTTTCCTTACAAGGTTGGAGGCGTATTCTTGTAATGAACGGCACATACGTTTGTTTGTATTTGGTTTCTTAGAGACGCATTTCTTTCTCCCTAGGTTATTCAGGGTCAGGTGCGGATTCACGGGGAGGGCATAGGGGCGATCGCCCCTACCAACAACCATTTTTTTTAAAATTGCATATTATTATGCCCGATATTTTGAAGACTGAAATGTTCCGTCTTTTATCACCAACTTTAACTTTGTGTTCATGATAGGCTAATCGGAACTGGACCTACAGTTTAAATTTGACGAGCAACTGTGCAATATGTCTCAAAACAGTTCCAACCTGCGACCCCTTGAGAGCCTTGTAATCAAGGAGTCCCGGGTTCGGTACCCGGTGGAGGCTCAATGCTTCGGATCCCACTTTAAACTGTAGGTCCAGTCCCGATTAGGCTATCTGTGGATGAAGTGGACTTAAAACATCAACTCATACACTTTCTTTATTCACTTAACTCTTTATATCCGACCGTGGCATTGGAGAAATTATAATAGCCTTGGGTCCATATTTTTGCAAGTCATGGAACTCAGCTTTTCTGCCACTATTGGCTAACCGCGACGGCGAGGATGAGTGATGGAATTGATGAAGAGACACTATTAAATAAAGCCCAGGACGGGATTAGTAGTGCGCTGTGCTAACCACTACGCCACGTAGGTCGTGTGTATCAATTATTTATTGATTTGTCTCTTGTTTATTTGTGGCGGAGATTAAGGCCCATGCCTTCTCTTACACTCAACCACATACAAAATTTCATAATATAGAACATATTCATAAATTGATTCATATAACGATCACACATATACATTTCATGTCAAACCAACAGCGGTAAAAATATGTAATTCAAAGAAATACATAAAACATATATATACATGTACACACACACACTCATACATAGGTTTATATACATAACAGGCCACTACAAATATTTATTAAACATGCACTAATTTGACAAAAAAAAAAACACTCCATGAAACTTTCTCTCAATCTTCTGATTTTATATCATTTTTTCTTTGGTTTTGCTTTTATTAGAGCAATTTATATTCTGTCGTCGAACAACGTCAACCACACAAAAGGATACTAGCAGTGAATTTTTATGTTTAACTATCTAAGTATTCATACACCAAAAAATACAGTATTAATATTTATTAAAAGCCCAGGCACCTGACGTCTGTGGTTTACAAACGACTCCGGAATACACAGATTAGTCAGCTTCCGGTGTGAATTTGTTGAGATATTAGACCAAACTTAGTTCTTAGAGGTTATTTCACAGAGTACTTACGTCTTCGATGTAACTTCTTAGTTATTCAATTCACTTGGCGATAAACACGCTGAAAAACACTAACGTTGAACACTTAGGGGGGGTTGGGGGGAAAGCACAAATCTTGCTGATACCGAGTTGGACGTCTTCAATCTTCTAATCCTCCTGTCGTTGGTTCATAATAAACATGTAGCCTCTCTTCTTTAGTAACCTTTTCTCAGGTTCTGGTAGGGATACTGCACAGGCCGATAGTTCACCCACAGTTTATTCTTTAGACAGTATCTCTCTTTCCGGCCGAGATCATGGCCGTTAGTTCAATTACAGTTTTTCACAGCCCGCGAAACCAATAACCAACGTAACACGGATCCTAACCGTATCAATGCTTGACTCGGACTGTCTTCTCTGCAACGCACATCAACCGTTCCCCAGAAAAGACGTTAACGTCTCTTGCCGCCCTTTTTTCCCCAGCGAGGGCGGGTCAACTTTATAAGGGGTGCGTCAAGATCGGTTACAATTTTCTCATTTCATGTGAAAGTGCATTCCAGTACCTAACCACTGATACAGTAAAGAGTTACTAATAATTCAGTTTTGTGAGTTTTAATTGTCAGAAGATTGGAAGTTTGGGATCTTGTGTATGATAACTCTGGGTTTGCTAAGGGAAGCAATCTGTCTGTGAGATATAAAGGACTTCCTGTATAAAGTAACTTATATAGCAACACTAGTTTTCTGTACCTCCGTCTTTCTTTCATTTTAATCCAGCCTAATTTATTATAATGTTCAGTTAAGTGGTCATACTTCTTAAGGGTAAATATATATCTTATGCATGAGTTCTGAATCTTTTGAATTCTCATTGCCAGAATTTCATTACAATCAGCATATACACTATCGCAATGGTCAAAATGTGAGAGGACCAAAGCTTGTACAAGTCGTTCTTTAATAACAGGCGGAAGAAACTTTTTGATTTGTATAATAGATGTATTACAAATACCCAATTCAGAGAAGTGTCGTGAAGTACTGGAAACAGAATATATTAACGCATCTCATTCGTGAGACCATTTCGAAATTCAATTTAGGCTTGCCCCTCTCCACCTCCCACAATCAAGATCGCTGCGTTACAACACCTGAGCCAATCACGACCTTAAGTGCCTGCAAGCACGAGATCTCGACCGCACGGTGAAGTGCTCGTGATGTTAGCAGATGGCCAGCGAGGATGCTTGCACGACTGGCTGTCCAAATAGCTTCAAAGCTTTAGTTTATCCTTTTTTACAAGAGCTTCGTCCGATGTTAATATTTTGTCAACATCAATGGTGCTTCTGGTGGAAGAAGAGTGGAAAAAAATAAGCACAAATAAGTATCATGTAATCAAGGATAACAAATGTCCTTGCACACTATGAACTAAATGTAATTTTGTTGTTATTAAAGAGAGCCTTTGGACATGTGAAAGATAATGTTTGCACTGATCAGGTCTTGAGAGAATTGAAAAACTATGCTCTCATACAGTGGCGGCGATTGGGTTCCAAAACTGAAAAGGGGGGGGGGCAAGGAAATTTACTTTGCCTTCGTAGATAAGATTTAGGCTCTGTCCGAAAGGTACGATGTACGTACTTGAAGCATGGTTTTGTCAGAAGTTACGTCACTTAGTACAGTTCCAAAGCGCCAAGAACAGGAGTACGCAAGTGCATAGCTCGCACTGCAGATGGAAGCTGACTCGGTCACGTGATTTCCACACTCGTTGTTCGTTTGTTTAAAATAGTGGAGATAGAAAGTCAGCAACACAGGTTAAATATACGTTATGGGTCAGCAAGTTGTTGGTTAAAGTGCTTCTAATGTGTGAAAATGCAACGTGATTTCTATGGTGAAAACAGGTGTTTAAAACGTGGGGAAAACAACGAGTACTCAGTTTTATCTACTGATCGTATTTGGCGCTGCAGTCGAAGTCAATTCGAAAGACGTGTACTTCCAGTCCACGACTTGAAGAACGCACTGCAAGACCATACTCGGAGGATGCTCGCTTCAAGCGCGGTCTTGCACCTTTGGGACACGGCCTTAGCATAGTGCGGGACAAAAAGTGTGCTATCATATCATTTGATCGTAAATTACTTAAGATGATGCACAGACAATTGAAGAGCTTGGTGTTCTTTCGATTTTAGTAACTGCTGCGTAGGTTTATTTTGGTTAATTGTTAATATATCTAAAAGATTCATGTAACAATGCATATGCAACAGTTAAAGAAGTAAGCAGGAACATAAATTAAGAGTATTCGAAAATAAAATCCTTAGGGAAATATTTGGACCTAAAAGGGATGAGGAGACAGATGAGTGGAGAAGGTTACATAATTTAGAACTGCATAACTTGTATTCCTGTCAAGAAATTATTAGAATAATTAAATCAAGATGACTTAGGCCACGTGGCACGAATGGGAGAGGATAGAAAGTTTACATGATTCTTGTTGGGAAACCTGATGGTAAGAGACCTGTAGGAAGGCCAAGAACGTTGAGTTGGACCTAAAGGATGGAAAAGATTGGATCGATCTTGCCCATGGAAGGCTTGTGTTGGTCAGCCATAAACCTTCGGGTTTGAAGGCTAGAGAATGAAAGCGCAATGAATAGTTGACTGGGACATGCATGAGGCAAGACTTATGCTTATGACTACTGAGATAAAATATAGTATGACTAAGATCAAGTTTAGATCATTTGTTGGAGAAACAAAGTGGTTTTAATATTGGGATAATACGGGGCTGCGTATGACATACGTCAAATGCCACCAATGGTTGTGATGGGGAATACGCCGCCAGAGAAGGGTGGGTAAAGATAGGGCGAGAAGAATATTCACACACACAGACGTATTCATGTAAATTCAAGATGCACAGTTACTGAATGTACTGGAAGCTATATAACCATCATTATGTTACAGATTATTCATGCTAGTAGAGTAAATTGAAGTAAATTTTACATATTACACTATAAATTAATAATAAATTAATGATGTGAATGATTATAATGAAACTAGTAATTTGAATCATGTACAGTCTCTAGCCAAAATATTGTTAAAAAGCACTTACCTGCAATGAATTCAGCAGCAGTCTTCATGTTGATGTTGCATCAAAACAATCTACAAGCAATTCTTGTACGCCCACAAGCATAAGGGAGTTGGAGCCAGAATGAGAATCCCCCACCGTATCCTTGAACTCAGGCAACCCGGATAACAACAGATAGCGGTACCTCAATAAGGCCCGCTTCAGGCCATGATCAAAATGCTACCATGTAAATGAAAAACCTTATGGCATATTTCATAGCATAACCAAACAGAAGCGACCTCCAGGTCACGAGTGCAGATATGGCGGCCGAGTGAGATGTAAACAATGTATCACTTCACATTTTTAAAAGCCGATAACTATTCAACCGAGAGGAATAACGTATCATATTAAATGGTTTTAGGAACAACAGAATGGCGCTGCTTAAATACATACTTGATAACGTATACAGTACACGCAGGGAAAAAATATTTTAGTTGTTTCAATTGTAAATGCTGTGCACTCACCATAGATGGTGTAACTGGACATGCCTTTCGTGCTGTATATATTATACATTGTAATCGCAAAAGCTAAAATTTGAATTAAAAAGAGAGGTGCATATTATTACATAAGATCAATTATATTAAATTAATTTATAATTCGAAACAATATCACGCAAATTTCACGAATGAACCCAAGGATCACTAGAATGAGCCAGCTGGAGTAATAGTTAATAATAACATTTGATTTACATTCCGAAAGTATTGAATACTTAAAAGACAACATAAAATTCATTTTCATACACAATTCTAACTTAAACCAAACCAAACAGTAATTCGACCCCTATCAAAATATACCGAGTTGAAGTCCAAAATTATATATATTAACTATAAAACCAAAAATAATGAGTTCAAACTCATAAATAAATTTGCAGTTTACCCCAACTTTCTTCATGTGAAGAAATACTGAAATGATACACCACTACAAAACTTACCAACTAAATAATAAGGTAATTGTCTGTTATATCGGAGACACATTTCTATCGGATATTTTCAGTTTTAATGGTTCGTACTTACCAATTGTGTATTACGGAACATAGTTGAAGGTGCCATTATGCTTTTTACACGAAAATAACTTAGAATTTTCACATTACGAGTAATTCTTTTGGGTCCTTTCTTCCGTTGCGGAACATACAATATGGCGCGCACAGCTGTGGATCATCGCGCGTCGTGCTTGTGTTTTGTCGATGTGGTGGGTATGCAGTGTTTCAACCTTCTTAACCGAAAAATACCTACTTTCGTGTTCATTATGTCATCACAAACCATTGACGGATAGCCCCAAAAATCATTCCCGATAGCCCCAAAAACCATTCACGATAGCCCCACAAACCATTGACGGATAGCCCCAAAAACCATTCACGATAGCCCCAAAAACCATTTCCGGCAAGGTTAGGTTAGGTAAGGATAGTTAAAAAAAAAAATCTGGTAAAAAAAGGCAAGTTTGGAAACACTGGCGAGACCGCATGACTTTCGACGCTCGCGCCATCTGCAGGTACATAATGGAAACAACGGCATAATGTTGTCGCTTTGCACAAAATGCAAGTTTATTATATCAGAAGTGCTTATTTCTTGTTGTGCAGCATTCTACGGTGAGAAAATACCTCCAAGAACTTTCAAAATACTACAGAAACTCATTTCCTTTCTTTTGTAAAAATGAAGAAATGTGTCTCCGATATAACAGACATTTACCAATAATAATTTAACCGAATAGGAAATGTTAAATGAAATGCTTCTGTGTAAAGTACTATCTACTGTAAGATTTTTGGAAGCATTTATATAGCAGTTACGCTAGCAAAAATGTTAAAGAAATGCTTCCGTCTAAAGCAACTCGAAAGAAGCAACCCTGAAAGAGGGTAAGTGTGAAAATTTCACTTCAATACCTTTCTCGGTTTCTCACTTTACACTTCTTTCCCGCATGCCCACATATGATGGTAACCCTTCACGTCAAAAGTAATGGATTACTCTGGAGAGCCTGGAAGTCGTTTGCAGAGAGGACCACTTCTGCAGTTTCTACCGGAGCAGTTAATCTTCGGGAGAGACTCTCGCATCTGGAGAAACCATTAGGTTCCAATTTTCGAGAGAGCGTTGATTGCCCGCATACTTTATCATAATCGCTGAGTGATCTCCTTTGAAAAATGATCATTGCTTTTCCCCGGGGGAGAGAAATCGTTCTTGAGAAGGAAAGGATTTGAATTTTAAGGAGCGTTTACATTATCATTTAATGAGCAAACTGCTAATGCGATACCCTTCTCGAAAAAATACTAAGGACTCGAGAGATTAATGTACATTAGGGTGGAACGAAAAAAAATATTTAAAAAAAATATTCTAATAGTGCGGAAAAGTTGCCTTTTGATGTAAAAACGAGCAAAATAAAATTTGATGGTGATCGGAACATGTCTTGAGGTGCCGCAAGTACGATAAAGTTTCATAAACTTGAATTTTTTTCCTCTATTTCAACCTCTTTCTGTAGTTTCTTATTTGCGCTAAAAAAGCCCAAATCAAAATGTTCGTACTTTTTATGCCTTTTTATTAATAGAAAAAACGTTTGTTGGGTGTTTTAAATTTAATATTTTTTTATCCTCACCATCAATTTAAAACCCTCTAAAAACGTTTGTTCTATTAATAAAAAGGCATAAAAAGTATGAACTTTTTGATTTGGGCTATTATAGCGGTTGAAATAGAGCAAAAAATTCAAATTTATGAAACTTTATCGTACTTGCGGCACCTCAAGACATGTTCCGATTACCATCAAATTTGATTTTGTTCGTTTTTACATCAAAAGGCAACTTTTCCGCACTATTAGAATTTTTTTAATGTACATTTCTTCTCAAGGAAGAAGATTGTAATATTTTGAACTTGAAAAAATTACATTTTGCTTCAAACTTACTGAAAATCATCGTTCGCTGGAAATTTTACAGTGAAGTATTGGGCAACACCTTGCAAGCCTTTTGTCGGTTACCGATATACGAAGAATGCTATTTATGAAACACTGAAAAAGGTGACCAAGGCAGAATTTATTAACGAAATCACACATTATAAACGTGAGTTTCAACGTTACATCTTTTAAAGATTTTTAATTTGATTGAGAGTCTGTAAGGTTGAAACGTCATGTTTTTAGAGAGTTATATCGTTAATAAATTCTGCCTTGGTCAGCTTTTTTCAGTGTTTCATTAAACATGGAGGCAGTCAAACGGGAAGATTTTAAAATTAAAAAATCACAAAGAATTGAGAGAGCAAATATTTGTTATTTTTTTTAACATGAATGTACTGTACATGAGTGGAAATTACTAGTGTACCTGAAAAATGTTCATTTTTAATATGGTGTCAGTAAGATGGCGTCCTTGGTTTTGCACACATTGTCGAAGTCTCAGAGTAAATCCGCCCATCCGAAAATAATCCACAACTCTCAATGAAAAGCCTGTCCATTCAGAAAAGTAACAGTGTGGTGTGCATTATCATCTCGTGGAATCATCGGTCCCTATTTTTTCGAAAATTAACACCTTAACACGGTGACGGTAAACGCTGGACGTTATGCAGACATGTTGGTAACCTTTTCCCTGCCTTTTTCCTTCTGGCCCAGATGAAGAAACACTCTTTCCGCAACTAGCCATACTGCCAGAGTGTCTATGGATGTGCTTAGACTCGCATTTCCTGGTCGTCTCATCAGCAGATTCGGCGATATTCCGTGGCCTGCCCGTTCACCCGACTTAACGGCTCCTGGCTTTTTTTCTTTGGGGTTACCTCAAATCCAAAGTATTCAAGGACAACTCTCCAAGAACCAGGGATAATTTGAAGCAGCGAATTCGGCAAGAGATCCAAAATATTCCGTTGGAGATGCTACGAAACGTCATGGGCGGATTTACTCTGGAGACAATTTGTGCAACATCTAGGGGGCCATCTTACTGACACCATATTCAAAACATGAACATTATTCAGGTACACTAGTAATTTCCACTCATGTACAGTACATTCAAAAAATAACTAATATCTGCTCTCTCTATATTTTGTGAATTTTTAAAATCTTCCAGTTTGATTGCCTCACCCTGTATGTTACTATTTATGATGTAAGCAGTGCAAAGTGTAGTGTCGGGCGTTTGGACGAGAGGAGGAAGAATACGTTAATGTGGTTAGGGTTGAGAATAATAATTATAATAAAGCTGTGTTGCGTAAGTTAAAATTTTGAGAAAATGAGACATACAAGCTACAGCAGGTACCATATGGTTTCATATCTCTATGAAAAAATATTGGGCACGCTGTCAAGTGTTTAATTTATATACAACTAGCTGATTGGCCGGCCTTGCCCGGGTATTTATTTATTCCAATCTTCTATTAAAGTTGTCCGTGGGAGAAACATAGCGATCTTAAATCCACTCAGCATTACTTAATAGACTGCCCCTGTGACTCGTTGATCGTGTGCGAGAAAGCAAGTCTCTCTCTCTCTCTCTCTCTCTGTCAAATGTCATCGTGAATGGTACCCATTAGCTTAGCGACTCCGAAAACTATGGATTCGGCACTAATATCGATCGTTTTCGATTATTTTTACGTCACCCCCTTCCCACCCCCACACCCTAGTGGTGCCAGGTGTTTGAACGCCATTCGTAGTGTCACTATTGATCTTAGCGACCCCGAAAACTATAGATTCCACACTAACATAAATCGTTTTCCATTATTTTTACATTTCACCCCTTCCCACCCCCACCCCTGGGGGTGCCAGGGGAGTCTTACTCCCACAGTATTTCCTTCCAGATTGCAAGTGCTACGTGTAGCAAGTTTGGTTGAAATCGCTCCAGGCGTTCGAGAATTATGGTGGCACAAACACACATGCATCCATTTTTATATACGTATATAGAGAAGAGATTTTGCAGACACGTCACGAGATCCGAAGTACTGGAAAGTTATCAAATTGAATACTCGATAAAGATTATTTAAATTAATTCTAAATATAAAGCAGGTTACAAATACTGCTACAAAGACTTTCAACAGCACATGGTGGTTGCAGAATGCAAATCAACATACTCCATGAACATAGGCGCCGACTCCATGGGGCTTGGGGGCTCGAGCCCGCCCCCCCCTCAATGTTAATGATGTTGGGGCAGAACCCCCCAAATAATTTTGCTTGAGAGGATCTAATGTATTATTTTGCTTCTCTTGTAAAGTTTACTCTGAATTGTGCCACATGAACTTAACTTTAAATACACATTTGAAATGTTCTAGACAATCAACTTTGGGGGCTGAGATCACTAAACCATCAACTTTGGTGAGGCTATGACCAGAGACAGCAAAACACATGACTTATTACTATATACTAACTATATAATTATGAGTATTGTTAAAATTTTTACTGAAAGAGTTTCAAAAAAAGATTTGCATGAACTAGGAGAGTGGATCATTGATATATTAGGGAGATCTGTTTTGGTAGCAGATATTAAAAGTCAGGAATATTTTGCTATTATGGTTGACGAAGCTTGTGACATATCCATCCGTGGACAATTACTATTCTGCATTCGAACTGTGAATAAAAATTTTGATATTTTTGAAGAATTCATGGGCTTTTATGAGATTCCAAACACTGAGGCCAAAACTTTAAAAAAGGAGGGAGTGAGTCATTCATTAATTTATTTAGGTGATCAGAGGCCACCCCCCAATAATTTTGACAAGTCGGCGCCCCTGTCCATCAATAGCTTCAGCACCCTGTTCCAACTATCTCTGGAACAAGGTGGCGCATAGCGGCAGAGAAGGGAAGAAAATCGAGTGGGCAGAGCGAAGCAGTACACGCTGCTGCGAAAGCTGGTAATTGTAGTCGCTTTCCCCCTCCACGCAATCCCGTTCCCTCTCACGTGTTCATTGTGTAGACGTTTCACGTCACTCCTCGCCTGCTCCAGTGATAGATGGAACAGGGTATAGTAGTAGTTTTTTCATAAGAAAGAACTGTTCTGCTATTGTGTCCCTTATTTTCAACTTGTCCCGTTTCTTCATCTTGACCACCTGGCAACACTGCAAGAAAAGTGCAAGAAATGCATTTTTTCCTGCCATTCACGATGAACAAACATGGTGATATTTGAAGCCACAGCAAACAAGATGGAAAAAGCATGGGGTAAGAAGCCTTGTAGCTCAAGAATTACCACTTTCACTTGTAAATTATGCGAGATGCTCTTGCAACGAGATTTCCAATTGTGGCCGCATAACAAAAAGGACAAATTCGCAGGGTCGAAGGCGGGGAAGTAACGAGCGCGTTCATTGGTGCAAAGTCATCCGATTCATTATTCGCAGGATCAGGACACAAAGTAAAGAAGCAGAGTACAAAGACAAGAACACTTCATAGGACGATAAAAGCATTCGCAGCCCCAATTTTTCTCTTTCCAAAGCAGAGCTTTCGTTTCTCGTTGAAGCATGAAGGATCGTCTTACGCAACAGCGTTGAATGCAGCAGTTTTGCAGGAATCTATTGTCGCTGCCCCATTAGACTCGCGGAAGCCGATTCTGTTGAATTGGACAAAAGATTCGCTGGGCAAGAAGAGCGCTTCTTTGAACAGTATCCCATCGCTTATGCCGAAGCACTCTGTAGCAGGTGAAAGGAAGATGTTCACTCTGCATTCGAGTGGCTGGAATACGAGTGCACTTTGCCAGAATGCAAGCCATTTCACACCGGACGAGTATGTGACACCTATTGTACTGTCACGCACGCTTCTGGGTTATAAATACCCAGTGGCGGTGATTAGGAGGACGCCACTTTTGACCCGCACTATGTTCAATCTTATCTACGAAGGGAAATGTACTGTCTTTGCCCCCCTCCCTAGTTTTGGCACCTTCCCCTCCCGGTTTTGAGACCCAATCACCGCCACTGTAAATACCCCATTCACTTTTGATTTACGTATTAATTGATTGATGGATTTGGTTTATTTTACTTAGTTTTCTGCCACTTTTAGCTAACCACGAAGGTGAGCATCAGTGATGGTTTGATTTGAATTGTCTTATTTAAGTTCGCTTTTCGGCCACTTTTGCCTAATCGCGACGATGAAGATGAATGATGATATGATGAAATTTATGAAGGAACACTTACATGCCTAAGGCACGATCGGGCTAAGGCTCTGTCCGAAAGGTACGAAGTACGTACTTGAAGCATGGTTTTGGCGAAAGTGACGTCACCTAGTACAGTTCGAAAGCGCCAAGTACAGGAGGACGCAAGTGCAAAACTCGCAGTGCAGATGGAAGCTGACTCGGTCACGTGATTTCCACACTCGTTGTTCGTTTGTTTAAAATCGCGGAGGTAGAAAGCCAGCAACACAGGTTAAATATACGTTATGGGTCAGCAAGTTGTTGGTTAAAGTGCTTCTAATGTGTGGAAATGTATGTGTACGAACATTTTAAAATGCAACGTGATTTCTATGGTGAAAAACAAGTGTTTAAACGTGGAGAAAACAAAGAGTACTCAGTTTTATCTACTGATCGTATTTGGCGCTGCAGTCGAAGTGCAATCCGAAAGACTTTCAGTTCCAGTCCACGACTTGAAGACCGCACTCCAAGACCATGCTCGGAGGATGCTCGCTTCAAGTACGGTCTTGCACCTTTGGCTTGAGTTGGTGGTTTAAGTCCACTTTATGCACAGTAAGGCTAATCGGGACTGGACCTACAATTTAAAGTGGGATCCGAACCACTTGTGCCTCCACCGGGTATCGAACCCGGGACCCCTTGATTACAAGGCAATGACGCTACCACTCCGCCATGGGGGAGACCCTTTGCACCTTTGGGACACGGCCTAAGAACAAACTTTAGGAAGCCAAGACTTTTCGCCTCCAGTTGTGGGAGTTTCAAGGGGGGGAAAGCGGTGTTGCTACACGCTTGATTTTTGTCCAGTCGCATACACCTTTTCCTGTCAACATGCACCCTTCGCCCGCATTTGAGGGAGAGGCAGTGAATCGAAGACCCATTCGCTTGCTACGCGGCGGCAACCATGAGGCTTCGCCGTGCTTGGCCGTGTTGAGGGCGCCACCTGTTTCCAAAACGCCTCGAAACGGAAAATTTGGCAATGCAGAATACCACGAGAATTTCCCCTCACCGTGGCAACTGGACAAAGCCGATTGGTTCAGCGGTTCATGTGACCTTCCCTGGCTTTCGACGGAAAAGACAAAAATTGTTCTTTTCGCCGAACAGGCTTTAAGTTGGGATTCGAGTCTGCGACCCTGACTTTTGATGGTATCATTTCAACCCATAAGTATTCGTCACTGTATCTACTGCAAGCTTGTAGCAAGGCCCTAATGAGGAATTTAATCGTGAGGGAAGATAACTTCTGTTTAATGGAATTTGACCTCGTTTCGGGGCATGATAGCTTAACTTAACACCTTAAGAGGGGGTTCCATGAACATGCATTATTAAAGATAATAATAATAAACTATTGTGCTATAGTACGTAAAAATAATTGACGTTGCCGTATAACTTCCGTATTTTGTGCGTGGTCCTGTAGTGCATGCCGAAAACAATTGCTCTCACAATAGTTATTAAGCTACTTGTAAATGGAAAACACGTTTAAGTAAGTACAGTGTATTACCACACAATATTACATACATGTGTAACAGCACTATCTACCTGTCTTCACTCAAAGGACTACAGTGGAGTATTTTTAATTCGAACTTCGATAATTCGATTGATTTAGTGTTTTAAGTCCACTTTATGCACAGTAAGGCTAATTGGAACTGGACCTACAGTTTAAAGTGGTATCCACTATGTGCCTCCATTGGGTATCGAACACGGGACCCTTTGTTTATAAGGCAACGACGCTACCACTGCGCCATCGGGGTAGGCCCATTGGATAATTCGAATTATTCGGTAATTCGAACATACGTTGATGTACCAATTAAACTCAATATTAAAAATCCATGTGTAATTCGAACATTTTCTTATAGTGCAGAAGGCCTTAGAAAGATCGCTTCGCGGGCTTACAGCAGACAACAATATGGGGGTGTGTCTGCGAGAACCAATCAGGTCCGCGAATGAGCGAGCCCGGTTGCCACAGCTAACTCGCTGCACCCTTCTGGAAGGGTCAGTGACCTCTGCCTCTTGCTACCTCGTCCTGTTTGTTCGGCTGAGGAGCAGACGACACGAGAGTATCGGCAATAGTGTGCGAGCGACGTCTGCTGTTAGCCCGCGAAACGCTCTTTCTAAGGCCTTCTGCACTATAGGATAATTTGAAGGCAGCTGTCCAGAGACAGCCATAGGGAAAAGGCCGACCTTCGTGTCGGAGTGGTTAGCACTTAATAGAGAGCAAAGGACACACAGACACAGACAGAGCAAGCGAGAGAGAAGAAAAGAGAGCGAGACAGAGAAATATACAGGGTGGGGCAAAATAATGTTACCACTTATATGGTGTTTCGGTCAACGATGGATTGGTCGGCGTGGTCCACTACCATGGGCGGCAAGATCACCAGACCTCAGCCCGTGCGATTTCTGGTTATGGGGGATGGTAAAGGAACGTGTTTACGCAACAAAACCGCGGGACATACAAGACCTTAATCAAAGAATTTCGACAGTGATACGCTCTCTACCGCAAGACATGTGGACTCAATGGTTGACAGAATGCTCAAATGTATTCACATTTCTGGTTCACAGGTTGAAGGGGTATATTAAATGTGTATGTTTCCCTTTCGGTGGTAACATTTTTTTGCCCCACCCTGTATGGAAAGAAAATAAAAGCAGAGATATATAGAAAAGGGAAGAGCTTCGTAAGGTAGGTAAAATATTTTACTTGTTTCGATATCAAGAGAAAATAAGAATGAAATCAACTTTCGAACGGGTGTAGAGCAAGATTCGCAAATTGTCCAGGGTTGCGTGTTGAAACTCCAGGATGATAAATGCAAATCGCTTCACGAAGAGAATATCCGTAATATTTTCCTCTCCCTCTCATACAGGAAAGTTTACAGCTAGCTAGTTTATTTTATTAGGTTTGCTCCGACTGCGATAATTTGATGAAAGTTGCCCCAAAAGTGAATTGCAATTTGGTTACTTTCGTCCGTTGGAAGCGTGGAGGAGAGTAAATGAGATATTGGAAAGGAGATGACATTCGAGAACTCTTCTTTTCACAGTCGCTTGTTTTAGTGGCCCCTGTAAAATATCGACATGTTTCCTCTGGGCCAGCTTATAACTAGGGAACGGAACTTGATGTGCTAAAAAACTCAGAAATATTTATTTTTTATGTGTCATAAATGTTGGAAATATGTGATAAAAACAGGAAAATATGTGACAAAAATAAAAAAAAACATTTGGTGACAAACACATGCATTTTAAACACCTGAAATCACTTTCTAAATGCTTACCTCTTAGTGAGCTATTTTTTGGAAGAGTTGCAGTGGATCACCATAGTTTTTTCCAAATTCTCCATTGTAAATCTGTGACGATTATCTCTAAAAAGCATCTTATATTGTGAGAAAGATGGCTCCACGTCACAAGAAACAATTCTTGCATATTTGAAGCACGAAATGCCACTAACGCTGAAGTTTTCCAAAGCTTCCTCTTCCTCACCTTCCAAAACGCGTGAAATTTGGCACAAAGTTTGAAAACCTTGATTTTTCCCTAAAAATTTCTGTACATTTAGACATTAGCACTTGTGCGTTAGATCCAGTGGTGGGGGTAATATTTTCCCCCAATAGGATCGTAGGCGAGGAGTCAGAAGTCTGCCAGCGAGCGTGTTCAAAGACAAAACAAAACAAACCTAACACTCTCGTTATGAAAGACGTGCGGAGAATAAACATTTTTCCTTCGAGGATTTCGAGGTAGCTGAAGTCAATGAGCGATTTTATGTATTTAAAATGAAAATTCGCAAAATATGTATTTACGTACGGAAAACTGGAAAATATGTGTTTTTATGTAAAATAAAATTTGCTGCGTTGACATTTAAGGCTATGATCAGAATTTTGGCAAAAACGAGGGTCTCTATCTTATCGCACAAAAAACATTTATTTACCTAAAGTTTCGTTCCCTACTTATAACTCTTGTATTGCCACACTGTGATTGCCTGATAATGCTCTGGGCCAGATATCGCCAAACTCCACAAGAGGTGGCGTACTTCGCACTTCCGATACCCGGTGGAGTGGCATAGTGGCTCGAATCCCACTTTAAATTGCAGGTCCAGTCCCGATTAGGATATCTGTGCATAAAGTGGACTTTTAAAGAACAACTGAATTGTATTCCACTTTTGGAATTCCGTGGCGAGCTACAACGGTGGATTTAACTTTTTATAACCACTTTAATAAGATACATAAAAGTTATAATTGTAGACGGGGCAACAAATATATATCGCATTAAGCTACGTTTCCATTCTGACAAGTTCCAGCCTTATGAAGCGGAACGTGCTCCGGCGCATGTTGCGCGTCATTTAGTGCACGGTTTCCAATTCAAAACTACTTCTGCAAAATACGCTTGCAACAACACTGGAGTGCAGGGCCGCAGTGTAGCGTTGTGCAGTGCTTTAGAGTACCTAGGTAGTTCAGTGTTTCTTCTCTTGTATTGTAATAATTTGGTGATGATTGAACTTGTGTAAAGATGAACAATACAGCTATGGCGGGTTTTATGGTTATGGCAGGCGCGTACCACGAACTTCTAAAAAAGATGCGAAAACGATCTACATGGTGGATTAGAAGTTTTCTAGCGAAAATAAATTCGGAAGGAGCGTATAACTCGTTGATGAGAGACTTACGTCTTCAAAGTGGATACGAAAACTTTGTAAGAATGACTGCAAGTGATTTTTGAATTGTTATTAAACGTTGTTTACAAAAAACAGGACACTAATGCACTCGTGTCGTCTGTTTCTACTCCAGTGCGCATGCCCCAGGAACTTGCTGGAGGCTGTTTTCATTGTCCGCGGCGCATGTTGTGCGTCAAAATCGTTTGGGGCAATTTCGTCCCCGCACTTTCGCCGCGGCATGTTGCAGACAGTTTCCATTTCAACAAATGCTTGGCACATGCCGCGTCACATGCCTCGCGTCATGTTGCGCGGCCAATTTGTGATAATGGAAACGGGGCCTTAAGTCTACATTTATGTATTTATATTTAATTTAGATTGATTGATTTTTTGCTTCGCTTTTCTGTCACTTTTGATGAGGATGAGCGATGATATTATGCATATTTTAAAATAAGCCGCGGCACAACAGCCCAATGAGATCCCTACCCTACGTACCGACTGCCGGCCTCATTCCCACCTGACCCTACTCACTCATTCACCAGAGGTGGGAGATAGTACAACCAGTTACGGGGTGACGTGTGGTCAGCACGACGAATCCCCAGCCTTTGTTGTAGGTTTATACGCTACTCATTCGTAGCTCCTTCAATTTCCTCACGATGGTGAGTGGCCACCGGTCCCATACACAGGCCGAAATCTCAGAAGAAAAATTGTTACGCTTCCCCCAGGAGACTCGCACTTGCGCGCGTTTCGTAGACTGAGCCCAAAACATGACGCCACGGTGCGGGACATGTAACTATGTACAGAGCATTCCCTGACATTCGCTACGAGACTCGGCAGCAAGCGGCCCGGCATCAGCGCTTGTCTTTCCTGGTGAACGGGGTCCGCGACAGTCGCTAGATTCGGCTATTAAAATTACAGTTTTCATATTGTGTACTGACCTTGATGTTTAAAATCATGTCTCTCTGCTGCAACACATTCTTGGCATTTACACGTGCAAGTTCGTCTACTGTAATTCTCCCGATTTCTCGTACAATACTCTCTTTTAACTCACGGATGGTGTGCGGATTGTCTTTGTATACTTTATTTCCCCATTTTTCTTTCCAATTTTATTCAGAACTGTCCCTGTTACTCTAAACTTTTTTTACGACGTTTAATATAGTGGTCCTATGTGGAACGGGAACACCAGGAAATTTCGTTGCAAAACGTCGTCGTAGTTCTCCACAATTCCTCTTTCCTAAGTAACACTCGATAAGATAAATCCTTTGTTGTAATGTAAAGTTTTGTGGTGCCATATTAAGCCACAATCTTCAACACAACACAACTTCCGTGGGAGGATTATACTGGCGTCAGTCTGCAACGTCAACAGAAAGGGAAAGAGAGCGAAGGCAGGGAGAGCGAAAAACAGACTGTAGCGTGCAACTGTCGCGGACCCCGTTCACCGGGAAAGACAAGCGCTGATGCCGGGCCGCTTGCCGCCGAGTCTCGTAGAGAATGTCAGGGAATGCTCTGTACTATGTATTATGATTCGAACACTAGTGACAAAGTGTAATGTAACAAAGAAACATAAATAGGAACTTTCGTAATAAGGATAAGACCGAAAATGCCAGAGAGAGGTACTGAGTCGATGAAACACATCTTTTATGCTACACGGTACGAATGCAAATCTTATCATCACCGAACAAATAAAGCTACGTTGGGATCAAGTTGCCTAGCAAGGATAATTCTCTCTCATTCTCCTGATATAGAGATTCGTAACGCAGCTTACATCACGTAACGTAATGACACTTCTGCGTCTGGGATCGAACGAAGAACCTTTAGATTGTATTGGGTAGTGTAGTATTCATCATTCATCTTTCAGATGGAAAGGTTACTTCCAAAGTTCTGGCACAAGAATTCACACGTACAGTAATTGAGCTTCTGTACTCTCCATGACTGAACCGATGTGGATATTGATAAGAAGAGGATAATACTTGCCTCACAAATAGATGAATGTTATTCCATACATTGTCCTCTCAATAATGGTAATTGACACACATCTGACCTTACAGTCAGAGTTCACTCTCCTCATGCACCACTGTCCAATAATCGTCCCTCCAACTGCTCATTCTCTCTCCCTTTCAACTCTCATGCCACATACGCCTCCCAAGTCAATCACCCGACCTTTACCTGATTGCTTATTCAGCATTCAGTGTTAAGACTTGATACTTCTTACCCAATACCTTGGGTACGATACGGATTGATTGATTGAGTTGGTGTTTTAAGTCCACATTATGCACAGTAAAGCTAATCGGGATCCGAACCACCATGTGCCTCCACCGTGTATCGAACCTGAGACCCCTTGATTACAGGGCTCCTGATATAGAGTTAAAGATAACTCATAGAAGGGTGTAGCAATGACCAGTTATTAAGTCTAAAAAAGAGTAATCGTAACATCCTTCGGGAAATCTAATACTTCTTTAGTATCTTTTAGTAGATACTTACCAGTGGCGTAGCGTTATAGTACGCCCGGCGTTCCCAGATTTAAAATTTCAAAAATGCGTAAATGCTGTGAATATAAAGTAAAACTTGACTAATTCCATATATGTTTGACCTTCATTGCATTATAATAGCTATTTTTCGCGATCCGCTTGCAACGCTCCACTCTAAACACTCGTTCTAGCATCTTTTTACAATGCCTTTCCTGGCCGGACGCCGAGCAGGTTCGGCGTAAAAAGACTATATTCCTTGCTGCCTTTCTGGAGGGAAAGCTTCGATGTCTACAGCACGCACGTAAATGCTCTCTCATACGCCAGCGTACGGAGCAGAGAGGTCTACCGTGATTAGTTCATGTGACCCTTCCTGCCTTCTGAAGCAGACGACAGCGGTAGAATTCCTACCTGGTTCTTCGCGCTCATGCAACTCATGCTATGTGATGCTACAATACGCAATATTGACTGACGTAACTTTACCATTCTCAAATATACCGCTTCTTAATGGCCACTGCATTGTATAATTTATCGCACGAACAGCGATGTGCATTAGAAATTAAAAGATCAACACAGTTTTTGTCAAATAAGTTGGTGAAGTCCTCGTGGTAGAAATTCAGCCTGTGGCTGCTCTACCACTTAACCCGCAAAACTATTATTTTTTTTTTATTTTTTTTTTTTCGTTATTATCTAACTGCTTAATATTGTGTCAATGGAAATGTTTACCATTGATTTGAAAACTTTTAACATCGAATTGTCTCTGGACAAAATTATTTTAAAATGTTTATCAGCATTCTCAAGATGTAATAAACAGTGGTGTGAATTACTAATCGGCATTGTTACGTCAGTAGAGTGTACGATATTTGGATCATCCACAACAATGACGTCTACTGTTGTGCTGAGGCGCTTGTTATTCAGGTAAGTTTTTAATGACTTGCGTCATGCAGAACGATATAAAAAAGGTATAAAACACCAGAGTTCAAAACATTTGTGGCATAGTGAGGCATCTAATTTTCTAGCTAAAACATGCATGGATGATGTTTTATTGAAAACCCAGCTGACTTCAGGCAAATAAACAATACCTGTGGCGACTAATTCCATAAGTAAATTATTAAGCAAAAATAGGCCGACCCTTCCTTCGGACTTGGCGTTCCCACCCGAAATGTCCATGCTACGCCACTGAATCTTACTTCCTAAACTTTGGCTTATTTGCTGCACAATATTGCACAGCGTTACGAATAACGTCGTGCGGTAATGTACATTTTTTAGCAACGATAAGACCACATCCACAAACATCAGCATGAATTGTGTTTTTCTTTCCACACCAAACCAAACAGTCTCCACCGCATAATCATTGGGAGAGGATGTTCCGGTTTGACAATATGGGTTGTGAAAGGAACCATAATCCTTACGTCATGGGGATGGTGAAGATGAAGCCTCTCACCAGATGGCACTAGAGAGAGCGAAGCAGTCATCTCCAAGAACTTGAGTAGGATTTTCCGGGTCGAGTGTTGCATTTTTTATTAATGCCTTTGCGAAATCATTGCCTTAACTTTTAGACTTCTAAATATTATAGGCGCTGTGTAACTTAATCCAGATTGCATCAGAGAGATCTGAGCTGCTCTTTCCCGTCATACCATGTTCGAATTCAACTTTTTACTTTGGGGGGGGGGGGTGCCTACTCAGTGGCGTATTTGTGATTTCATTTTTGGGTATAGTTTTTCTGGGGGTATGCAAATTTGTATATAATGTTACCAGTCAGTAAGCTGAACTATTGCCTTTTCGGTCTAAGTACCGTAGAACATTGGTTCTAACCAAGGTCACAAGGACGTATTTAGGGGGGTCCAGGGGTCAGAACCCGCACGAAAGGATTACCAAGTATTAAAATTAAATAATGAAAATGTGCTTGTTTAGCATTTGTTGTATAAACAATGGTTATTAATTTCCTCTGAACGTATTGAAAGTCAAGGATTATATTGGGATCATACAGGTCTGAATTATATTACAAAGATTTATACACACTATTACTCATAATAATGTGCATAAAATATTAATCACAAACTTTACTTTTCTCGAACTGCATCTAACATTGTTTTTGTTATTCAATAAATGAAGACTAAAATTGGTAAACATTGTAAGTGCCACAATAATTCAAACACAGTTTTCCACGTTAAACTGTGAAATGTGGCATGCTTTATAATGTGGTAAACGTGAAATGTGGCTGGTAGCCCTCTAAGTACTTCAAAGGGCGTGTAAAGAGGTCACTAGTGTGCACGTTCTTACGGGCTGATGTGCGGAACGATGCGATTTCCCAACACTTTCGCTTTTGGCACTTACAACTTTTACCACTTTAAGTCCTGAAATATTAAATTCTTCATGTATTTGGCATTAATTTCATTGCCAGCGCACTTGTTTTTATATAAATTATTCCGATCTTAACTACAGGTAAGCTACATAATGAATATGTTATATCTTTATTCCTATACCGTGCCGGACCCTGTGGCTGAGTGGTTAGCACATCGTGCTGCGACGCCAAGGGTCCCGGGTTCGAATCCCGCTCGGGCATGGTTGTTTGTGAATGTCCATTCATTAATTTCATCACTCATCCCCATCTTCGCAAATTAGCCAAGAGGCACAAAACGCGAAGTAAAATAAAATAAATCAAATTCTTATACCGAGACCTATTCATGTAATATAATAATAATAGATTTAATGCAATTATTTCAATTCAACATTATTATTATTATTATTATTGAGAAACTTAGTTAGGACCCCCACCCGAAACATATTTCTAAATTCGTGCCTGCAAGGTCATTATATGTTATGACAACATTAACATGTAATTTAGAAACACTTACATCCTAAAGAAACCCAAACTCATAAATATTGAACAAACAACATCGAAAACTCGACCAAATGTCTATTCCCAAGTTCAAACGTAACGTGCACCTAACCTACGCACGAGTTTCTTGTGAACGCTTTAATACATGTTAATAATAATCGGCACTAAGCCATTAAAAAAAACTTAAGTGAAAAACAGGCTGCTGTTGTCTCGGTGAGGTTGGCCAGTTGCTGCATGGTGTCCTTCTTTAATCCACAAGGCTGCATACTTTCCGACAAGGAAATCTTCTATGGCTGGACCAGTAATGGTAACGAATGATTTTCCAGAGGCGTCTCCTGAACGCATGCGGTGAATGCTGCGCATGCATCAATTGTGAGAAATGGACAGTTTGCTCTGCGACGACATTCATAGCGTTTCTACATTCTAATTTCTTCATATAGGAGAAGTATTTGTTTTACACGAGAGCGCTCAACTAAGCTTATATTACATTTCCTGGATCTGAAGTGACGCATGCGTCAATTGTGGGAAAAGAATTATTACTTTCTTTCACTTCAGATCCAAGAAATGTAAGGTAAGCGTAGTTGAGCGCTCTCGTGTAAAATAAATACTTCCCCTATATGAAGAAATTAGAATGTAGAAATGCTCATGAATGTCGTCGCAGATCAAGCTGTCCTTTTCCCCATAATTGACGCATGCGCAGCATGCACCGCATGCGTTCAGGAGATGCCTCTGCTTCAGTGTGAAGTTATCATGTTCCTACAACAATTGACATAAATTAGTGTGAAACGAAATTATTATGTGTGAAAAATATAATTTCAGATTGACACTTCAGTATCTAACTTTCGGCGCTCAATATGACTAAATAACATATACATGAGACTGTAAGAGTTTCGGTTGAATATAGGTTTTGAGAAAGGGGTGCTCAAGGGGGGTGCGCAGGCACCCATTCCCACCCCCGTGGCGCCGCCCCTCTTCGAGCTACAAAATATTTAATTTGCAATAACTGATCGAGCGATATAAAGAATAGGAAAAGACAACTGCCATTAATTACGTAACAGTTCAAAATTTCTTAAAGGAATATGTGGCATTGTTAGGAGGTGTTGCCAGGAAGGGATAAGGATACTTGTTATGCACACGAATACACCTTCTTCGGAGGGAAATGGATGTTCGAAAGGAGAGGGATTTCAGGGCGAAACTTGAATCCCAAGCCCATGGGCGTCAGGAAGGGGAGGCAAGGGGGCCGTGCCCCTCCCCTGGAAAATGAAAGTCAACGAAAAATTATGTATTTCACACATATAATTTCATTTTAGCCACAATAATATGTCTTAATTATTGCATTAACACCATAAATTCAAATTTAAGCAATGCTTTTTTTAGGGAACTACACTCTTTTCGGGGAAGATGTGACTTGTTTGCCCCCCCTGGAAGAAAATACCTTCCTTGCCCCTCCCTGAAAAAAATCCTGCGGACGTCCATGCCCAAGCCTAAAAAGAATTAAATTTACGTTTTAAGTCTACTTTATGCACAGAAAGGCTAATAGGTACTGGACCTACAGTTTAAGTGCAGTGTGCCTCCGCCAGGTATCTAAACCGGAACCCCTTGATTACGTTACCACTACGCCATCGGGGAGGCCCAAGCATAAATAGAATCACGCGTTATTCTTGTGGAAGAATTGTGTGTGCGTGTGCGTGCGTGTGTGTGTGTGAGAGAGAGATACCAGAGGGTTGGCTTGACCTGACTAAATGCACCAAAACCTTAGAGCACCTTTACACAAGTTAATCGGCACTTCGCGTGTTTGAAATCATAATTTTACACATATATTTTCATAATGTTCCTTTTACTCAATCATTACAGCACCCAAAAGGCCTCATTTCGTCGCAATGGGCAAACATGAAACAAAAACAAGTAACAGATTACTGCGTTTGTTTTAATGACGTCGTAAAGATGGAGAAATCGGGCGAGGAAACGAAGGCGTTCCTGCTCGGGAGAGACAAAGACCGGTCCACAACAATTGCCAATCTACGTGTTCATTGTTGACTTCCTTGTCATCCTCTCTCTCATTGGAGTCTTTCTCTCGCGAGAAGGGTTTACGCAACGATTCCTCAACATAATTGCCTTCCGTCGTGGGGTTGCAAAAATATCCTCGTCGTACGGAAGCTGGTCCAGTATGGATGTTTTAACACGAAATCAAGGCGGGTACATAACAGGTGAGTCAATCAAAACATAGATTTCAGGACGTCATTTTGTCATTTAAAAAAAAGTGCTCCCCTGTGCTTTACATCACGCCATTAAGTCGTATAGGGGATGGGGACTTTCTTGACCACGGCCAAAGGTGGGGGTGATGTGATCAGCACCACGCCCCTGGCCACCTTTACCCCCCCCAAGTCTCCTCCAGGTTCCCACTTTATACGACCCTAGGTGGGCGCCAGAGCCGCATGAACAGGTGGAAAAAGTCCCGTATCTCCCCCGCCAGGGATCGAACGCGGGTTTCTTGCATGTAAAAGTTGTAAATTTACAATTTTTCAAAATTTCACTGTAATGTATTTTAATTTTATTTTTTAATGCATCGTTGTTTGACATTTGATGTATTTCAGGCAAGAATTAAACAAAGAAGGAGAAAAATAAAGGAAGAAGAAGAAATTAAGACTATATTCAGTGTGATTGATCGTGTAGATTGCATTTGGTGCAAAATTTTATGGAAGAAGCACTTCTGTTGTTGTAAGTTCTGTTGACGATGTATGAACAGGAAACAGAAAATATGCGTCCAACACTGGACGAGCTTGACAGTTCAAGTGATTCAAGTTCGTTATTTGAAGAAACAAAGTCATTTACCAAAAAAAAAAGTGAGAAACAGAAATGGGTCTCATGGCCCTCTGATCAAAATTCTCTTCTCCAGGCCACGATACCCAAAACTGGGTCTGAAATTTAAATTTAATTTTCAACGGTTTTTTGGATTGTTTTGAAATTTCTTGTTCACAGATGTAATGACAGCAACTTGATTCATTTTCACAAATTGCTTTTACGATGTCATTCAGACAATCTGGCCTTGGCAGTCAACGTGATATCAATTTTATACCTCCAATTTACAATTTAATGTGTAGGCCGAAGACAGATATGAGTTTATAAATTTATGAAAATTGTAAAGTGCATTTTGATAATTGCGTAGTAGCAAGGAAGTACCATGGTATTTGAGTGTGTTGAACATCTAGCTGTGGTGGTCCTAGGTTTGATGATGTAGTACATAAGTTTTTAAACAGTTTTATCATTCATCCTTAACGTTACGATTATCCTAGAGAGAAGCTATGAAAATAAAACTGATGTAGAAAAATAGTGTTGCATGTATCACTTCAAATGTTTTGTTCCATAGCATACTATCACGGGCGTCGCCAGAAATTTTTGCACGGGGGTCGGGAAAATGTTAAAATTTGAATAGTAGAAAAATATTAAGTATTATTACCACGCTTATAAATATTATTATACAATACTAAATATTATGAAGTAACAAAAATAAATTGTATTCGAAATAATAATAATTATTATTATATAAATGGGAAGAGACTAGCCACCAAACGAGTGAATAACAGAGCAACTATTTTCCATTAATTATTTTGCAATTTACGCAGTTAGTATCTGAAATACATTTTGATATTAACTTTTGCACGTCTCGTTCAAAAATAGGCTTTAAATATTAGGGGGAATTGTTTTTCATAAAGTCTGTTGTGTAACCTCTCACCTACAACTACAGAGCATTCCCTGACATTCGCTACGAGACTAGGCGGCAAGCGGTCCGACGTCAGCGCTTGTCTTTCCGGGTGAACTGGTCAGCGACGGTCGCTAGAATCGGCTAATAAAATTACAGTCTTCATATTGTGTACTAACCTTGACTACAGAAGATGTTGAAAATGATGTCCCTATGTTGCAACACATTCCTGGCATCTCCGAAGGAAATTGGCATTTACTCGTGCAAGTTCGTCTACTGTAATTCTCCCGATTTTTCGTCCAATACTTTCTTTTAATTCACGGATGGTGTGAGGATTGTGTTTGTATACTTTATTTCCCCATTTTTCTTTCCACTTTTATTCAGAACTGACCCTGTTACTCTAAACTTTTTTACGAGGTTTAATATAAGCGACTGTCGCGGACCCGTTCACCGGGGAAGACAAGCTCTGATGCCGGGCCGCTTGCCGCCGAGTCTCGTAACGAATGTCAGGGAATGCTCTGTAATATTAGAACTTTGAAAACTGTGGAACTATTTGTTCTTTGGATGAAATGGTAGAATATAACCTTGTTGCTGCATCTTTCACTCAATGTTTTCAATCCAATGCATTTGTATGTGACATCGTCTGACATTAATTTGATTGATTTTGAGTTTCGTGAGTTGTCGGTTCGCGATTTCTCTCCCAAGGTTCCGGGTTCGAGTCCGGGCTTTGGCATTGGTCTGAAGGTCTCTTCATCTATTCCAGCCAATAGCCATGCATTCCCATCTTTACAATTATCATAAAGGAACAAAAGCGTTGTAAAATAAGAAATATACAACTAGAAATTAAGAACACCACACCCCGTTTTCTCGTACATTCCACACGCAATAACTTTTTGCCACTCCTTTTCCAATTGTGATTGTGCTTCTCATTTTCTTTCCCACACACTTCCACGTGTGACGTCATGCCTCGTCAGCCAATGAATTATTGCAGAGGCGTCTCGTGAACGCATGCAGTGCATGCTGCCCATCCGTCAATTGTGGGAAAAAGGACAGTTTGCTCTGCGACGACATTAATGAGCATTTCTACATTCTAATTTCTTCATATAGGAGAAGTATTTATTTTACAAGAGAGCGCTCAACTAAGCTTACAATACATTTCTTGGATCTGAAGTGAAAGTAAAGTAAAAAAAAGTAAAGTGTTCCCCTGTGCTTAGCACCACGCCATGAAGGCGTATAGGGGGTGTGGGGGTAACGCCCCACACTTTCTTGATCCGGTCGTGAGTGGGGGTGATGTGATCAGCACCACGCCCCTGACCGCCTTTACCCCCCAGGTTTCCCCAGGTACCCATGTTATTCGACGCTGGGTGGGCGCCGGGGCCGCTTCCATCGTTAGAAAAGTTTCCGGATTTGAACCGGCCTGGGATCGAACCCGGGACCTTTAGCATGGTAGTCAGACGCGTTACCGACTGAGCCACCGCGAAGTGATAGAAAGTAATAATTATTTTCCCAGAATTGATGCATGCGTCACTTCAGATCCTAGAAATGTAATATAAGCTTAGTTCAGCGCTCTCGTGTAAAAAAAATACTTCTCCTATATGAAGACATTAGAATGTAGAAACGCTCATGAATGTCGTCGCAGAGCACGCTGTCCTTTTTCCCACAATTGACGCATGCGCAGCATGCTTTCACGCGACGCCTCTGAATGATTGACTCACCCTATGTGCGCCCCAAGACTACTAGAATAGTCTTGTGTGCGCCCACCTTCGTGGCCACAAGATACTTTCTACAGGACTTTTAATGCACATTACACCATTTTGGTGGTTAGTGATGACAGCAACATCACAGTAAACGTTAAGAGTTCGTGTGCCGTGCCGTCGTCTCATTCTCTCGTCCAGTTCTCGAGGTTCCATTAAGTCACGAAACTCAGACAACTTGACATGCTGCATTAGTTCGCGCTTTGTCGGTATTTTGATGGCGCACGTTCGGTACCGGGACATTACAATGCGAAAGGACGAAAGACTACTTTACGTAATAAATCACGAAGCTCTCATTAATGTTTTGCTCCTCTCAGATTCTGACGAAATCCTCCAATGTCACCGATCAGGAAGTCAATGGAGAAAGTCTCCCAGCGGGTCAAGATGGACGCAGAGGGCGCCGCAGGCCATGCAGCCACAAATTGTGGTTTCTACGTTCACATCACGACCCCATTGGCCGCAATGGAGTGAAAGGAAGAAGCAGCAAGAAGATGTTGCTGGTGGCCCTCACCTTTCCAATACCGCCTGCCAGTGTTGCCATCCGTTCCATGGTCGTAGGCAGGAAAATTTTTCGGGGGGTTCATTCATAATTGTTATCTTGGGCGTCGCCAGAAATTTGAAAAATATAAATAATAAGTTAATACCAATATATAGTAATAATTAAAATATCATAATTATAAACCAATTTTATTCCAAAATAATAATAATAATTATCATTATTATTATTATTATTGAAGAAGAAAAATGAAAAGGATAAATTTTGTAGAGAAGATGACAGTTGACAATGAATACTTTTTGAATAATATAGCTTATAAAATTCCCAGATATTCCATTAGGTACAATTCTCACATGCCTAAACAAGGCCAAAGGTTTAGTACCTGATCTTGTTGAAACCTACAATTTGAATTTATGTTTATGTATAAGATTGTACGATCCACTGTTTTATTTTATAATTATGTATTCAATTTTTTTAATTTTGTATAACCATTTTGACATAGTGATACACCTGGTTGTTTAATCGTTATCATCACTTAAATAAATATGATTATTATTATTATTATTATTAGAACAATACACAGTTAATTGCACAATATTATATAACAATAAAGAATTATTAGTATCAGAGATATAATATATCTCGTTGAAAACTGTAACTTGCAGTGTAAATATGCTAACTTGTTATGTTATGTTATTCTACAGCTTATGTATTTTATTCGTGTAACTTTGTACTTTTGTATTTGACTTAATGCTGTATTAGGTTTCATACTGTGTTCAACAATTAAATAATAAACGATTATTATTATTGCTGTTGTTATATCCTTGAGGATTACTCAGTCCGGCAGAAGATGAGTGAATATCAACCACAAGATTTTTTTTACGGTTCATACAGTGTACTGAAATGCACAATTATTATAATTTGTTATTAAATTTTAAATACCTTCATGAAAATGCTTTAAAACTTAGATGGAAATTTTAGTCATAAAGTTTTTCTTGTTTGACCTTAAAACTTAATTTTTGGAATTTTGAAAACTATGTAAGGAGTTATCTTTTTTAAAAAACCAGCCCTGTGCATGTTTTGTAACCGGAATCGCGATCGTAACGCGCTACGAAACTGGAGATTCGAGGTTTGAACTCCTAACAAGGGGGATTTTCAAACGGACAGGCAATTTAAAAGTTGGAAAGGAATTTTGGGACGCTCATAAGGGAATTTTTAGTCTGACCCAGGAATAATACTGGAAAGTGGACAGCAGAATAGAAATTGAAGGGGTCGCACGGGTGGGCTGCAATTCCGAGATAAAATACTGTTTCGCTCAAGTTTTAGAATTCCAAATTTATGAAAATTCTAGATGGATCGTTTCAACATTGTCTCCTTGTTGCATTTCTGTGAAACTTGGAATAAATTTTTGAAAATGAGTTACTATTTTTGGTTTCTGAACTTCCAATAATCCAACATGTGAGATGTTTCGGTAAGGGGGGGGGGTGGAACCCTAGAAACCCCTCCTCTAAATACGGCCATGATCCGTTTCGTTGATTTGGAACACGTGACCACTGGGTAGATTCTGTTACAAGAATTTCAGCTTCCGTGGCACAAAAGTTCTTTATTTTCCTTGTCTGTGGTTCAAACTAATTTATATATAAACATGATTTCGTACAGCAGATTCAAAACAATTGCACATAATTTGTTCATCTCCATTGTGTGACCAATTTACTCTGCGACCACATAGGTGTAACACAACTAGGCGAACGAATAAAATGCGTGAGTCTTAATAACAAGTAATTTGCTGGAGAACGAAGTGAAACTCCAACTACATAGAAAATAAACCCGCCTTAGTTGCTTGGAACTTTCGTCGTCTTGAAAATACTTTATTTTTTAAAAGAGAATAATAGTTGTTTAATAACGGTAATAAGATTTCTCTACATTAAATTTGGAAGTGAGAAGAGGGGCAACTGCCCATCCTTGCCCCATCCGTGCGCACCCCTATGTTTAAAATATCCGGATATTGGATATCCCGATATCCGGGTCATCCGAATTATCTACAGTTGCTCCGTATTGTACAGTCATGGTAAAAGTGGACTGCATTTGAGACGCTTGGAATCAAGGATGAAGTGCTTAAAGATATGCAACCCAACACGCACAACGAGTCTGTAAATTGCATAACTTTCTAGGATATGCTAATAGCTCATAATTTGAATGTTTTACTCTTCTATGCTTCATTTCTGGTTATGTTAATAAATTGAAAATATATTATTATTATTATTAACTACCCTAAAATAAATAAATTTGTTACTTTTAAATATATCAGATATTATAAAGTAGCAAACAACGTCCTATACTAACTCGTTAAAGATGTTAATAAATTATGAAATAGATGAAGTGGTTTTATTATGTTAAGATCTTATTTAGATTGTGCTTTATGTTAATATAAATCAATTAGATTTCATAGTTATTATTCTTTTGCATTCATGTTCTACTTTTATTGTGCGTATTGATGTAGATTTGTTAATGATCTCTTGAGAGAGAAAAAACATTCAACACTCACAACTATACTAATTTGTGTAGGTTTTCGATATTATTCTTAGTACAGAATATTTGAAATTAAAAGTAATTGTTTATCTTTTGTTTGTTGTAACAAAAACTCCCCCCGAGAAATTTTGGTGGGGGGATTTATGAGACCAAGATTGTTGGTTGGGGGTAATCCCCGTCCCCCCAGGATTTCGCACCCTGGTTTGTGGAATTGGACAAGTATAGTGAAGTTCAAAGATACAGGGAGAGAAATTGTGCACTACTATCCATGTTATCGCTCTTTACACTAGTGATTTATCTACACCCCCCCAACAGTTCCAATAACCCCCCCCCCGAACATTTCATCAACACCTCCCTACAATTTTTCACAAAGACCCAATTTGTGGTCATTTTGGCTCTAAATATACCCTTACACACGAACGTACAACCCTCAAATTAAATATTCTTCACAAATCCTCGCATTACAAATCTGTTTTAACTAATGTATGAGCTTTAAGCCCGCATCACACGGAACTGAATTTCCAGTAAGTATGCCCTAGTTGGCGCTGGACTGGCTATCCATTTGCTAGTTTTCGCCTCACACGATACTTATCAGCGTACTTGTCGATAGACTTTTGTTCCCATGCGAGGGAAGTTGTAATGGCGACCGCGTGAGATGTAAACAATGCATCACTTCACATTTTTAAAACCCGATAACTATTCAAACGAGAGGAATAGCATTTCGTTTAAAACGTTATTAGGTACACAACAATGGCGCTGCTTAAATACATACTTTACAACGTTTACTGTACACGTATGGAAAAATATTTTAGTTGTTTCAAATGTAAACACCGTGCACTCAGCATAGATGGTGTAACTCAACGCGCCTTTCCTGCTGTATACGTTATACATTGCTGGAGTAACACTCAGAAACCACAGACAAGAACGCTCCTTTGCACACTCACAGATTATCTTCACATTTCGAACTTTGCTCTGATTGGCTGTTCCACAGAATCCAGTCTAGGAAAGCAAGTAGCAATTAGAACATGTTCTATTCCTCCCAAACCAGTCAAGCAGTCAGCCAGGCGGCCATGATTGCTACCTAGAAAGTTAGTTCAGCGCCAACTAGGGCATTCCTACTAGAAATCCAGTTCCGTGTGATAGGGGCTTTAGATCAGATTTTTCCTCTTACACTCAGAAAGGTGCAAAATTACCATAACTGCCGACCACAAAATTTTACTCGCTTCTGTAGTCGGTTGGGCGTCTGACTGCCACGCGGGCAACCCGGGTTCGATTCCCGGATGGGTGAACTAAGGTCGGAATTTTTCCGGTCTCAAATCAATTGGTACCTGTGTGCAACCTTGGGGGGGGGGGGGTAAACGTTGGCCGGAGCGTGGTGCTGATCACATCACTTCCAAAATGACCAAGATGGCCATACACGGTCATGGCACGGTGGTACGTGCTATATTCCTTTCCTTTCATTCAATCAATCCAAATAAATTAGCCAGAAACCTTTACGTGCAGTTGGCCACACTGACCAGCATCCACCATGGGTCAGAGCCAACGATGTCGCACCGTCCCTTCCAAAGGACATCGCAACTTTCACTAATCGCTCTGGAGATCCTTACGGATTCCACTTTCTCCGTCCGGTTAACTAACATCTCGAGTGCCGTACCGTAGGGGGGGGATGGGCAAAAAAAAGAAACTTGGAAAATATTGGAAAGGTGTTTGAGCGAGAGAGAGGCGGCTGGCTATTTGCTAATTCAATTGACACGCGGCTGGGCTTCGTAATTGCGGCATCAGAAGAAGATATCGAGCGGCTCCTCTCCATACACTCTTTTGGCCCCGATATTTGCTCGTCCCTTTTTCCTTTCTGTATATTAAATATGACCCACAAAGCGTGTTTCCATCTGCAGATCATGCACGTAACAACTGCATGTCGTACGAATGTTCGTTCTTGTCCATCTGCATGAACCAGCTCCTGCGATCATTGCTCTCTAGATTATATAAATAATCACATATACGTAATTAATGTAAATAGTACATCTGGTGGCCTAGTCTGTCGGCCGTGGCGGAGTGGCCAGTTCAGCGCGCTACGAAGCCAGGGGTACCTGGTTCGAATCCCTGTTCGAACATGACTGTTTGTGTTTGTCCCAATGAGCATGTAGAGAAAATAGAAATATGTGTAATTGTGGAAAGGTTGTAAATGGGGGTTACTACCCAAGGGCGCCTGCAGGGGGGGGGGGGCAGAGTCATAGAAAATTTTATTATTATTATTATTGTTACTATTGCTACTACTTATGTTGTTTTTTTTAAATTACATGCATTTGTAATTTCCAAATTCTGTATATCTACATAGAATTTGCATAACTGTATACTCAACATTAATTTCAATTTCAATGGTCTTTATTCTTGGGCGAGGTTCAGCAAATGCTGCTCTACCACCTAACCCGACAAAGAAAGATGTAGCAGAGTACCTAGGTACAATTATTATACATGAAGATAAGACACTACATAAGTAAAATAACATAAAAGAAACTATTAAAAAAACTACTACTACACAAAGAAAATCACAAAAAGAAAACAGATGACAAAATATATACAGTGCGTGTGTGCCAATAAATGAAAAGATAATAATATACATGTATTATTACTTAGTTTCGGTCCAGTTTTTTTTAATAATTCACAGGAAACAGTTTTTAATCATATGTAGTCTTACTTTGCTTCTGATCATCAATCAGTGAATCATATACTGCCCTACGAAAGTGTTTGTAGTTCAGTTGTTTTATTTCGTTATTCATGTAGGACAAAAATCTTTTTCCATAGTTACATAAAAATAGACTCTAAGCTTAAATATAACCCTACTTCAAATAATGATAATAATAATAATAATCGTTTATTTTAAGTGTTGAGCACAGTATGAAACCTAATACAGCACTAAGTCAAATAAAAAAGTAGAAAGTTACACGAATAAAATAGAATAACATAACATAACAAGTTAGCATATTTACACTTCAGTTTACAGTTTTCAACGAGATCTATTATATCTCTGATACTAATAATTGTTTATTGTTATATAATATTGTGCAACTAACTGTGTATTGTTCTAATAATAATATTTATTTAAGTGATGATAACGATTAAACAACCAGGTATATCACTATGTCAAAATTGGTTATACAAAATTAAAAAAAAATTAATACATAATTATAAAATAAAACAGTGGATCCTACAATCTTATACATGATCATAAATTCAAATTGTAGGTTTCAACAAGATTAGCTACTAAACCTTTGGCCTTGTTTAGGCATGTGAGAATTGAGATATACCTATGGGAATATCTGGGAATTTTATAAGCTATATTATTCAAAAAGTATTCACTGTCAACTTGGAAAGTTAAGATCTTCTCTACAAAATTTATCCTTTTCATTTTTCTTCTAAGGAAAACATATTCAACTGTGTTAACCATTCAGAGTAATGTTGGTCATAGTAATTTTTTTTAAACTTTGTGCATAATAACCTGATAAAAAGTTTTTGAACTGATTCAACTTTTTGAAGGTGACTGGTTGCAGTCAGAAACCATAATTCATTTTCATATTCAAGAATAGGACGAACTATCGTTTTATACAGGAATAGTAAGGTATCTTGTTTTTTAAAAACTTTCCATGAGAAAAATATATAACTTGACTAGTGGTGGAGACTAATATTAATAATAATAATATTAGTTGCTGTAACTTACTACCTGTAATTCACAGAAAACAACATTTTTTGTTATAAAATATCTTTACAATTTCAACATTCAAATTGCATTAACTCTTTCCAGAAATCTCAGGGAGGGCACCGTGATATTATCTCTTAGGGGTATTCCTTTAATGAAAGAAAAATCGGTAGGGCGTCTGACTGCCGCGCGGGAGACCCAGGATCGATTCTCGGGGTGGATGATCTAAGGTCGGGATTTTTCCAGCCTTGTCCCTGCATAGAGAGGCTCTCGGCTTCACTCACCCTTTCAAAAATTGCCATCTTGTGGCAACCCTGAGGCGGATAAAGCCGCCAGAAGTTCCTTATTGTTGCTCACATCACCTTTAAATATGTCGAGATCGAGAATGTGTGGGGCCCTACCCACCCCCTCCTCCCACATGTGCCTTCATGACACAGTCCAATGTGCACATGGAGCTTTACATTAATTCATAAAGAAATGTAAGGATTTTCAATGTACGAGGATTGTCTCAAAAGTCGGAAAATTAATCACCTTTACAAGAGGAGGTGATTTGTTTTACCAACAAAAATCATGTTCAACTTCAGTGGTGGCGTTTGGGTTCCAAAGCTGGTGGGAGGGGGGAAGAGCAGTTTACTTTCGCTTGGTACATAAGGTTTAATAGTGCGTGGGGGAAAAGTGACAAAACGTGGGGGGGGGTGGGGCAAATGCCCGCACTAATCTCCCCCACTGGTCAAGTAGAAAAGTGGATGAAACCTCGACCAGAACTACGCTCTGGTTAACTGTGTCATTGCTCTACTACTTGAAACCAGGGAAACTATAAGATAAAAATCATGATTGTTTAATCTCCAAAAATAAACTTTATTTACCACGAGTAATTTTCGAGAGCTGGACATTAGAAAGAGAGTGTGCTGAAGATATAAGAATTCTGATTGAAAACTGAAGCCTTTATCATTGCTCCCCGTGGCAATACAATACAATAGAATACAATATATTTATTCATCGTTAGACATTGCACAATGCAATAGATGTCGTCAGTTATTGGTTACATATTTGTTATTGTATATATGTAAATATATAATTACATATATAGAGAGAGATTACATGGAGCTACAATATGTTATAGATACTAATATGAGAGTATATGCATATATAAAGTAAGAGTACATAGACATAAGACAATTATAATATTAGTGACGATGAAATAATATAAATATGGGAGTGGCAATATACATAACAATAATTCATAAAACAGGAAATAAACAATACAATACATTCTATATTTTGTGGTAAGTTATGTTGAAACTACAGAGAATTCCCTGACATTCGCTACGAGACTCGGCGGCAAGCTGCCCGGCATCAGCGCTTGTCTTTCCCGGCGAACGGGGTCCGCGACAGTCGCTAGAGACGGCTATTAAAATTACAGTTTTCATATTTTGTACTAACCTTGACTACAGAAGGTGTTGAAAATGATGCAACACATTCCTGGCATCTCCCAAGGAAATTGGCATTTACTCGTGCAAGTTCGTCTACTGTATTTCTCCCGATTTCTCGTACAATACTCTCTTTTAACTCACGGATGGTGTGAGGATTGTCCCCATTTTTCTTTCCACTTTCATTCAGAACTGACCCCGTTACTCTAAACCTTTTTACGAGGTTTAATATAAGCGACTGTCGCGGACCTGTTCACCGCGAAAGACAAGCGCTGATGCCGGGCCGCTTGCCGCCGAGTCTCGTAGCGAATGGCAGGGAATGCTCTGTATTAGAGAACTGACTGCTGTATGTTTCATATAATGATGCCTATAAATATATTTGAATTTAACAGCAAAAAATAAAGAAGCAGGGGAACTTTTAAACTCTTATTGTGGTTGTGCAGAAATATGCTGACTGCCACTGGCGTATGTATGGGTAGCTAATGGGGCTACAGCCCCCTCTTAAATAAAAAAAATAAAAACTTTCAAATGAAAGAAGTCAAGAACTTGGGGGAAAACCGAAGTGATAAATGCAAAGGACAAAAAAAAGGCTACTGATTACCTGAAGGCCCCCCCCCCCACGAAGTCCTACAAATCTAGAATTTAAATATTGTATCGTAATAATCAGGAGCGTATATTCTAGGCTAGCTAGGCTACAGGACAAAAATCGATCAGAAATTGTAAATAGAATTATTCATATCAGTGAGATGATGGTAATTCTGTAGTTGGCAACCTGATTTCCTATGAGTTGGCAACCTGAATTCCTACGAGTTGGCAACCTGATTTCCTACGAGTTGGCAACCTGATTTCCTGAGAGTTGGCAACCTGATTTCCTACGAGTTGGCAACCTGATTTCCTACGAGTTGGCAACCTGATTTCCTACGAGTTGGCAACCTGATTTCCTGAGCGTTGGCAACCTGATTTCTTATGAGTTGGCAACCTGATTTCCTACTAGTTATCAACCTGATTTCCGACGAGTTGGCAACCTGATTTCCGACGAGTTGCCAAACCTGATTTCTTATGAGTTAGAAACCTGATTTCTTATGAGTTGGGTTGGCAACCTGATTTCTTATGAGTTGGCAACCTGATATCTTATGAGTTGGCAACCTGATTTCTTATGAGTTGGGTTGGTAACCTGATTTCTTAGGAGTTGGTAAACTTATTTCTATTCATAGCCTAGGACCATGTGGCAGTTAGACAGCCCATAACTTAGACTCAGAATACACCACTGGTAATAATAACAACTCGTGGCGCAACAGCCGATTGGGGGCCCTGGCGTACCTACCGACTGCCGGCCTCACTTACACCTGCCGAGGTGGGAACTCATCCGATCAATTACGGGGTGACGTGTGGTCAGCACGACGAACCCCCAGTCGTTGCTGTAGGTTTCCGTGACCGGATTACGCTACTCATTCGTAGATCCCCAATTTCCTCACGATGGTGGGTGGTCCCATATACAGACCGAAGTCTCAGGAGAAAAGTTGTTACGCTTCCCCCAGAAGACTCGAACCAGTGACGCCTTAGGAAACGGTGGGGGACAAATATTCACACATTTTCATCTTGAGATGGCTGCTGGGGATGAGCTCCCCGAATACCTATATTCTGGATATTTTGATGTACAGATTTCCTTGGGATTTTGATTCAGACAATGCGGCCGTTCCGAAAGTCGCACGAGTTTAACGCGTTAAACGAGTTATGGTAACTGGCTGTCCCATAAGTGCTTCCGTGCGTTTCGTGAGGTTCATTATTCTGTCCCAAAAGTCGCATTCCGTGCGTCGCGTAAAACAACGAGATTCACCAAACGCAGGAACCAGGAGGCTTGTTTGTTCGGTGAGAATCGTCTGCTGCTTTCAGACAATGCGCGTGCATGATGGCTTCAAACTGCACTAGTTCGGAAAATGTATTATATTTTTAACAGAGAACGATATGAAGCAACATGCGCAAGATGAGCGTGCCTTAACTCTTAAATTTCTGTAAACAAAACGCTGCGCCTGCGCTTTCGTCTATAGCGTCCCATAACTCTGTAAAATAACTGATTTCACCAGTTTCACGAGGCCAGTTACAGCTCACCGCTCACGAGAAGATCCCCAAACGAGAGGTGACGGGGAGAGGGGGTGAAGGGAAGGACCGGTCCATTTGCACATTTTAGGGGTAACAGAAAGCCTTCCGCTGCGCCTTTTCGAAGCGCGTGGGAGTTGATTTGCGCCAATCACGCAGAGCGTGTGTCCGCAGCAACAATTTGCTGCTTTTCTTTCAGTGGCCAGAATACTTTTGTATTGATTATCCTGTGCATTATATAGACTGTATTTCAAAGCATTTTAAAAAGAATATACGGCAACGACTTTATGGTTATCAGATGACAAACTTTAAAATAGATGGCATTTTTAGATTGCAATAAGTTAACAACTTTCGACGAAGATGCAGCACTTCGAACACAAGTTTTGTACTTACTGGTGCATTGGTGAGCTTATAGATCACACACCCCTGTAAAACAGTTTCACACAGTTTCCGTATAAATAATAATAGGCCTCATTATAGGCATATGTCTGAATATCCTAATATTTATTCATTTATTACTCATTGTGCCCGTAATATTATACGGTTGTGAAACTCGGTCTCTTACTTTAAAATAATATCATACATTGACATTCTGCAAGACATTCTGCCTTGGAGCTGTTTCTTCCAGGCCTAAAGTCAGGAAACAGTTTCTTGCAGTGGCGTCTCGTCCCTTGGGGCTTCCGGAGCTTAGCCCCTAAAGAAAAACGGGCGTATTGACGTAATTTTCAATCACCATAATACATAACTATCACACAATCTTTTAAGAGGCGATTTTTACCCGCGTAAGTTCATCGTCTGCTGCAATGGATACGACAGCGCTCCTAGAGGCATTGATGTCAGTTATCGGTCTCGGGGCTCGTCGCAGAGGAAGGCGTGCTGTACGCTACACGCTACAGTGAAGGTCACGTGCGAGCAGAGAGAGCGAAGGGGGAGTGCAATGGGTTTGGGTGTTGATTCGGGGCTAGTTTTGTCGCGTCGCGTTCGTTCGATCCCGCGTGTTGTCGTGTAGCTGAGCAGAAGAACAGGAGAGCACAGTTCTTGTTTAAATGAGAACCAACGTTCGTAGAAAGGTACGTTTCACAGCAATACCTGTTTCTTTTGTAATTCATGTTTGATTTGATTTGATTTTGTTTATTTTACTTCGCGTGTTGTGCCTCTTGGCTAATTTGCGAAGATGGGGATGATTGATGAAATGATGAAATTGATGAATGGACATTCACAAACAACCAAGCCCGACCAGGATTCGAACCCGGGACCCTTGGCGTCGCAGCGCGATGTGCTAACCACTCGGCTGTAATTCATGTGAATGGTCATTATATTTTAAATTCTTTAAAAAATAAGCCCCGGCCAAATTTGAGGCCACGAGTCGCCACTGGTTTCTTGTAAGATAATCGTTACTAAAATCACATTAGCGTTTCGGCATGGTTCAGATCGCTGATCCACAGAACTTCACTGCTCCACTGACATGTAACAACTAAGAGTACAGCAGTTGAAAACTATTGTTTATTTCTGAAAAAAAAATATTTTCAAATTTTCCTAAAAATCTGTCCGGACCATTTTTAGGACCCGAAAAAGATGATTAGTCCAGGTGAAAGAGGACTCTAGTAACCCTAAACGACTTATATCGCCGCACCGGTTACAGCGAGCCCACATATGTTTTTCACTAAGGGTGCCCTCCCCCAACCCAAATAGTGGAGTCGCCTGTCGTTACGTCACTGCACTTCCGTTGGGGATCATCTCCTGAGCGGTGAGCTGTACTCAGGGGGAGCTCGTTCGGCGGCGCAGATCGTATGCGCAGTTGTCCGTGGATGCATTACGTCATCATCGAAACGCTCGGCACGGAAAAGGCTGGTTCCTCATGCAAATATTGAGATATTTGACAACTAATATCTTCTAAAATATAGTAGCAGGGGAAAAGTTACAACTTTTACTGTTAAGATTCATCCTTCTTAATCAATTTATCATAAAGTTGATTCAAACGTGTTGTAATAATTATTTGTTACTTCAATAACCTCCTCGCAAATGTTTCTCGCATATTAAAGCATAGATGCCAATTTCTGTTTATTTCCTTGTAATGCTGACCTCCGTGGCGAAGTGGTGAGCACAACGCTTTACGATGCCAATTATTTTTTAAAACTCTTTAATTCTTCTTTAGCATGCCACGTTTTTGTTAAAATTATATTACGATTTGTAAAATGACGAAATTCTAAAGGAGAACACGCAACTTTCTTTGTAGCGCATCGGTCAGAAAGTTTCAGGAATATGGATTTTCAAAATACATTTTTTCACATGTACTTTGCCCCCTTTTGAAAGTAGCGCGTTTTCAATTATGTTACTAATCATTAAAAGGATGCCTCAATACCATCTTGGAGGATGACAATTATTATTTTCCCCCTCCTAAAAGTAATAATATACTTTCGCTCTCTGAATCTCCCATATAAATGCTAGGGGCCGTCTGCTTCAGCCGAGCTCACTCCCTCTCTGGTGACGTCACGCGTTCGTGCAAGATCGGCAATCTTCGGATGGCTTTACCTAATCTCTATGTACCTTGAGCTGTACTTTCGTTCGATTCGTTAAGACTTTCGGAACGCACCAACTGTTGGTATTGCCATTTATTCCACCTTTCACTCTACTTTGCTAAGGAGAACAATTTGCTGCAAGAGAAAAAAGGTTCGCAGTGGAAAACAAGAACGTTGACCAACATCTTCAAATGCTGCGTTTCCATTGTTTTCGGAAACTCCATTGTGAGGGCAGAGGAGCGCACTCATTGTTGCGTTTTCGGGGTCACCCGAAGCAGTGGCGTCCTGGCAAGAGAAAGTCCGCACGTGATGATGGGGGAAGCGTCGCCTGAGGAATGTGCCATCTCAATTACTCCGGCCCGGTGTCATACCGGAAATGCAGAGACAATGACTTGCAGAGATTTCTCGAATGACTGGTAACAACTCTTTTAACACAGCACTCGCACATAATCTTCTTGCCAATGCGGCCTCACCGATGGCGTAGTCAGTGGCGTACACAGAGAGGAAATTTTCAGAAAATCAACATTTTGAAAAAAAAATCACTGAATAACTCGGAAAAACCAGAGTGGGAAATACAAACTACCTCAAAATTAGTTCGAAATATTCGAAATATCTTATTGTATATGCCCTTTGTAAAGCAGCCGGGGATGCCAACTTTAGAAAAACACTGGGTTCTTAAAAGTTTAAAAAAACCTCCGTTCCATGTATCATATTAATATACACCAACAGTGCATCCATAGTAATTTAAATATCTTATTTACTGATTACAATAAGCAAGTATATAACAATAACAAATAATAATAAAAACAAAATAATAATGATAACACCACAAATTATTGAGTGGGGTGGGGTCCATATAAGTTGGTGCCACTGAAAGCAGCTATGTACAGAGCATTCCCTGACATTCGCTACGAGACTCGGCGGCATGCTACCCGGCATCAGCGCTTGTCTTTTCCGGTGAACGGGTCAGCGACAGTCGCTAGAGTCGGCTATTAAAATTACAGTTCTCATATTGTGTACTAACCTTGACTATAGAAGGTGTTGAAAATGATGTCCCTCTGCTGCAACACATTCCTGGCATCTCCGAAGGAAATTCGCATTTACACGTGCAATTCGTCTACTGTAATTCTCATACAATATTCTCTTTTAACTCACGGATGGTGTGCAGATTGTCTTTGTATACTTTATTTCCCCATTTTTCTTTCCACTTTTATTCAGAACTGACCCTGTTACTCTAAACGTTTTTACGAGGTTTAATATAAGCCACTGTCGCGGACCCGTTCACCGGGAAAGACAAGCGCTGATGCCGGGCCGCTTGCCGTCGGGTCTCGTAGCGAATGTCATGGAATGCTCTGTACTTACCACGGACGTATTTAGGGGGTGCAGAGGATCCGGACCCCTCCCCCCGAAAGACTTATCATATGCATAAATAAAATAATGAAAAAATATATTCGTTTAGCCTTTGTTGTATAATTTCCTCTGGAAGACAAGAATTATATTGGGATCATACTGCTTTGAAGGACAGGAAGGACGTATTTCGGGGTGGTCCAAGAGGCCGGACTCACCGAAAGACTTACCAAGTACTCAAATTAAGTAATGAAAATATTAGCATTTGTTGTGGCCGCGCTGGCTCAGTCGGTAACGCGTCTGACTACCATGCTCAAGGTCCCGGGTTCGATCCCCGGCCGGTTCAAATCCGGAAACTTTCCTAACGATGGAAGCGGGCCCAGCGCCCACCCAGCGTCGAATGAAATGGGTACCTGGGGGAAACCCTGGGGGTGGTAAAGGCGGTCAGGGGCGTGATGCTGATCACATCACCACCATGCACGACCGGATCAAGAAAGTGTGGGGCGTTACCTCCACACCCCCTGTACGCCTTCATGGCGTTGTGCTATGCACAGGAGAGCACTTTACCTTTTTTTTTACCTTTTTTTTTACCTTTTTTGCTTAATCGATGGTTATTAATTTCCTTTGAACTTTTAGAAGGCAAGGATTATATTGGGATCATACGGCTTTGAATAACATTACAAAGAAGATTTATGTACACTACTACTCAATATGCATAAAATATTAATCAGAAACTTACGTTTCTCCAACTACACGTAACATCATATTTGTTATTCGATAAATATTCAATTCTTCCATCTATTTGACATTAATTTCATTGCCAAGGCACTTGTTTTTATGTAAATTATTCCGATCTTAACTACAGGTAAGCTACGTAATGAATATGCGCTGTTATTTCTATTCTTATACAGTATTTTTACTTATTCGTGTAATAATAATATAATATTAATTTATGTATTGTAATTAGTATTAATTTGATTTAATATAATTATTTTAATTTAATTATTATTATTCCTGAGACACTTGGTTCGGACTCCCCCACCCGAAAAATATTTCTAGATACGTGCCTGGTTCTTACTATCCACATTTACAAATCTAATCCCTCCAGTCTTTCAAAACCCCAAAGCTTTATGGCTGCAGCAACACAAGCCTTCCATGTCCCTATCCTGGGTAAGATCAATTCAATCTTATCAACTTGTACAGTGAGGACACACAATCACCAACATCAATGTCCAAACCGGGATTCAAACCCGGGACCCCTGGCGTTTGCTCGACCACCAAACCGGCAGAAAATTGTAACTGATTGAGCAATCTTGCGCCAGAAGACTCCTTGTGAAATCACGGAACAGTTCTTCATTTAGAAGAGATGGGATTTTCTTCAAATTATTATTATTATAAAATTAATGACGCATGTTGAATTTTCTTAAGATTCTTATGACTGAATTTCTGTGTTTAAGAACATAAAATGACTACCAACTTTCTATTGCTTTATGTGTTGTTTTATGAGTAATAAAATTAATAACTTTGGGCTTCCATCTGTGAATGAAAATGCAGGCTTCAGCTCGGATTACGCTGCCCAGACCAGGATTCGAACCCGGGATTCCTGATGTCGTAGCGCGTATTGAGAAATCGACGAGCGTCATCTCGCACTTTCAGCTGTCTGCATTCTTAATATGTTGTTTCACATTACGTGTAGAAGACTGTGGTCGCCTGTTACTTAGCACGTAACAGTCTGCGTGGACTGAAGTGACATGTTGGGTAACGAGTTAAAGATCAAAGCATGTCCACAAAAGAGAAGGGGGCTGATGGAAGTCATACCCTTTTTTTTTGACTGAACTTTCCTTTGAAAGAATATGAAATCAAGGATTGTTAAATATGGAAATGTAAGTCCCTTCCTCTAACGATCATACTCCTCTCACAAAACTCCTAGACTGTAACTGATTGTTATGACTAGGGCTCGGAAGATGAGGAAAAATCCTTTTTTATCCTAGTGTCCGAAGACGAGGTCCCCCAACATAATATATGTTCATTTTGGGTCATTGTAGGCCAGAAAAAGGTAGGTTTTAATTGTCCTTTTCTGCGCTTTTTGGCTTATTGGTCCTTTTTTAGCCTTTTCTTTAGGTCTTAACGGCTTTTTTCTTAAACTTCACCTTCTTTCGACTACGTTTTACTGCCCATTCTCAATTTGAATCATCATCAGTTCATCACCTCTTAAACATCCTTTCTGTAGTAAATATATATACATATTTACCCAACTGAGGTAAGGTTTCCGAAGTCTTATTTCTGTAACCCTAGTGTGGTTAGGCCAAATCTGATTCTTCAAATACGATTTTTCAAATTACGTATGTTAATCTAAAAAAAATATAATGTCTGAAAGAAGATGCATTTAATTCATATTGCTTTTTCGCTTTGTGTGCTCCATACCACCAGAATTTTGTATTTCTTTATGCATTAAATATGTCATTAAAACTGAAGTTATTAATTAATTTGGATCACATTTATATGTCCTTTTTTGGCAATTTATAGGTCTTCAACTTGCGAGCACTAGTTATGATACAGTAGCTGGGATTGGATGCCAAACTGGGGGAATGCAGTTTAGTTTCTCTTGATAGCAAGGGCTTAACATTATTAGGCCATGGGAAAAAGGAGGCGGGCAACTACCCCCCATGTCCCCTCCAATAATCGCCGCCACTGTTATGATGGGTATGAATATGATGGCGATAAGATATGATTTGGTTTATTTTACTTAGCATTTCTGCCACTTTTGGCTAATCGTGAAGATGGGAAGCAGTGATGAAGGCACACTCACAATGAACACCAAAACCAGGATTCGAACCCGGGACCCCTGGTGTTGTAGCGCGCTGTGAACGATGACGGTAAGATTAGAACCTATGACCCTTCTATGAAATATCTATTGATACTGCCATCACCATGAAAGCGCGTGAAGTATGTAGACTTTCATAGAGTTGATTTCAAGTCCATATATAGCGTAATCAGCACCTATAGTTTCCCCAGACGTTACAAAAAATTATGCCACAATGCTTCCTCAGTCGTGAGAAAGCGAAAGTTCCCGCTGATGTCCGTTTGTGGTCAGCCATTGCGTTTGAAACTCGCAATTTATAGGGTCAAGTTGACCGCAGTGCTCTGTGTAAACGTCTGCTTTGCTGAGTAATACACTTACAGTTTAATAACGCGTTCATAACACCAGATACTTTCTCGCCACCAACATCCAAAATAACAAGGACGATTTCATGCTCTGCGTTCACTTTCCCTTTCACAACTTGTAAATCTTCTCCCTGTGGCGCAACAGACATTTCAGAGCCAGGGCTTAACCTTTATGAAGTTGTCCCCCTACTGCATTTCCATTACTTAGTGATCATTAGTCCGCCATTTTTGTTATTACCCAAAAACCGTAAAGGAACAAATGCTTTTGATCGACTGATTGATTTGCTTTATTTTACTTCGCGTTTTGTGCCATTTTTGACTAATTTGCAAAGATGGGGATGAGTGATGATATGAAATTGATGAATGGACACTCACAAACATACATGCCCATGCCGGGATTCAAACCCGGGACCCCTGGATACAAATGCGAATTGTAACTTTTAATGGTACGAATGAAATACGATCTATTGCACGTGTTATGGCGAAGAATGCAGCGTGTGATGGACAGACACGAGAAATTTTGGAAGTGATCAATAAAATGCCTGGGACGTTGGCTAAAGCTCACTCACTGAGACGCGGAGAAACAAGGCAACAGAACTTCTGTCGTCTGCTTCTACTGGAATCAAATGGTGTAACGCCCACTACAGGAAGCGTGGCTTCCCGTGCCAGAAGTCTGAAGGTTTCTAGCGTGAAAAATTTTCCGTTGGCGGCGTCTCCAAATGCTCTCTCGTGTAATTCCGCGTCTCTTCGTTTAGCTCCGACAAGCGTCATGCTCGGCCCTGCTGTAGCCGAGCATGCAAAACGTTCCGGTCAGTGTTGCCACATGAAGGGAAATTTCCCTTTTGCAGGGAAATTGGGACCGAAATTTTAGCCAAAAGGGAAAGGGGAATTTCGATTAAAAATACCACAATTTCATGGAAATTTCAAGACATCTGAGTACATTATTACAGTTTATGTTAAGTTCCAGTTTCATATTCACATTTCCATTTTTTCTCTTCTTTTTCCTGCTCACTTGAATATATTCTGTATCTAATTATATTTCTGTTAAGTACATCGCTTTTCTGCACCTTCGGATAATAGTAACGATGAGTTTTAACAAATAAATGTATTTCTCACCAGGATCCAAACCTGATCAGGAAGCGATGAAAGTGACATGTGAAAAATTTAACATTTTTTATTCACACGTACATGGACCAACGGAAACATTACTACATCAGATCCAAGAAATGTAATATAAGCTTAGTTCAGAGCTTCTCCTTTATGAAGAAATTAGAATGTAGAAATACTCATGAATGTCGTTGCAGAGCAAGCTGTCTTTTTTCCCACAATTGACGCATGCGTTCACGAGACGCCTCTCCTTGTGAGTGTCGCTTCATCTATTTCATAGCAGCGCTCCTCCTCATTCTCGTGATTAGCCAAAAGTTGTAGAAAAGGGAAATAAAATAAACCAAACGAATGAATCAATCAATCTTCTCCCCCGGACAGTGGCGTGCCAAGGATTTGGTGGTGGGGAAAATCTCCCCTGTCCCCTCTTGGAATACTGGGTCAATGGAGGGAGGGAGGTTACGTAGACTTTGTTTTTTAACTCGAAAAGGGGGGTTACGTAGATTGATTGATTGATTGATTGATTGAGTTAGTTTATTTTACTTCGCGTTTTGTGCCTCTTGGCTAATTTGCGAAGATGGGGATGAGCGATGAAATGATGAAATTGATGAATGGACATTCACAAACAACCAAGCCCGACCGGGATTCGAACCCGGGACCCTTGGCGTCGCAGCGCGATGTGCTAACCACTCGGCCACAGGGTCGGGCGGGGGTTACGTAGACTTTGTTTTATTAGCCACCCTTCATTTTACCATCTTTTTCTGCTTTCGACGCTCTTTCAATGCCATTTCTCTCTGAAGAGATCATTAACAAATCTACATCAATACGCACAATAAAAGTAAAACAAGAATGCAAGACAATAAATAATAACTATGAAATCTAATTGATTCACTTTAACATAAAGCTTAATGAAAACTTTCACATAATAAAACAACTTCAACTATTTCATAATTTATTAATATATTTAACCAGTTAGTATAGGACGTAGTTTACTACTTTATTCGTCAAATTAGAACGTTAATTTCTCGCCAACTATAACAAAAGAAACCAAAAAATTGTGATGCAACCGGTACAGTGGGATCCATGAGTATTACCGTGCAAATTGTCCATCACTATGTTCGTGCACTTTATTTGGCCCAATAAGAGTTTCAAGAATTAAAAGAAAACTCAAAACAAGCTGTTGACAACTTCTGCACCAGCATAAATAAAAATCCATCGCTTAAAATGTAAGAGAAAAATTAATGAAAGTAGTCATGGACAATTTGCCGAGCTATACTAGTGGATTCCACTGTACAAACGACAAATATTCCAGTAGCATTGGTCTGAGCACGGTATCTTCGTAGTTGCTGAAGGAAATTTCGCTGGAGACCCGAATCCCCATTGCCGCTGCTATCGGCCTTTTGTAACGTCACAATTGCGCTTTCTTTTACACTACTCTAAGTGGCCTTCTCAAATTCGCTTGATACTCCAGTATCTCTCGATACTTACAATGGAAATTACATTGGGGGAAAGGCGTTTTCGCATGTGAAACTGACCTTCCTTATCCTGTGCAGTGTTTTCTTTTCCTTTGACTTCACTGTGTCGCTTCCTGGTGGACAACTCGGCGAAGGAAATGGATAACATAATAACGGAGCAATGTCCTCACACCACCAGGGTTTTGCAATTAAAAACAGGTTTTCTACATGACACGTAAATTACGCGTAAAATACGTATAGAATAGAATGGTCTTTATTTAAGAAGGCGTGTTTCGGCCTCATGTGCCGTTCCTACAACCAACCCTTGTCAAAGATACAATCAATGAATAAAAACAAAAAGAAAAAAAGCACATAATGATCATGAAACACTCAATATGCTGACCAAGGCAGTAATTTATTTTATTATAAAACATAAACTAAACGTAACGTTTCAACCTTCTAGCAAGGTCTTCTTCAGACTCTGCACCAAGTACAAATGTAACAAGGTACAAAAACAGGACGATATATATACACAAACATTACTCCCCTCCAGACTATTAGAAAGTTATTCTGGAACATTCTAGCAGGTGGCTTTCCCTTCTCAACTGTTTAATGTTAGAATGTTCCAGAACAACTTTCTAATAGTCTGGAGGGGAGTAATGTTTGTGTATATATATCGTCCTGTTTTTGTACCTTGTTACATTTGTACTTGGTGCAGAGTCTGAAGAAGACCTTGCTAGAAGGTTGAAACGTTACGTTTAGTTTATGTTTTATAATAAAATAAATTACTGCCTTGGTCAGCATAGTGAGTGTTTCATATCATGGAAATAAGGCTTAATGGTGTTATCATGATAATACAATAAAGATAATATAGATTACACAATGATAAAATAATACATTGAATAGATTAGTATATACACTGTGGAGTAAAGATTAGTAATAATTCTTCGGTAGTTCAATGTGTGTGTGCGGAGGGGGGGATAGGTTAGGTATGCATTACATGAGGTATAAGTGCAGGTGCAATTGTTAACATATGAAGGTTAATGTAGTTGTTGGGACAATGGTAGGTTCTCTAGATTTTTCTTAAAACCTTGATGGCAAATAATGTTAGTTAATGGTGGAGGCAGTTTGTTCAATTCCCTGATCCCTGTAACAATGAAGGACTTTTTATATGTGGCGGTTTTATGTTTGGGGATTTTTAGACTGTGCTTCTTCAATGCAAATTGCATGACATGGCAATTACACGCGGAAAGTGAAGGATGGCTCTTTTTACTTTGTAACTGAATAATGACCAAAATGTTACTTACCGTGTTTTTCCCCCGAGCCTTCAGTTAACGGAGAAATGTGAAAAGTATCCTCTCCAGCAATGGTTTAACCCCTTCGACAGAGCAGTATTCACATCTGTAGCACAAATTTCGTCGTTGTCATGTAATCAAGGGGACCCGGGTTCAATACCAGGAAGAGGCACAAGTGGTTCGGCTCCCACTTTAACTGGAGGTCCAGTCCTGATTAGCCTTTTTGTGTATAATGTGGACTTGAAACAAATCAATCAATGAATGTTGCACAAATTTTCCCTTCATATTTTCAGATTAATGTAACTTGTCAATGTAAGCTGGGAATACCTGTAACAGTTTTCTAGAGATCGTCTAGGTGACGGCACGTTCAGTGGTCGATTCACTTTCTCGCCATCAAATGTTCCTGGTTCGAGTCCCGACTTGAGCATTAGTGTTCCTTTGTCTTTTCCCTTTTATCAAATTCATCCTGATGGTTGCAATCAAGAGAATTGATTAACTGATTTGGTTAATTTTACTTCAAATTTCTGCCACTTTTGGCTAACCGTGAAGATGAGTGATGATATGATGAAATTCATGAAGGGACACTCATGAAGAATATGCATGCCCAGACCGGGATTCGAACCCGGGACCCCTGGCGTAAGAACACCCATGTGCAGGTAGGGATTCGAACCCGGTCGTCGTAGAGAGCTGTGATAACCACTCCGCCACCGAGGTCGGCTGAAGCAAAGAGAAAACAACGATACAAAACAATTATCACTGTTCGCACAAAAAATATCTAAGTTTGAGGATTTTTTTTACAGATACGTAGCGAATGGCTACCCCTAAAAAATGACACCATCATCATAAATTATACACCTTCTCAGCACGATACAACTACTGTCTCTTTACAAATTGTGATTGGAAAGCGGAAGTTCTGGATATTTCCAGATTGGAGTGTCTGTACTCTACGTGGGGTTTCACTTCCCATTTGAAGACAGGAAACACGTTGCCTGTGTAATTATGCCGTGATGAAGCACCCAGCTCCATTCCATTTTCCCATATTAACTATTCTGTACTCATTGGACATTTTTACTGGTAGAAAGCGTCAGTAATTTCGACTTTTCAATGCATAACTTGCTCTTAGTTTCTTGTATCTGTATTTCCTTGTATTTTAAAAGCGGACTGACACGATAGGCAATATAATTTCGGTGAACACTCATTCTGAAGATGTCATGAAGGGGTCCCACTCCCAGGTTCGATACCCGGTGGAGGCACATAGTGGTTCGGATTCCACTTTAAACTGTAGGTCCAGTCCCAATTAGCCTAGTGGACTTAAAACTCCAACTCAATATGATGTCTCAACTGCTCAAAATGCTAATAATGTGTGCGAATGTGTGGTTACAAGCAGTCATTGATTGCATTTTGTAAACACCGACTGTTTTACTCCTTGCGCGGTCCGAGGTTTGCTCTTGTTTACAAAACATAACATTTCCGAGAGGTGGCGTTGCAATCAAACATTACAAGCCGTTTTGTACCCACACATTCGCACACATTATTAGCATTTTACCAACTAGGACGACATTTACAACAATGAAGTCAGTGACGGTTTGTAATCACACATTCGCGATTATCTCGAAAACGGCTCGTTTGCAGACCCATGGTTACTGAGACTTTTTTGCTTCTATTATTGTGTACTTTCACCTGCGTTAGTTTGCGCTATTACTTTTGAGACACCCTGTATGTACCAGGTGGTTATAATTGAAGTGACGGTGTTCAGAGTGGTACAGCACGGGCTGTAATGAGAGTAGCAGCCTGAAACTTCGTAGATATGCTAATGAAGCAATGCGCTCGTGAATTATGAAAAAAATAAAAATAGTTCCAATTCTCGCCACCAGGTAAAAAATGGTGCTGTAAGCAGTCAAAACGTGGAATTTTCCGTAACTCTGACGTCAAAGTCGGTGACATTGCCTAACCATTGTGTGAGCTCCCAGGTTGTTGTTGGTGACGCTTGTTGCTTTTTCCTTTAGTAATGTTCATGTAATTCGAATAGTGAAATTGTAGCGATATTTTATTACAAAGAGTATTGTTTTCTGCGATTTATAGTGTTATTTATATAACTATACCAAGTTTTGACTGCTTATAGCGCCATTTTTTACCCTGGTGGCGAGAATTGGAACTTTTTTTTTTTTTGCATAATTCGCGAGCGCATTGATTCATTAGCATATCTACGAAGTTTCAGACTGCTACTCTCATTACAGCCCGTTCTGTACCACTCTGAACACCGTCACTTTAATTATAACCACCTGGTACATATATGGAAAATAAAAACTTTATTTTTCGAGTCTACAAGTCAGGATGCGCAGAGATAATACAAAATATAACTGATTTCAGCTTCATACATAAATATATATTTACTTACAAATCCGTTGCCTGGTTATGATTTGCAACTTATACAAGTGTTAATAGGCGGACAAATATGACCAACTGAATCGGTTTGTAAATAAAGAAACCGAGGGCTTCACTTTGGGATATGTTGTTTGCCCATCCTCACCTCAACGCCATAAAACATGTGGGAAGCCTCTCATAAGAACTTTCTACGCATAATTCAGACGGGGAATGGTAATTCGTTGCTACGGAGTCGCGCGTGGAGCGGCTGGATTTCATGCGAGGGTTCGCAAATGAAATTACGACACGATGGGGTGGGCGGGGTAATGTCGTTTGTTTGGGTTAAGTTGGCATCGTCATCGGTTGCATAACGACAGGGCAATGGCATGTAAATCCATCAAGATGGTCATGTTCACCATGATGACGTCATTATAGATTTTGTGGGTGTATAAATTTCATGTTTTCAATCTTCACTCTGGGGCTTGTTAACTTGGAAGCGATAGATTGGTTTACGACAGTGTATCCATCCGTATTCTTGTTCCTTTAGAACCTCTTGTCCTCTCGCCACTTTTGGTGACGTGTCTCTTTAAGATGCCCTGCACTCTTTAGACCACTTCTTCTCAAATGTAAAGAAGATAACAAAAAGACAGGAGGTCCAAAAGAACATCAGGTAAAAAAAAAGAACATAAAAAAATATAAAAGGTCACAACAGGACAAAAGTATGAAAAGGACAAAAGGCTCAAAAGAACAAAAAGTCTGAAAAAACGGGAGGGTTAAAAAGCACAGAAAGTCTCAAAAGGACAGAGGGTCTCAAAAGGACAAACAGGCTCAAAGGGACATCACGTATAAAAAAGATCAAAAGGTCTCAAAGGACAGGAGGTGACAAATCGACAGAAGGTCTCGAAAGGACATCACGTGTAAAAAAACAAAAGGTCTCAAAAGGACTGGAGATCACAAAAGACAGATGGTGTAAAAAAAGAGAGGTGGTCTCAAAAGAACAGGAGGTCTCAAAAGGACATCAGGTATCATAAGAAACAAAATGTCTCAAAAGGACGGAAGACCTAAAAAGGACATCAAGCATAGAAAAGTACAAATGGTCTAAAAGGGACATGAGGTCTCAAAAGGACATCAGGTATAGAAAAGAATTGGAGGTCTCAAAAGAACATCAGGTATAAAGAAAGAACAAATGGTCTCAAAAGTACATGATGTCTTAAAATGACATCAGGTATAAAAAAGAACATAAATCTGAAAAGGACATGAGGTCTCAAAAGTACATGAGGTATAAACAAGAACAAAAGGTCTCAAAAGGACAGGAGGTTTTCAAAAAAGATCAGGTATAAAAAAACAACATAAGGCCTCAAAAGGACATCAGGTACAAAAAAAAACAAAAGGTCTCAAAAAGACTGGAGGTCACAAAAGACAGATGGTGTAAAAAAAGAGAGGTGGTCTCAAAAGGACATCAGGTATCATAAGAAACAAAATGTCTCAAAAGGACGGAAGATCTAAAAAGGACATCAAGCATAGAAAAGTACAAATGGTCTAAAAGGGACATGAGGTCTCAAAAGGACATCAGGTATAGAGAAGAATTGGAGGTCTCAAAAGGACAGGAGGTCTCAAAAGGACATCAGGTATACAAAAGAACAAAAGGTCTCTAAAAGACAAGTGGTCTCAAAAGAACATCAGGTATAAAGAAAGAACAAATGGTCTCAAAAGTACATGATGTCTTAAAATGACATCAGGTATAAAAAAGAACATAAATCTGAAAAGGACATGAGGTATAAACGAGAACAAAAGGTCTCAAAAGGACAGGAGGTTTTCAAAAAAGATCAGGCATAAAAAAACAACATAAGGCCTCATAAGGACATCAGGTACAAAAAAACAAAAGGTCTCAAAAAGACTGGAGGTCACAAAAGACAGATGGTGTAAAAAAAGAGAGGTGGTCTCAAAAGAACAGGAGGTCTCAAAAGGACATCAGGTATCATAAGAAACAAAATGTCTCAAAAGGACGGAATGTCTAAAAATTACATCAAGCATAGAAAAGTACAAATGGTCTAAAAGGGACATGAGGTCTCAAAAGGACATCAGGTATAAGAAAAACAAAAGGACTCAAGAATACAAGAGGTCTCAAAAGGACATGAGGTACACAAAACAACATAAGGTCTCAAGAATACAGGAGGTCTCAAAAGGACAACAGGTATACAAAAGAACAAAAGGTCTCAAAGGGGACAGAGGTCTCAAAAAGACAGGAGGTCACAAAAGGACAAGGGGATGAAAAGAACAGGAGGTCTCAAAAGGACATCAGGTATACAAAAGAACAAAAGGTCTCTAAAAGACAAAAGGTCTCAAAAGGACATCAAAATATAAAAGAACATAAGGTCTCGAAAGGACAAGAGGTCTCAAAAGAACATGTCTTAAAATGACTTCAGGCATAATAAAGAACATAACTCTGAAAAGGACATGAGGTCTCAAAAGTACATGAAGTATAAACAAGCACAAAAGGTCTCAAAAGGATAGGAGGTTTTCAAAAAACATCAGGTATAAGAAACAACATAAGGTCTCAAAGGACTGGAGGTCACAAAAGACAGATGGTGTATAAAAGGAGAGGTGGTCTCAAAAGAACAGGAGGTCCCAAAGGACATCAGGTATCATAAGAAACAAAATGTCTCAAAAGGACGGAATGTCTAAAAAGGACATCAAGCATAGAGAAGAACAAATGGTCTGAAAGGGACAGGAGGTCTCAAAAGGACACCAGGTCTAAAAAATCATAAGGTCTCAAAAGGATAGGAAGCCTCAAAAGGATATCAGGTCTAAAAAAGAACAAAGGGTCTCAAAAGGACAGGAGGTTACAAAAGGACAGATCTTAAAAGCACTGGAGGTCTCAAAAGAACAAAAGTCTCAATAAGACAAGAGGTCTCAAAAGGACAAAATTCTCAATAAGACTAAAGGTCTCAAGAGGACAGAAGGTCTCAAAGGGGAAAGAGGTCTCAAACAGACAGGAGGTCACAAAAAAAAACAGGGGGATGAAAAGGACAGGAGGTCTCAAAAGGACATCAGGTATAGAAAAGAACAAAAGGTCTCTAAAAGACAAGAGGTCTCAAAAGACCATCAGATATAAAAAAGAACATAAGGTCTCAAAAGGACAAGAGGTCTCAAAAGGACAAGAGATCTCAAAAAAACATCAGGTATAAAAAAGAAGTTTTTACAAGGGCAGGAAGACTCAAAGGGACATCAGGTATAAAGAAAGAACAAATGGTCTTAAAAGTACATGATGTCTTAAAATGACATAAGGTATAAAAAAAAAGTTTTTACAAGAACAGGAGGTCTCAAAGGGACATCAGGTATAAACAAGAACAAAAGGTCTGAAAAGGACAGGAGGTTTTCAAAAACCATCAGGTACAAGAAACAACATAAGTTCTCAAAAGGACATCAGGTATGAAAAAGAATAAAAGGTCTCAAATGGACAGAATTCAATAGGTCTGAAAAGGACATGAGGTACACAAAACAACCAAAGGTCTCAACTATACAGGAGGTCTCAAAAGGACATGAGGTATACGAAACAACCAAAGGTCTCAAGAATACAGGAGGTCTCAAAAGGACATCAGGTATACAATACAACCAAAGGTCTCAATAATACAGGAGGTCTCAAAAGGACATCAGGTATACAAGAGAACATAAGGTCTCGAAAGGACAAGAGGTCTCAAAAGAACATCAGGTATAAAAGAGAAGTTTTTACAAGGGCAGGAGGTCTCAAAGGGACATCAGGTATAAAGAAAGAACATAACTCTGAAAAGGACATGAGGTCTTAAAATGACATCAGGTATAAAAAAGAACATAACTCTGAAAAGGACATGAGGTCTCAAAAGTACATGAGGTATAAACAAGAACAAAAGTTCTCAAAAGGACGGGAGGTCTGAACAGGACATCAGGTATAAAAAGAACAGGGGGTCTCAAAAGGACATCAGGTATAAAAAACAAAAGGTCTCAAAAGGACATCAAATATAAAGAAAACAAGAGGTCTCAAAAGGACATCAGGTATAAAAAAGAACAAAAGGTTTTAAAAAGACAGGAGGTCTCAAAAGAACATGATGTATAAAAAACAAAGATCTAGACTAGAGACTAGAGGTGGCATGAGTACAAAGGGTGGTCACACTGATAGATAGATGCAATTTTACAGCCACAGAGAGAAATTACGCGAAGCTAGAGCTGGTTCAGTAGCTTAGTTGCTGTTGACCTTAGTGTTGGAATTGTCAGTGAGGAGAATCCCTGGTTTTCTGCATCGATTAAGACGTATATGTTTGTGCTTGTCCTCAATGGAAAAAATAGTTAAATGAATAAGAACTGATATTTGTTATAACTGAGATAGAAATGGCCTGGTTGAAACTACTGCTTAGAAATTTTCCTTTATGTATATTAAAAAGTGTGCCAGAGATCCAGGTTAGAATCCTGGTCGAGCCTCCATGTTTAGTTGAATGTTCTACCTAGTGCATTTCCGGTGTCTGCCAAATCTTAATGTATTTTGCGAAAAACGTCACCATCCAACCTATACCCTGTCCCAACTAACTCTTGAGCAAGCAAACAAAACCAAGTCTCTGCGCAAGTAGTGACGCGAGACGGTTCCACCAATGAACACGTGAGAGCGTCTCAACCTTAAAAATCAGTATGGGTTAAATGGTGCGCGGCGTTGCCAGATCAACAAACGGAGTCGCTGTTGATCGCTAATGATTGCGACAAATTTACTTCCTTAATATCGTATAGGAAATCATCAAAATCTATGTATTTGATGCGTTTTGGAAAAAAAACAGTAGTTACCTCAAGATTTGCATGTAAATGTTTATATTTCGACGTAACTATTTACCATTTTACATTTGCATTATATGTGTAATACACGACGCAACTATTGTTACTTCTTTCGTTGAATGTTGTATCCTTTACATAAACAGAATTAAATACATGCAAAAACAAACATTAAGATAGATTTTTCCCTGAAAATAAAGCACACTGCACTTCTTACGAACCGGGGCACCTGCCTGCAACTGAATTGTAACCTTGGTGGCGCGCAATGAATTTGATACGCGAGACAGCCCGCATAAACAAACTACGATTGCAGAATAAATAACGGTGCTGTGGAGTAATAATGCATTCTAAAAATAACTTCAAACAATGGTCGACACTTTTCTCGCTTGGGCTACACGTGTATCGCTACAAACCGAAAAGTTTCTCGCTAACCAACTTTTTCGTGTTACGGTCTGATGATTTATACAAAATAACCAATATATATATATATATATATATATATATATATATATATATATATATATATATATATACAGGGTGTCATTTTAATGGCGCCCACGGACCACAGATTCGTATAGAGGACATCAAAACAAACAACTTTTCTAAGTAACATTTTTCTCGTTGGTACGTCGATTCGACGCTACAGCCATTCAAAAAAGACCGCTTTGCCGCCTGGATGCTGGCAACCCAACACAACATTTGATCGTATCTGTGACGTCATTTCCTGCGGCGAAACAGCACACGGCAGGGTTGCAAGTAACACGCAAATTTTTGTGAAAAATGACAAACTACCAACCACATTATTAGCTGTGAAACGGAGCGAGAAACTCGTCCAGAAGACCGGACATCATAGCCTACCAGCCAGAAGATCAGCAGTCATCTCCGGTGAAGGGGGAAATGAACCAACGATATGAAAATGGTAAAAATACATATTCAAAATGAAGTGTCAATATCGGATTTTGTCTCAGCCTACATATCAAATATCAACAACAATATTTGCATATCTCGTTGCAAGGTTGATATCTACAGGTTTGTGCCCAGATGCCATGTGGTACTTTTGTGCTGATAAGGGAAGTATCCGAGGTTCACGTTGTTACATTACGGCTAAAACACGTAGAGCCACAGTAACAATCTAATGATGACATAGTAGCGAATATACTGTCCTGTTCACAGTTGCAAACTATTACATGTGTATCCGGTGCATAGATAAACACAGTCGTCAGAGAGCTTGTATTACTACTACTTATATCCCTATATTTTCAACCATCTTTGCCACTTGCCTCATAATGCCCTGAATATACATTATATTAACCTATGTGTTGCTTACCTTTGGAATTTTGAGTTCTTTCATTTCTATTTCGTCATCTGTTCAATGTGTCACAGACAACTAGTATCAGAAGGACGAAGTGGATTGATTAAATTGTAGATACCAACTTGGTAACTAGATTTCCAAATATTTGACATGTAAGCTGAGACAAAATTCGATATGACCACTTCCACTTGAATTCGATTTTCATTCTACCATTTTTCGTATCGTTTGTTTACTTCCTGTTAGGTTACAGAACGTGTTTTCTCGTTTTGTTTTACGGTACATAATGTGGCTGATTGTAGCTATGTGATTTTTCACAGAATATGTGTGTTCCTGGCAACCCTGGAACGCATCGCTTCACGACGGGATATGACGTCAACAATGCAATCAAATGTTATGTGTGGTTGCCAGCATTCAGGCGGCAAAACAGGCTTTTTTGAACGACTGTAGCGCCGAAACGACCCACCAACGAGAAAAATGTTACTGAGAAAAGTTGTTTGTTTTGATGTCCTCTACACGTTTCCGTGGTCCGTGGGCGCCATTAAAATGACACCCTGTATAACTCTCCTCGTAAGCAAATTAATTCACTCAGGCGAGGAATATCATATCTAGAAACATCATAGATCCAGTAGAAAAAAAAACTGGCGAATTTGTTCAAGCGGTTTGATATTTATGGCTTTTGAAGTATTTACTAGCAAAAAATTAATCGTTTTGCAAAATTCAGATCACATAAATTTATGACAGGTTATATATATAATGCCGTCAGTAAATAGAGCATAAAACTCTACGGGATAATGAGTTCACTGTTTGAAATTTTTGACTTTTACATTTTGTAAATTTTGTAACGCAGCGGTGGTAGAGAAGGACAGAGCTATTGGCGAAACTCATGTATTAGAGAGAGAGGGAAGTACTCCATTTACTTCCATGCTGACTTTTAAGGTTGAGACACACTATAGATGTGGGAGCGACTGTTGTTACCAGCTTTCGCAGCAGCGTGTACTGCTGCCTTTCTCTGACGCTATCCGCAGCCTTGCCCCAGAGATAACTTAGACAGGGTATAACACACTAGGAAATCCTGAGACTTTGCAAGAAAGCCGTGGCCTCGCAATGGACTTTCTACGGGAATTTACCGGTTAGCAACAATAGCTTCAAGCAACAGACATTCTTTTCTTTCGGTGTGCGTTCGCTTTGCAATCCTGGCTCGTTGGATTATGCAATGTTAAACTGGATGGACATTCTGACACATTGACACACACGTCCGCAAGAGCAAAACCAAGAAAGATGTGCTGGGGGAGACTTCCGCGAGTGTTGCATAATGAGAAGATAATGGAGGCTCCAGTTCTTCTTCACGTACGTGACCCACTCATGTGGAGCTGGAATCATGTAGCTGGAGAAACGAGAGTAATGTAGCGTATAGGAACGTGGCAAACCCAACTCACTGTGTAAAAACTCCTTAATTCAGTGTAGCCATCCGTCTCTTAGCAATATCACTACAATGGACATACACCCGCCGCAAAATGACTTGGAACCTCATAAGAAAAGCACAAAAAATGTATATACAAGGGTTGGATAAAAAGTAATAGCAACACTGCTGTCCCGTGAAAGGGGTGGGTCACAGCGCCACAACCGTTTCGTGGTTGATAAAGGAATGTCAGACGAGGAAATATAGTGAATGGGAGCGATTGTATGCAAGAAGAACAACGTCTCTTAGGCAGGCTGTCAACGCAGCCTACTACTGCATCTTATTGCAACACCACCTTCGTCTCGCATTAAGAAGGAAGCGACGGCACGTTCTGGCACGGTGTCCCATCATCCTGCTTGACAATGCAAAGTGTCACACTGCGAACACTGTGACGGCGCTCCTGCATAACTGGTAGTGGGAGGTACCGGAACATCCGCCGTATTCACCGATATGAGACCGTGTGATTACGACCGTTTTGTCAAAATGAAGGAACCACTGGGCGGGAAACACTACGACACGCGCGAAGCCATCATACGTGCTATAGGGCGGTCACTGCGGGACATCGACAGAGATGGACGCGCTGACGGTGTACGACGCCTCCATACGTGTGGCAGAAGGTCGTAGAGATGAGGGGCGATTACATTGAAGGAATGTAACACGTGCTCCTCTGCCAATACAGTCAAGTAGCAATTATACCAGTGTTGCCATTACTTTTTATCCAACCCTTGTATATAGGGTGACCAGATATTTTTGACCAAAAAGAGTATAGGTTGAAGGTGCGCATGCACAAAACATAAAAAGAAATCGAAAATAAGGGTGGCTATTTGTTATTGCTTCCATTATAGCCCCTATAAAATAGGACTACACTTTACAGATTCAAATTACTTGTGGGTCTAATGTAATTAAATTATGATTAAATCCTCCTTTATTGCCAGTCCAAACTCTCCACACTGAATTTCACTTTCATTACTTGTTCCAGTGTTGACAGCAGGAGTGTGCTTTTTCCTCTCGCCAATAAGTTTTAATAACACTGAAGAGTCTTTCACAACCAGGCAGAGTAAACAAGATTTTTATAAGAGGCACAATCACTTTTAAATTTGACCCAGACTGTACTGACTTCCACTTATCCTCATTGTTTCTTTTCTTTCTGTGGAATTTAACGCGTAAAATAATGAATGAAATTAAATAGCAAGGAGAAGAGTATATTTGGGGATTTTTGCAAATTGAAAAGAGTATAGAGTATATGAACCTCTAAAAGAGTATAATACTCTTAAAAAGATTTGATTTTTTTTTAATTTGATTTAGTTTATTTTACTTCGCGTTTTCTGCCTCTTGGCTAATTTGCGAAGATGGGGATGAGTGATGAATGATGAAATTGATGAATGGACATTCACAAACAACCAAGCCCGACCGGGATTCGAACCCGGGACCCTTGGTTGCATTTACTTTTGAGAACCATTTGGATGCGCTTGGGCACGGAACCACTAAGACTTCAGAAGTAATTTAAGTCCTAACAATGAGATTGAACTTCCCATTATTAGAAAGATTTCCATGGAAACGAAGCCTAAATATTTGACATGGAATAATATTTTCTACGGAATCCGATAGAAGGCATCGAGCTGAATTCATAGCCCGTAAAATCATTTCTCTATCTTAAGTAGCAAAGGAATTTCAAATCATCTCCATGGAAACAACAACAATGGCTAAAAATGAGATTCAACTTTCCATTGTTAGAAAGGTTTGCATGGAAACGAAGCCTAAATATTTGACATGGAATGAACTTTTTTACGAATCCGAAATAATAACTGTTCACATGAATTTTCTGTATTTTTTGTGCTTTTATTATGAGGTCGGAAGTCATTTTGCGGCGGGTGTAAGGTCTCTATGAAATGACAAATTCCACATACATATACTCAGTGTTATCAACTTATAGGCCCGAGCACACAATAATTTGTCGTGTTGTTGTCGTTATTATTATTATTATAATGTGTTTGTTATCCGCAGAGAACGGATGTTTAGATGCACAATTATGGTCTGGATAAGGAAAAAAAAAAGTTCTGAAAATGTTTCCAAAAAGTTCTGATAAAATGCCTTTATTTAGGTCTAAACCAGTAACTTTAAGATCCTTTATTCAACACTGTAGCAAGTAATATAATTTATGGAAAACATTGTATACTTTATATTGTACCATTTTATGGCTCTCGTTCTGCTCTACAAAATGAGACTACCAAGATTGTACAGAGCATTCCCTGATATTCGCTACGAGAGACTGCGGCAAGCTGCCGGCATCAGCGCTTGTCTTTTCCGGTGAACGGGGTCCGCGACAGTCGCTAGAGTCGACTATTAAAATTACAGTTTCATATTGTGTACTAACCTTGACTACAGAAGGTGTTGAAAATGATGTCCTCTGTTGCAAGTGCAAGTTCCTCTACTGTAATTCTCCCGATTTCTCGTAAAATACTCTCTCTTAACTCACGGATGGTGTGCGGATTGTCTTTGTATACTGTATTTTTTAGATTTCCCTATAAACAAAAATCGCAGGCTGACAAATCGGGGGACCTAGAGGGTTTTGAAACACCCGATTCTTGCGAGAGACGGCGGATAGATTTCCAGGGAGACTGTTTTAACCTTTGTCCTATCTCATCGAGTTTTTCCTCAGTAAGTACACGTGGGTTTTTCTTTCCACTTTTATTCAGAACTGACCCTGTTACTCTAAACTTTTTTACGAGGTTTAATATAGTGGTCCTATGTGGAACGGGAACACCAGGAAATTTCGTTGCAAAACATCGTCGCACTTCTCCACAATTCCTCTTTCCGAAGTAACACTCGACAAGACAAATCCTTTGTTGTAAAGTAAACTTTTGTGGTGCCATATTAAGCCACAATCTTCAACACACGGACACGACACAACACAACTTCCGAGGGAGGATTATACTGGCGTCAGTCTGCAACGTCAACAGAAAGGGAAAGAGAGCGAAAAAAAAAAGACTGTAGCGTGCGACTGTCGCGGACCCCGTTCACCGGGAAAGACAAGCGCTGACGCCGGGCGGCTTGCCGCCGAGTCTCGTAGCGAATGTTTAGGGAATGCTCTGTAGTATTATCGGGATTCGTGGTGGGCGCGTATTGAAATCAGATAATAACAGATTTTGTTCATAAATAATAAACGATGCAATGTTTGGGGCGCTTTAATATGATACTTGGAAGAGTAGAATTTATGAGATTTTTGTGAACTTACAACTCTAGTGTTTGAGCTATCCAAATGTTTTATTATAGTTGGCGCCCATGTACGTATATGCTATTCATTAACTTTATTCTACGTTGTTAGTTTTCCCTCAAGTGCACATAATCCAGGAAGCACTTTATGAAATTAATCGATTCAATTATCGACATACAGACATCGAGACATTAGTTCGATGCCATAAAAGAACAAAGAGAAAGTTTCCCGTATCATATGTGAGACGGAGATATGATCTTTAAAAAATGCTGTCACAGTCGTATAAAATTTAATAAACAAACACTAGCCATCAGTGGCGGTGATTTGGTTCCAAAGCCGGGGGGCAAGGTGCCAGAACGGGGGGGGGGGGGTAGAAAAGGTTTAGTATAGTGCGGGAGCAAAAGTGGAGCAAAGTGGGGGGCCCCTCGCCCCTTTTAATAACCCCCACTGCTAGCCATA